>NC_062232.1:59219864-59583491 GCF_902686445.1 Sciurus carolinensis | reverse complement strand
TTATAGATTTACATCTTTATATCTACAAATAGAAATGCATATATATGAACACGGGATCATCCTAGACATACTGTTTTGGAATTTTCTTTTTTCAATTTATAATACTTTGTGACATCTTTCTATTTTAATAAATATATAAATTTATACTTCATATGTGAGGCCTATTCCACTTAATGGATATATCATAATTTATTTTGTCAGTGTACTGTTGCTGAACATTATATAGTTTCCAAGTTTTCACCATTATGAACAATGCTTCAAGAAATAGCCTAATATATCTTTAAATGTTTGTCCAGTTATTTCCTTACTGTAAATACTTGGCAGTCAAAATATGAGGTCAAAGAATATGGGCATCGAGCTCAGTGGTAGAGTGCTTGCCTAGCACATGTGAGGCACTGGGTTCAATCCTCAGCACCACATAAAAAATTAAATGAATAAGATAAAGGCATTGTGTCCATCTACAACTATTTTTTTAAAAAGAATATGGGCATTGAAAAGCTATTAAATGGAAAATACATACATATATAGGTTGACCAAGATTCAAATCATACAAAAATATACACAAAGAAAAATAAATCTCCCTCTTACTCCATACCTTCCAAGTCACTCTTTGTTTTATATATAAATTATAGCATAATATACATACGGTTTTGCTTTTTTTGTTCAATATGTCTTGGAGATATTTCTCTGTCAGTACACATAGCTAGATATTTTATTTTCATTTTATTTTTGCATGTTAAAAATGAATAATGAACTTTGAAGACATTACATTAAGTGAAATAAGCCAGTCACAAAAGGACAAATGTCATGATTCTGTTTATATGAAATACCTAGTCATTAAAGTCATAGAAATAGGAAGTAGAAGAGTGGTTACCAGAGGTTGGGAGGAGAGTAACTGGAGACTTATTGTTTAATGAGTACAGAGTTTCAGTGAGGGATGATGAAAAAATTTTGGAGACATATGATGATGACGGTTGAACAACAATGTGAACATACTATGCCATTGAACTATACACTTAAAAATATTTAAAATGGAGACTGTATAAAGAATGTTTTTCCCCCAAACCATTTGAGAGTAAATTGCTGAAATGCGTCATCATTTGTGATTACTTTAATATTTCCTACAATTCAGGACATGCTATACAACTAAAACACAACCTCCATAACTGAAAAATTAATACTTATATTAAAATCCCAATGTTGTACCTTACAGAAATAGAGCAAGCAATCATGAAATTAATCTGGAAGAATAAGAGACCCAGAATAGTTAAAGCAATCCTTGGCAGGAAGAGTGAAGCAGGGGGTATCGCAATACCAGTACTTCAACTATACTACAAAGCAATAGTAACAGAAAGGGCATGTATTGGTACCAAAATAGACAGGTAGATCAATGGTACAGAATAGAGGACACGGACACAAACCCAAATAAATACAATTTTCTCATACTAGACAAAGGGGCCAAAAATATGCAATGGAGAAAAGATAGCCTCTTCAACAAATGGTGCTGGGAGAATTGGAAATCCATATGCAACAGAATGAAATTAAACCCATATCTCTCACCATGCACGAAACTAAACTCACAATGGATCAAGGACCTCGGAATCCGACCAGAGACCCTGCATCTTATAGAAGAAAAAGTAGGTCCAAATCTTCAACATGTTGGCTTAGGATCAGACTTCCTTAACAGGACTCCCATAGCTCAAGAAATAAAAGCAAGAATCAATAACTGGGACAGATTCAAACTAAATAGCTTTCTCTCAGCAAAGGAAACTATCAGCAATGCGAAGAGAGAGCCTACAGAGTGGGAGAAAATCTTTGCCACTCATACTTCAGATAGAGCGCTAATTTCCAGAATCTATAAAGAACTCAAAAAACTCTACACAAAGAATACAAATAACCCAATCAACAAATGGGCTAAGGAAATGAACAGACACTTCACAGAAGAAGATCTACAAGCAATCAACAAACATATGAGAAAATGTTCACCATCTTTAGTAATAAGAGAAATGCAAATCAAAACTATAAGATTCCATCTCACCCCAATTAGAATGGGGATTATCAAGAATACAAGCAACAATAAGTGTTGGAGACGATGTGGGGAAAGAGGTACACTCATACATTGCTGGTGGGGCTGCAAATTGGTGCAGCCACTCTGGAAAGCAGTGTGGAGATTCCTTAGAAAACTTGGACTGGACCCACCATTTGACCCAGCTATCCCACTCCTTGGCCTATACCCAAAGGACTTAAAATCAGCATACTACAGAGATACAGTCACATCAATGTTCATAGCTGCTCAATTCACAATAGCCAGATTGTGGAACCAACCTAGATACCCTTCAATTGATGAATGGATAAAGAAACCGTGGTATATATATACAATGGAATATTACTCAGCCATAAAGAATAATAAAATTATGGCATTTGCAGGCAAATGGATGAAATTGGAGAATATCATGCTAAGTGAGATAAGCCAATCTCAAAAGACTAAAGGACGAATGATCTCGCTGATAAGCAGATGATGACACATAATGGGGGGTGGGAGGGGGCAAGAATGGAGGAAGGAAGGACTGTATAGAGGGAAAAGAGGGGGGGGGGGGGTAGGGGGAAGGAAAAAATTAACAGAATGAATCAAACAGCATTACCCTATGTAAATGTATGATTACACAAATGGTATGCTGTTACTCCATGTACAAACAGAATCAACATGTATCCCATGTGTTTACAATAAAAATAAATTTAAAAAAAAAGAAATGGTCATGATATCTAGATAAAAACTTGTGTTTATCTTCATAAATATATTTAAAGAACAAAAAAAATACTTATACATTCTATCATACAATATTCTACCATCATCAGATTCTTTCCAGTTTTGCTACCTTCCTAATAATGTCCTTTATGAGAATGGTATCTCATTCAGATTTATGTAATGCACTTAATTGTAGTGTTTTGTTGACTCCTTCAGGCTCAAACATTCCTCAATCTCTCCTTGACCTTTATGACCTTGAATCTTTTAAGGAAGAATCCTCATATAATGTGAGTCAGTATTTTTTCAGGTTTCTTTGTGATTGGAATCAGATTATATACAATTTGGCAAGAGTATCACAGAGGTGATTCTGTGACTTTCTCTTTGAATCACTTTACTGATGATTTTAATATTGACCACTAAAGGTGATGTCTTTGGGGTTTCTGTTCTGTAATGTTAACTTTTCCCTTTGTAATTATTTAGCATTTTATAGAGAAATAAGTTGAAACTATTACATATATACCTGTGCCTCATCCAACTTTCTATTTATTTATTCTATTTATTTATTTATTTATCAATATAGAGGCAGTGCCTCTATATTGATCTATGGTTTATTTTATTGAGTATAATGTAACTTATTAATTTTGAAATTTTATTTTTCTTTTGGAAATATTATTTTGATAATTTTAGATTTATGAGATTTGTAATATTACTACAAAAAGTTCCTAGAAAACATTCTCCAAATGTTAACATTTTACTACCTTTGCTTTATCTCTTCTCCTCCTGTCTTTCTAGATAAATATAAATATAGGTATATAACAAAGACAATTTTCTCTCAACCATTTGTAGTTGCAGATGTGATGCCTCTTTCTGACAAAATACTTGTATTTCCTAAAAACAAGAAATCATCTTGTATAACTATAGTGTAATGATCACAGAAAATCGAATTTGTTAAATATTAATATCTAATCCACAAAACTTAGGCATAATTTGTCAATTATTTCAACAATGTCCTTTATAACCAAAATAAAACCAAGCTTGAAGGTTTGCATGATTTATAAAAATAATGGGGACTGGGGCTATAGTTCAGTGGCAGATGACATGTCTAGTATGTGAGTGGTCCTGGGTTCAATTCCCACGTTTGCAGAAAAAGTGGTTAAAGGGGCTGGGGACGTGACTCACTAGTATAGCACTTGCCTAGCATGCACAAAGCCTTGAGTTCGCTCCTCAACACCAAGAAAATTAAGTGGTTAAAGGCAGAAGGCAGGGATCTGGCATGCCACACAAGTATTTGTTGAGCATCCACCATGTATTGGAGGACAGTAGAAAATGAGACATGTAAGGCCCTTCTTCTGACATGGAGTTTCCATTTGACCTAAAGTTCATTTGAAATTCCTTCAAGTAAGGGGGCTCACAGTTTCTCCTAGCGTGACCCTGATCTGGTCAGAAACCACAAGAATCGGCTCCTGTGTGTGGCACTATAGTGCTGAGGCTGATCACTACCCATAACTGCAGAGCTCTCATGGCTGCTGCCTCTACTTCCACCCCTGTCATTTCACAGCCCCAGTACACAGCCATGAATCAACCGTAATGCTTCTACAATGAGTCTATCGCCTTCTTCTATAACCACAGTGAAAAGTATTTTTCCACAGAATGGAACATAGTCAGAAAGCTGGCTATGGGACTTGTAATTACTATTTGTGTCTTCATCACGTTGGCCAACCTACTCATCATGGCAGTAATCTATGTCAATGGCTGCTTCCATTTTCCTATTTATTATTTTAATGGCGGATTTGGTTGCTGCAGACTTCTTTGCCTGGTTGGTCTACTTCCACCTAATGTTCAACACAGGTCCCAATACCATTAACATGTGGCTCCTCCATCAGGGCCTCAAAGACACCAGCCTGAGAGTATCTATGACCAACTTATTAACTGTTTCATTCAAGAAACACGTCATAGTTTTCTGCTTGCAACTCCATATACAGATGAGCAACCAGCTGGTAGTGGTGTCATTGTGATCATCTGGGCTATGGACATTGTTATGAGTGCTTTGCCCAGTGTGGACTGGAACTGCATCTGTGATATCAAAAATTGTTCCAACACGGCACCCCTCTACAGTGGGCCATTTTCAGTTTGGTGATCTTTGTGGTAATGGTAATTATCCATGCTCATATCTTTGGTTATGTTCACCAGAAGCCTATGAGAATGTATCAGCACAGCTCTGGACCCTGGCAGAATCAAGACACCATGATGAATCTATTGAAGACTGTGGTCATTAAGCTTGGTGCCTTTATTACCTGCCAGACTCCTGGATTTGTCTGGTTACTGCTACATGTGTGTTGTCCACAATGTGGATATTTTGGCCAAGGAGGACTTTTTCCTCCTCCTTGCTGAATTCAACTCTACCATGAACCCCACCACCTACTCCTACCAAGACAAGGAGATGAGTACACCTTCACACAGATCCTCCGCTGCAGCACAGTGAGAACACCAACAGTGCCATGGAAGGCTCAGAGCACTCTGCTTCCTCCCTCAAACACACCATCTTGGCCGAAGTCCACAGCAATGACTACTCTGTGGTTTAGAAAGGAAATGAAGATGCAAAGCCAGCTATCCTCCACAAAGACATGAACCGCCTCTCCCCACGCAATTGCCAGGGCAAGGTGGGGAGTGAGAGAGGAGGGAAAGAAACTCTTGTACTTCAACACTAACTAATGGCAGTATTTGTTTCTAGACTCCAGGAGATTTGATATTCATTGACAATTAGCTGATGTGACAACTTTCATCCCAATCCCCATTCCTTTTGAATGTAGAAAGTATAGTTCTTGCAATGGAATTGAGGAATTGACTCTGGACGGTCCATTCAAACTATACGCACTAGACTTTGAAAAAATTTTGTGTGGTTTTGTGCAAACCAGAATAAATCCTGATGAATTGAGTCCACAACCTCATTTATGTACAGGCTTCTCTTTTTCTTTTTCAAGGATACATTTCATTTAAAAAACACATTTATGTCTATCAGCATGTTTATGATGCATAAGACTAGACTGTTAAACTACCATAATTTCATTTTTCCCCTTATGCAGGAAAACTGTAAGTTAGACATATTTTTTGTTTAGAAAGCATGCATGGAATGTATGTATGCAGTATGTTTTGCTTAAAAAGACAAAATAATATTAATTTTAAATCTTCCAGGAAATAGAAGAACCTAGTTGTCCAAACCAGTATATGTTTAGGCTATGAAAGAAATAATGTTCTAATCACAATATTACCTTTTTATTAAAATGTTGTGACAAAACAAACAGGAAACATAAGTTTATTATAAAAATAATATGTACTCTAAAAAAGTCATAGGAGATGAAGTACAGTAATTTTGTTCCTGCATACTTAAAATATTCAAGTACATTCTTATTGCCAGTACATCAGAGGAAATTTTTTTAATTTGTTCATGACAGCAAAATGCCTTTTGATTCATTGTACACAAATGGAGTACAATTTTGGAGAATATCATGCTAAGCAAGATAAGCCAATCCCAAAAAACCAAAGGCCAAATGTTTTCTCTGATAAGTGGATGCTGATACATAAGGCGGGGCGGAGGGGGGTGGTTAGCTAAGGGAAGAATGGAGGAACTTTGAATTAGGCAAAGGGGAATGAGGGGAAGGGAGAGGCAAGGGAGTGGGAAAGACAGAATGATATGGACATCAGAGGAATTTTTAAAAAAATTTTTAGCTGTAGATGGACACTATACCTTTATATTATTTATTTATTTTTATGTGATGCTGGTGCTTGAACCCAGTGCCTCATATGCACGAGGCAATTGCTCCACCGCTGAGCTATAGCCTCAGACTCAGAAGAAATTTTAATTTTTTTCTGGGTTATAAAATAATACTTGTTGTAAAAAATTTGAAAAATGCAGAAATTGTAAAAAAGAATAAATTATTATCAATAATATCACAATCCAGAAGCAACTATCCTTAACAGTTCCCATAAGTATACCTATGTGTATATTATATGCATTTTACATAATTGGGATCATACTGTAAACAGTTTTAAAACTAGCTTTTTTATTTGCAGAATTTCCATGGCATTAAAAATTTTACAAAAAGAATGATTTTGGTGGCTATGTACTACCCCATTTAATGGATGCAACTCAGTTCATTTAAACCAATCCTATATTGTTGACTATTTAGGTTATTTCTCATTTTCACTATTTTAAGTGGCAAAAAACTTGTGTAATAAACCTTTGTCCATATAATTCATTATTTACTTGGGACCTATTCACATGAAGAAATTTTTAAAATGTGAAATGTCTTCTTATGCATTTACCTTTTATAAAAATGGATTTCCTGCTTTTGTACTGTATGGGTATGGAATTGTGAGTAAAGTCAGTTAATTTACCTTCTTACAAAAGAAATGCAGTGGTTTATTTAGTTGAGAGTGATTTATTTATTTATTATTGGTACTGGGGATTGAACCCAGGGGAACACAACGACTGAGCTACATCCCAGCCCTTTTTATATTTTATTTTGAGACCGGGTCTTGCTGAGTTATTTAGGGCCTTGCTAAGTTGCTGAAACTGGTTTTGAACTTGTGATCCTTCCTCCTCAACCTCTCAAGTCGCTTGGATTACAGGCGTGCACCACCGCACCCAGTGAGAGTGACTTTTTAATATTACAAAATGGATTAGAAACAGTCAAGGGTCACAATAATCAAGATACCTTAATATACCTATCAATTACATATTTTAATTGAGGACCAGTTTTCCCTCTTTTGGTGATCACAACTATAATGTAGAATTGAAGAAAATACAAAGAAATCCAAGGTGCCAAGTGAATAAAGGATTGGTGTGTTACGTCACTTGGGCCCTTCTGTCTGTAGCAAAGGGACTGAGTGTGTCTATATGTAACTGGCTACTGTATTCTCCAGGGTTCACCTGCTGCCATCCCAGGTGATACCTGTTTAATACATCATCAAGGTCAAGTAGTGATTTGCATCAGTTTGTTGTAACATGAACCAGGAAGTAACAGTCTTGATGCAGGTACAAGGAGGTCAGGAGGACATCCAGGAGAAATAACTCCCAGAGAAGAATGGTTGTCTAGGAAGGAAGAAGTCAACACGCAGACAGCATTTGAGATGGTAGATTTGTAAAGTGCCCACAGTGAAAAGAACATGGAGAACCAATTAGCAGAAAGGTGTTTGCACATTATACAAAATGCAGAACATCTTAAACTAAAAATGAAAGAAATGAACTTGGACTTTTACTGACGTGCCTATTTTTATGGAGGAGATATGGACTATTTGAGATTAAAAGCATACCAATTGGACCCTAATAAATCATTCTCAATCAGAAAAAAAACAAGTAAATAAATAAATGGTTAAATAGTAAATTTTGCATTGTGTATATTTTTCCACAACAAAATTTTAAAAAATTATGTCTCCTTCTTGTTCACATAGTTGATTGCAAGTGGTCATAATTTTACATTTTCAAAAAGTGGTTCAGGGCTGGGGAGATAGCTCAGCTGGTAGAGTGCTTGCCTCGCAAGCACAAGGCCCGGAGTTCGATCCCCAGTACCGCAAAAAAAAAAAAAAAAAAAGGCGGTTCAAAAAATCTACTCTACATTCTTTAAACACACATAAACATATCTAAAGTTGTTTGTGTACAATGTACCACATTAAGTACGATCTTTAACTTTTCAGAGGAAAGTCAGAAATGGTAATTAGAGGTCAGTACCAGAAGCCAGCAAACAAGATTACTGTAGAATTCCTCAGTCAGGTTTAATGGTAAGCTTCATTTTTTCAATGACTGCCTTATTTGAATATATCAAAATGTATTCAGTCACTTCCCTACTGAAGGACACTTGTTTCCACTCTGCTACTAAAACCAATGTTGCAATAAATACTCCTACAGAAACATGTTAACCAGGAAGAGGGAGTATGTACATATGATAAAATTCTTACCTATTCTTGGTCAAAGCATTTGTGGGTTTAAACTGTGGATACATAATGCCAAATTATTCTCAAAAGAAGGTTTACCAATTTACCCTTTCACCAACAGTGTATATGAATGTGTATTTCCTCACCAGCACAAGGCATTATCAACCTTTTTAAATCTTTGTCTATTAGTCAAGCGAAATGGTATCTTCTTGTATTTTCAATTTGCTCTTGTCTTATGAATAAGATTGAAGGGAATATGAAATGTCAAAGGTCTTGTTATTGCCAAACTACCAAATAAAAAGGGAAACATTTCCAAAAGAAATACATAAGAATACATTTTATTAAATTCTCACCAGCAACAAGGAATTATCGTCTTTTTCATCTTCACAAATCTTTGTCAAAAATTGTTGCCAGGTGCAGTGGTGCATGCCTGTAATCCCAACTGCTCAGGACGCTAAGGCAGGGGGATCTTGAGTTTCAAAGCCAGCCTTAGCAAAAATGAGGCCCTAAGCAACTCAGCAAGACCCTGTTTCTAAATAAAACATAAAAAGGGCTGGGATGTGGCTCAGTGGTTAAGCACCCTGAGTTCAATCCCTGGTGCCCCCCAAAAATGTATCTCATTTTTATTTTTATTTGCAAGAGTATTGAGTAAAATATCTTTTCATGTGCAGTTATTGAGCCATTGCATTTGTGGTTTTGTCACCAGTCTGTTCATTCATTCTCTCTCTCTCTCTCTCCTCTCTCTCTTCTCTCCCTCTCTCTCCTCTCTCCTCTCCTCTCTCTCTCTCCTCTCTCTCCTCTCTCTCTCCCTCTCTCTCCTCTCCTCTTCTCTTCTCTTCTCTCTCTCTCTCTCTCTCTCTCCTCTCTCTCTCTCTCTCTCTCTCTCTCACCCTGCAGGAAGATACTCTGTTTAATAAAATTTCTTGCATGAGTTCCCACCCACATCCAGAGTGGTTTCTGGGTGCTTTCAGAAGGAGAAGAAGAAAAAGGAGGAGGCGGAGGAGAGGAAAAACAGGAAGAAGAGAAGGCCAAATGAAGGTGGTGGCAAAGATTGGAGTCATCTGACCACAAGTTCAGGAATGCCAGCAGCCACCCAAAGCTGGAAGAGGCAAGGCACAATTCTTCCCCTAGACCCTCCAGAGGTCACACAGCCCTGCCAACACCTTGTTTTGTACTCCTTGCCTTTAGAACTGTGAGAGAATAAATTTCTGTTGCTTTAAGTCACCATATTTGTAGTAATTTGTTAAAGTAGCAACAGGAAACTAATAATGTTTCACCCTGCTCTCTCAGTTAATTCTAGAGTACTAGGCCACACATTAGGACAGGACCAAGGGGGGAAAAGGATGTGATTCATTAAATGACCACCAGATGGCAGTGCTGTTTAGGGGATAGAAAGGAAACTGGTTCTTCACTTAATATTCTCCCTGTTCCCTTCTGATTTGTTCCTTTCATCCCTTCAGTTTACTGAACCAGAATCTTGGGCATTGGACATCTGCAAGTAGTTTCAAGTTATAACTTTTCCTTAAATTATTTTTAACATCTCTGATTTGGGGGAACAAGTCTCCCAGTTAGATTCGGTGTTAGTCAGTCTTCCTTTACTCTGACAAAATATCTGAGATAATCAATTTGTAAGGTGGAAAGCCGGACACAGGGATGTATGCCTGTAATCCCAGCTACTTGAAAGACTGAAGCAAGAGAATCACAAGTTCAGGGCCAGCATGAACAACTTAGCAAGACCCTATCTCAAAATTTGAAAGGAGAGGGGTTGTTGCTGGGGATGTATCTCATTGGTAGGAGTGCTTCCCTACCCTATCATGCATGAGGGCATGGGATCAACACTCAGAACCACAAAAAAAAGGAGGAAATTTTTATTATGCCTTACAGTTTCGGAGATTTTGGTGCATGGTTCCTTGGCTCCATTGCTTTGGGCTGTGGCAGGGCAGAACATCATGGTGGAGCAAAGCTGCTCACCTCATAATGACCAGGAAGCAAAGGTGGGGGCAGTCAGGGTCTCAATATCCCATTCAAGGGTATGCCCAAAATAACCTAACTTCCTTCCACTAGGCCCTACCTCCAAAAGGTTTCAGCACCTCCCAACAGCACAAGTTGGTGACAAAGCCTTTAGCATATGGTCTTTGGGGGACATTTCAGATCCAAACCATAGCAAATCCCTATTCATGTCACTGGGTTTAATGAGTTTTCAGTTTGGAAAGATTCTCCTCAAGCTGATTTGAAAACTACAAAATTGTTAGGACTAGAGCATTTATAATGCACCGTACCTTTTTCCCATTTCCTGCTCACTTCTTACATAAAACTGAATACTTGTGACTAGATTCTAAATGCAGCAGGATGCAAAGGGCTACCTATATCAGGCTTAAACTCCTCCTGGAAGCACAGTAGAGTAAAATTAAAGATGACTACATTAATTGACATTATTGGGTCAATGTCACCTTCTTGATTAACAGACAAATCTTCAGATCAGTCTGTGTCCAGACACATCTACAAAATTATTTTTATATTTCCTGAATTAAAAGGCACATTTTCTTGGGCTAATTTTAACTCACTCAAGTTATGTTGCTTACAGTTTTAAATAAACCCAAAATGTAGCTTGCAGAGGCTCTACTTTTTTGTACCTTAACAGAACGAATTTTGTTTGTTTACTGTAATGCTGAGGCTCAAACTCAGAGCCTTGAACATACGAGGAAGTACTCTGCCTCTGAGCTACATCCCCAGTCCTATAATTTTAGAATAACAATTAAGTCTACCCAATGACAAAGAGCCCTTCTGGGATTCTATGGCTCATTGTATATTGTCATTTTAGAAATATATACTCACTATATTTTATATCATAACTATTACATCTTATGTCTATTTTGTACTTATAATTTATTCAGATTTCTACCTATGCTATTCTTGACTTTTAAAATGACCATTAGGGATAAAGCAATACATTATTAACCTAACTTCGTATTTATTGGTAGGATGATTAGAGTACATTGGATTAATGGGCTACCCATGGTAAATGAATCAAGTGAGATCACAGGTATGAAAATGCTTTGAAAACAGTAAAAAAAGACAAAACACTATACATCCTTTAAAATTACATTATAATTACTGTTATTGTTTGTGGCTGCTTACCACTGAGGTACACCCCATTCCATTACTGCTATTCTTTTTTTTTTTGAAAGGCATAGACAGGAGTTTATTTAGGAAAGTAGATATGTATTCAAGAGAGATTGGGAGTAATCTCAAGAGAGAAACCTTTGGGATAAAGCAAAGAATACACATTCAAGAGAGAATGTGGCCATCTCCAGAGGGAGAGAGCCTCATAACTCTTTAAAGAGATATCATAAGAGCAATTCAAAGAACATTTAATGATTACATTTTGATTACTTTGTCACAAAGAGGAGTCAATTTTGGAGGATAGGAGAATCTTTCCAGAGTTTCCTTCATGTAGATAATTGCTTAACTCAGTGTTTCTCAAACTTTAATGTGCATAGGAGTCACATGGGGTTCTTGTTATCTTGTTAACAGGCAGCTTCTGCACCCGGGTAATGTTGGTGCTGTGGGTGTGTGGATCACACTGTGAGTGGAAAGAAGTTATTTTGACTTTGCCTTTTCTACCTAATCACTAATCCTATTATTAAGAGGAAATGCATGGTTATAAGGAAACTTATTCAGTAAATAGATTCATTACCCCAATTTAACAAATACAGAACTGGCACTGAAATTCTGGTTTGGAAGATGAGCTTGAAAATCATCCAGGTGGGCCACGTATAAATGGTTCCTAACAGAGAAGTTCCTTTTTTTTCAGTATTCATAGAGTAGAAAATTTTGGTTCTTTTAGGAAATTTAGATGTTAACATATTTCCACATTTACTAATAGGAAACTTTCCTTTACTCATTTAATTTTTTTCTGTTATAATTTAACCTCGTGTTTTTTTCAGGTTGTTTGATAGAGAGATTAACAATATAATCATTTCCAAACATTGTTAGAGCCCCAATGACTTCATTTATAATGTTCTTGGAGTTCTAGTAATTTGATCTATAAAATGAATTTCCCTGTATCCTGGCTAAGTAGATATTTTTTATTTTTGTGGTACTGGGGATTGAATCCAGGGGCACTTAACCACTGAGACACATCCCCAACCCTTTTTATTTTTTATTTTGAGACTGGGTCTCATTAAGTTGCTTAGTGCCTTGCTAAGTTGCTGAGGCTAGCCTCAAACTTGTATTCTCCTATCTCAGTCTCCCTATTCACTGAGATTACAGGTGTTTGCCCCTGCACCCAGCAGTAAACATTTGATACATGTAAAAAAGATATAATTCAAGCCCTTGTATAATTGATATACCTTGGATTTCAACCCCATCCCTTCCATGACTAAAACAAGAATGGCAACATCATCATTTTGTCTGTGACAGTAATGGTATTATTCTTTTTTTCCCCTAAGTTTTAATTTTTCCATATTTTTATTGATGCATTGTAATGATACATAACAGTGGGATTCATTTTTAACACACATATAGCAATATAATTTAGTCAGTGTCATTCCCCAGTATTTCCCCTTTCCCTTCTGTCCTCCCTCAGTATTTACCAACCACAATTCCAATTCTTTCTTAGATCACCTCAGGCCAGAGAGATCATTTATTTCAAGAAAGCAATCATAGCTTTTTTATTTTATTTTTTGGTACTGGAGATTGAATCCAGGGGCACTTTGCCACTGAGCTACATCCTTAGTCCTTTTTATATTTTTATTTTGAAACAGGCCTCACTAAGTTGCTGAGGTTGGCCTTGAACTTGCAATTCTCTTGCCACGGCCTCCCAAGTCACAGGGATTACAGGTGTGCACCACCACACCGGGTGGCAATCCTAGTTTTACTGAATTAATTGATAAATTCTTTGGGGAACTCTCCACTAGTTTCTATGTGCAGATTCAAGTTATGAAGGGCAAAGCTGATATTCCTGCAGCTTATCGTTACAAGTAAGGGCAACTTCATGGGCAAGTAACCAGTGCCCTCACACAGAGCCTCAGACTCAGAAGTTCTCTGTGTTTTGTCAGATTCTCTTCCATCAGTGTCTTGAAAATCTGAATAATTTTGAAACAAGTATCACCATATTTACATCTTACACTGGGCCCTGCAATCTATGTAGCTTATCCTGAATACACAGATGATCCGGTTCATCCAGTTTCCCAGAACATGAGTATAAAATTTAGTCTCTGTTCCAGTATGATTGCCTCATCCTTGCAAAAACCAAACCAGTTCAAGTAACTATTTACCTTCCTCACACCCTCTTCATGGTATTGGGCCCCTCATGTTACACACTGTAGTTTCAAGAAAACCTAGACTGCCATCAATTGGCATGCTGCCCAGTGATCTTAGTCTTTTTTATGTTAGTTGTATTAGATTTGTTGTGTTATGTTAGATATATTAGTTATGTTAGATATTAGTTTATGCTTTGTTTTCCCTGCCTCAGTAGTAGTGAGAAGCGAACTATACTTCCACCCATTCAAAGTGAATGTGTCCCTATGCCTGTTGAGATTGAATACAATCTCTCTTCTCGCTGATGTGCAGGGAAGAGAGAGAAGAGAGCAACTGTGGGGTTAAGAGGGAAGTGGAGAGGTGGCTGAAGGAACCAGAGAGGTGAAGATTACCCAAGACCAGGAAAGAAACAGAAGTTCACAGTTTCCTTTAGTGGTTGGCACCCATGACCCACACCATGCCAAGGAAGGTGACAGGACTTCAGGAAAAAAAAGGTTGTGCCAAATTTCAGCAAAAATTTAGTGCCAAACATTGCCCAGAAGTAAGAAGGCCCTTAGACTTCAGGGATCCAGTTTGGACAGTGGGCATACAAGTGGCAATAATTTGGTACAAAGACTGGAGAAACTTTTTTTCCTTATATAAGAATACTAGAGGCTAGTAGGTAAGGGTGGGAACCCAATAATGACAGATATTAAAATTCCCCCAGTCTATAAAATCTGCATACTACAGTGATGCAGCTACATCAATGTTTATAGCAGCTCAATTCACGATAGCTAAACTATGGAACCAACCTAGATGCCCTTCAACAGATGAATGGATTAAAAAATTGTGGTATATATGCACAATGGAATATTACTCAGCCTTAAAGAAGAATGAAATTATGGCATTTGCAGGTAAATGGATGGAGTTGGAGAATATCATGCTAAACGAAATAAGCCAGTCCCCAAAAAACCAGAGGCCGATTGTTTTCTCCGATATGAGGAAGCCAATCCATAATGGGTGGGAAGTGGGGCAAGGGAAGAAAGGAGGAACTTTGGACGGGACAGATGGGATGTAGGGGAGGGGAGGGGACATGGAAGTGGGAAAGATGATGAAATGAGATTGACATCATTACCCTAGATACATGTATAGTCATGTGAAATGATAATGACTACATCATGTACACCAGAGAAATGAAAAGTTGTGCTTCATTCATGTACAGTGAATTGAAATGCATTCTAATGTCATGTAGAACTAATTAGAACAAATTTTTAAAAAGTGAGGGCTGGGATTGTAGCTCAGTGGTAGAGTGCTTGCCTCGTAACTGTGAGTCACTGGGTTCAATCCTTGACACCACATAAAAATAAAATAAAGTACTGTGTCCATCTACACTAAAAAAAATTTTTTTAAGTGAAAAAATCTCCCCCAGTGGGCTGGGGAGATAGCTCAGTTGGTAGAGGGCTTGCCTCACAAGCACAGGGCCCTGGGTTTAATCCCCAGCACCACAAAAATAAAATAAAGAACTGGGGATGTAGCTCAGTTGGTAGAGTGCTTGCCTCACAAGCACAACACCCTGGGTTCAATCCCCAGCACTGAAAAATAAAATAAAATAAAATCTTCCCCACTCTAGCCAGACAGGGCTTCAAAATCAGACTATTTGATTTAAAGGAAACTCAAAAATGTGATAGTTCTTACATGTCCCATTGCTGCAATGTAATATTTAACCCACAAACCCCTAGCTAATGACACACAATTTCCAAAACAGATGACTTTGGATTTAATCACTAACACATACAAGTTCCAGCAAAAACAGGCCCACCTCTCTTTATACTGAGTGGCCTGACTAGGACCCATTGAGGTAGACATCTGTCTACCTCAGTCAATAAAAATTCTGCCCTTCAGGACCTTTTCTTCAACAAGATCCACCACCCCATCCCAGAATTTTAAGGATAAGGTGAAAATTTGAGAAAGAAGACAAAGTCTTCCTGGAGAAAAAAAAATCAGAAAAAGACAACCTCATGGGCATGTGACTATAAACTATAGTTTATAAACTTTAACTGTTCGTCTATGCTCTCTCGTTGTAGGAGTTTGGAGCATTTTTCTTTTAGAAAATTTCTGCCATAGAACTTTGGCCTAATGCCAGAGCCATGGCCCCTTATGCTGAGTGTTGTTTTCAATAAACAATGCCTTCTACATAACAGTGATCTGTGTCTGATGCTTGAAACACGCAGTCATTGGAGTCTACACACCGTCTTAAGATGGCTGCCAAAAACTGCTCTATGAAGCCTGTTTTGCTCCACCCAGGGGATAATTTCCACAAGCATCATTGCTCTACTACCTCATCAAGTCTGCTTTCCATGAAGTAAATAGATGTATCCAAACTAGGATTTTCCTAGCTTTTATAATTTGACTTAGAGGAAAAGATGACATTTGGCGCATTATCCCCAATACGACACAAACAACTTTGCTGCTCTTGTTGTTTTTACATTTTTGTTGTTTTTATGCTTTGTTTTTTTGTTTTATCAGGGTTTTTTCTTTTACTAAACCTTATACATGGCGTTTCTGTTGTTATAGCCTCTTAGAAGGAGTACAATTCAATCTATCTTAACAGAAGCTGGTTTGGAGAAACTAACTGAGCCCTAATCAAGCATATATCAGAGCCTCCTGGTCCACAGAATTTCAGGTGACTGGTATTTCAAGACTTCCACTTGATAATACAAGTGTTCCTTCTAGATATCTAGTCCCCTAATAGTGGGACCTGGTTCCTGAAACTTCTTCAGGCAGTCCCCTTCACTCTTCCAGTTACCTGATGGACATTATTCAAATAGTCCTGGTCTTATGGTCATGAGCAATCCATGCATGTCCTTCTCCCTGGAGAACAGTCAACCTCTTACCCTACGCATATCTTGGGCAACATTATACAGTTGGATTTGAGGTTACAAGACTTTCAGTCACTGGACCACTATTAGCTGTGCATTGTCCTTCTCCACGGTTCTGTTGCCCAAGGCATTTCTAATTCGAGCCCAAAAGAGTGGCCTCTCATGAACATTGTCTGGCCAAGTAATAAATGTTTGCCTATTCACAAGTTTCCTGAGTCGGTGGTAGCTGGATAACTTATAGTTTGGGATCTCTTCCAAGAAGATCAAGATAATAACATCCTCATGCTCATAGAACATCTTGATACTGGCCAGCTGCACTTCAAGCCGACACCATTCACTGTGGAGGTAGTGGTTACTGACCACACACAAAGTTTTACGGCTGGTATCAATGGCATTCTGAATGTTTTCAAAGATATCCATACCCGGTTCAAAGTCCCGGTGGTGAAGACAGAGCTTAAATTTGGGCTGGCCACCATCTTCTAGGGCTGGAACAAGCTCTTCATATACCCACTGCTCATCAGTGGCAGTGAAAGAGACAAAGGCATCATAGATGAATTCCTTCTCTGTCCTGTGCCATTTAGCCAGGTACCAGGCTCTAAATATGTAGAGTCCATACCATAGAGATGAAATTATCTTGGCACTGAACCAAGAGAAGACCATGGTTGTGAGGACCAGGCTAAAGGAACAAAAGAAGTAGACCTTTCCAAGGTCAAAATTACACATGGTATCATCAAAATCTATCAACAAACTCTGGGTATTTGGCTGCTGACAGGGGTAACTCCGGAGGTAGGGGATATGGACATCTGCCGTGTTTGTTGACCAGTTTTTGAACCACATATTGTCACAGTTGCACTGCAGTTTGTTCCCATAGACATCAAAGTACATCAAAGACTTCAGATTCTTCAAATGACTTTGATTAATGACTTTCAGATTATTGAATCTTAAAGAGAAGACCTGAAGGCTTTCTAAGCCAGAGAACATGCCGGGAGTCAGTGACTCTAAGTTGTTGTTTTCAAGACGCAGCATTTTCAGTCTTTTGAGTTTTTGGAATAAGGAAGTATTTAAGTAGAGACTTCGGTCTCCAGCTTTTGTTCCTGAGATATCCAACTTTGTGAGATTAACCAAGGGGTCAAATTGGAGGTGATCCAGGAATACCCTGGAATTTTTCCTAGGAATAGTTCCTGCAAGCCACTCAGCCCTTGGAAGAAGTTGGTTGGAACAATCTGAATCCCCTGTTTTTGTCCTTCAAGGTTGAGTTGTTTCAAAGACTTCAGGTTATTGAATGGAGGAAATGGCAAGGTCCTAGTGGTTTCATATGAAATTTTATTATAACTGAGATTCAAAACTTCTAGATTTTCAAGGCCCAAGAAAAGGTCTGCATGAAAACCTGACAAGCTATTGTATGTCAGGTCAAGATAATATAGGTAAGTGAGGCCAAAAAATGCACTGTTCTCTATAACTTCCAGGCGGTTCCTGGACAGAATCAGAATTTTGAGTTTTTTCAGATATCGAAAGGGTCTGTGCTTCAGAGTACGAATATTGCTGACTCCAAGATCTAAGCTCTCTAAATTTGTAAAGTGAACAAAGGAGGAACTGTCAATCATTACTATCCAGCACCCAGCTAAGTTGAGCTCCTTCAATAAATACAGCCCTTTGAAGGCCATATTATTGAGGTGTGTGATAGGGTTTCTAGAGAGAAACAGAGATTGTAGGCTCTTCAGGGGTGAAAATGCAAAATCCGGAAAGCTTTTAAACTTGTTGTGGCTCAGGTATAGAGATGTCAAGTTCTGTAGGGAACTCCAGGTCTTGTTGCTGACAAGGAAAGCTGGCACTTGTTTAGATGCAGACTTTGGAGGCTGGGCATAGCAACAAACTCACTGTCATTGAGATGAACCAGATCACTGTTTTGGCTCAGGTCAAGGGACAAAAGCCTGGTGCAATTGGCAAGATGTTTTATGTCCCCTGCATCAATGACATTTTTCTGAAAAACTAATGCTTCTAGTATGGGTAAGTTTCTGAGGAGGTGACACACTGTATTCAAGTTTAAGTGATTACCTCTAAGCTCCAAGTTGCTGATGTCCATTTTTCTTAGATTCTGAAGGTATTTGGCTAGAAGCATCTCCAGTTTCACCAGTGTTCCACTCAGATTCAAGTTCCTCAGTTGGGGCACAGTTTCTAGATCCACATTCTGAATGACTTGGTGTCTATTCTGAGAGACATCCAGAGTGGTCAGATTAGGCAGTGACAAAGCAGAAAAATTTAACTCCATTAGTTTGTTACCCTGAAGACTGAGATGGGTCAGGGACACCAATGACCTTGGTTATGGTCCAAGGAGATGATACTGTTATTAGTAAGGTCAAGGTATTCCAGGCATGGAAGGTGCTGAACTGCTTCAAGAACATTGGAAAAAATGGTGATAAAGTTTCGAGACAGGCTCAAATGTTTTAATTTGACAAGAGGGACAAAGGCAGTTTTGTGAATATAAGTAATACGATTATGGCTCAGGAGCAAAGTCTCCAAGTTGGACAAGCCCTCAAAGGAGTTGTTCACACTTTCAATCTTATTTTCTACTAAATTCAGAAAGGTCAGGTTTCCAAGTTCCTTAAAGGCACCCTCACCAATCTTCCAAATGAAATTCCATTCCAGGCGCAAGTCCACCAGGGCAGACAAATTAGCAAAGCTATGAGGAGGAAGAACCTGAATTTGGTTTTGTGTAAGATTGAGGTGAGTAGTGTATCTAGGGATGTCACCAATGGCATCTGTCAGATTGGTGATCTTCTTCCGAATGCAGAACACGTGATGAATGTTTAATTCATACTGTGTGCATTTGCGGAACCCATATGTCTCGACCAAAGACAGTAGACAAAGCCCAATTAAAATGAGCCCAAGCTGTTGAGAAGGGAGAAAGCTCTCTGAGCTCATCCTGTTGGCCCCAGGCCTCAACGTTACCATAGGAAAAAAATCCCTTCACATTGTGCTGCTAGTGTTTGAAGGAATGGTCTCTCCATTTCGACTTTGCTGCAAAGAGAGAGAGAAATATTTTAGATTTTAGTTATATTTCTTTCTCCTAGTAAGTAATTTCATAGTTGCTTCAAGGAATCTAAAAAGCTCTGCCCCAAAGTGAACTTCCAAGCCCATTTCCAAAGCAATCTTTGTGTATCAGCAAAGACATACTGTTTTTCTCCTACAACCAAATTGTCAGCATGTGGAGGCAAAGGAAGCAATTGCATATTTAATTTAATTAAGGCAATCTAAGAATTTCCTCAACCCTCCTTGCACCCTTGCACAATAAAATATCTCCATTGCTGTTTGGGCTGACACCCGAAATTCTACCACTGGAAATGTATTGTCAATTGGTTAGGGTCTGTGGATCTCAGTCAAGATAGAAATAAACATCCATGATAGGGACAGAGAAAAAAGATGTATAGGTCACTTCTTACCCTAACATGAACAAATATAGGAGTCCTGGATTTAAAGGACTGAGTTACTACAATTTGCATTTACAGTTCTCAGTCAATTATATCTGCTATTGGTACAGTATATGACATTGACAGTAAACAAAAAATACTACAATACTTAGTTCTGTCAGTCAGTGTGCTGCCCAAGGTTTCTCCAGCCTTGCCTCCAGTTTCAACCTGTTCCCAGTCACTTGTGATGTAGTGAAAAGAGCACCAGCTCAGACAGACCTGGGTTCCAATCCTGTGTCGTTTCACAAATTATTTAACCTCTCTGCCCATGTTTCCTTATCCATACAATGAGATGATAACACCTACTCCCTCATAATGTCATGATGATTCACAAGACTAATTATTGAGCTCCAAAACTCAATAAAAGGTTATTCTTGCTGGTCATGATGACCCACACATTTATCCCAGCAACTCAGGAGGCTGAGGCAGGAGGATCACAAGTTCAAAGCCAGCCTCAGCAACTCAGCAAAGCTCTGTCTCAAAATGAAATAAAAAACAGAGCTGGGAATGTAGCTCAGAGGTAGAGCTCCTGGGTTTGATCCCTAGTCCCACAAAAAAGGTGTTCTTTTCTTTTCCCATTAACTCGAGACAGATACCAGCATGCCATCTTTGTGTGGATTCTAGCCCTTGCCTCAAGAGCACTAGCAGCCCCAGAGAAAGGAGAGGAAACCATATAGTTGAATTGTTTTTTTCTTTTGTATGTAATTTTATATACACACAAAGATATGTAATATATTTTCTAACATTGATTGTAATTCTAGAGATCAGAAAAAATATCCATTACAGAAACTGCTCTCTCTCTATATATATGTGTGTGTGTGTGTGTGTGTGCACATATATATCAATATAAATATATATGATTGTTATATATAAAATTGTTTATGAACCCCTTTGTTGAACATATATAGACAAGTTTATATATATAATATATATAGATATAGATAGATTGACAGAGAGAGTCTAATAGAGAGACAAGGTGTATACACAATAGAGATAGAAAAAGAGAAAGAGTTGTAAACTGGTTCCCCACAAAAAATGGGAATTTCTTGGTACACTCATGATCATGACAGCATTTCTTTGAATAGAATGACAAAATGTGACTTTTAAAAGCTTTTATAAGCAATGTAAACCACTTCCTGAAGTCTGAAATATTAACTAACAAGAGTAGTCCATAAGAGAACCAACATTAGTAACTTGGTATTATCCACTTTTATAATTTTTACAATTCTAATAGTATTAAAATGATAACATTGTCTTTTTACTCTTTTTTAAATTTATTTTTATTTGACACATAAAAATAAAAATGTACATATCCATGTATACATGTATCAAACATTACAGCATCATGTTACAAGTGCTCAGATTCCTGGAAACATATGTAACAGTACCATGAAGGATTTGATATACGTATATTGTGTAATATAAATCAGATCAAACATATTTATCTGCTGAAATGTTTATCCATTCCTATGGTAAAAAACTTTCAAGCTCCTTTTCTTACAGCTTTTTAAATGTACAGTACATTATTATTATCTATAGTCTCCCTACTGTGCAGTGGCACACCTCAACTTCTTACTCCTGACTGCAAGTACCCACTGATGAACTTTCCCCATCCCTCCCCTCTCCTGCTGTTCTCAGCCTCCAGGAACCACCGTTCTACTTTTAACCTCTATGAGATTAACCTTTTTTAATTCCTCATGTGAGTGAGATCATGCTGGACTTGTGCATGGCTTATTTCACTTAAAAATGATAACTGTTTCTATCCATGTTGCTGCAAATAACAGGATTTCATTCTTTTATGACTAAATATTATTCCATTGTATATATGCACCACATTTTCTTTATCCATTCGCCAGCTGATGGACACTTAACTGGTTTCCTTTTCTTGGCATTGTGAATAATATTGCCGTGAGCATAGCTGCAGACATCTCTTTGACATACTGGTTTAATTTCCTTTGGATATATACACAGTAGTAGAGATACTGGATCCAGAATAGTGGTAGATTAATTGTTAATTTTTTTGAGAAACTTCCATATTGTTTTCTAGAACAGGTGGACTATTTTACATTCCCACCAACAGTGTGCAAAGTCTCCCTTTTTTCCTGCATCTTTATCAGTACTTATTATGTTAGCCTATTTTTAAAAATATTTTAGTTGTCAGTGGATTTTATTTATTTATTTATTTATTTATTTATTTATTTATTTATTTATATGCAGTGCTGAGAATCGAACCTAGTGCCTCACACATGCCAGGCAAGCACTCTATCACTGAGCCACAAGCCCAGCTCACCTTAGCCTTTTTTGATAGTAGCCAAACTACTTTAAGATTTCCTCTCATTCCAGTCAGAATAGCAATTATCAAGAATATAAGCAATAATAAGTGTTGGCAAGGATGTGGGTGTAAAGGTACACTCACACATTGCTGGTGGGATGGCAAGCTGGAAATTTGGAAATTATGGAAAGCAGTATGGAAATTCCTAAGAAACTTGGAATAAAATCACCATTTGACCCAGCTATCCCACTCCTTGGTTTATAAGCAAAGGACTTAAAATAAGCATACTACAATGACTCAGCCACATCAATGTTTATAGCAGCTCAATTCACAATATCCAAACTGTGGAACCTGGATGCCCTTCCACAGCTGAATGAGTAAAGAGAATGTGGTATACACAGTGGAATATTACTCAGTCTTAAAGAAGAATGAAATTATGGCATTTGCTAGTAAATGGATGGAGTTGGAGAAGATCATGGTAAGTGAAATAAGTCAATCCCCAAAAAACAAAGGCCTAATGTTTTCTCTGATATGTGGATGCTAACTCACAATAAGGTGTGTGGGGGTGCTAGGGATGAATAGTGGTACTTTGGATTAGGCAGAGGGAGTGAAGGGAGGAAAGGGGTATGTGGGGTAGGAAGAATAGTAGAATGAATTGAACATTGCCTTTTCTTGATATTACTTAAATATATCATTTCCCCCTTCTTCCTTCCCCTTTTCTTTTTCAGCCCTCCCTCTCTCTTCTTCAGTGTAACTGGAAAATGTGTTATGAGTTTTCAAACATCTGGACTATCAAACTTTTTTTCAGATGTTCTTCCTCTGCCTTTCCTTCCCCTCCTTTCCCTTCATTTTCTTTCCTTCATTCTTTCCTTAGAGAACGGTACTTTGAGAGAAAAGAAAATGGGGAAGAAGGGCTGGGGTTGTGTTTCAGTGGTAGAGTACTTGTCTAGCATGTCTGAGGCACTGGGTTCGATTCTCAGTACCACATATAAATAAATAAATAAATAAATAAATAATAAAGGTACTGTGTCCATCTACAACTAAAAAATATCTATAAATAAAGGAACAACAGAATGAATCAAACAACATTACCCTATGTAAATTTATGATTACACAAATGGTATGCCTTTACGCCATGTACAAATAGAGAAATGACATGTATCCCATTTGTGTACAATAATAAAAAAAAGGAAAAAAAAAATAAGCCAAGCACAAAAAAATAAATAAATAAAAGGAACAATGTTTATTTCAAAAAATGGGGAAGGGGACAAAATAACAGAACAAAAAGAGAAGGAAACATGATTGTGAGCAGGTGATCCATGAAGGCAAGGGAGAGGTAAACATTTCATCTATGCTGAACCAAGGAAGAAATTGGGGAATCAGGAAGAGAAGGGAGGGAAAGGGGAAATCATAAGAAATATTGGGAGCAGAGGAAGGGGAAACATGAAGATAATGCAATTAGAGATAAGACAGTCTAGCCAGTAAGGTTCTGTGACATGATATCTGAATATTTGTGATTTTGGGAATCTTTCCATTTATTTGATGGTCATTTGAATTTTTCTTTCAGTAACCTGCTTACTTATATCATTTCTCAATTCTTCTATTGAGTTTTTGGGGTATTTTCCTGATGACTTGTGGGCATTTTTGTATATTTTAGATATTAATCCTTTATTGGTTTTAATGATTTGAATATCTTCTGTCTCCTATCACTTAAAATTGATTATGAATTCCTTTGTTGACCAGAACATGTTAATTATAAATGGCAAAAGCCATCTCTTTTAGGGCCTTGTGCTTACAAGGCAAGCACTCTATCGACTGAGCTATCTCCCCAGCCCCAATTCTGCTTTTCAATTCCTGTTTAAAAACATTTTGCCTGGCCAGATGTAATGGTATACACCCGTAATCCCAGCTACTCAGGAGGCTAAAGCAGGAGGATGGTGAGTTCAAGGCCAGCCTCAGTAACTTATAGATCCTGCCTCAAAATAAAATAAAATAAAAAGAACTGGAAATGTAATTTAGTGATACAGCACTCCTGGATTCAATCCACAGCACTACCAAAAAAAAAATGGGGGGGGGACCCTGTTAAGAGTACATTAGAGATTGTACATTTAGCTTTACCTTCTCACATCTAAACTGTCTTAATTCCATTTATTATATTATTTAATACAGCTGCATTTTATAATTATTATAATATAATCCAGCTATATTTTCCAATTAGTGAACCAGCTCATTGCAAACTAGAAAAACAATCTGATGCCTTTCCAAAGCTTTAAGGATATCTTTATTCTGTATCAAATTACCATATGCTAGAATGTATTCCCAAACTTTATTTTTGTTCCTTTGTTTGCTTATTAGTTCCTACAAGGGTACCAAGGCCATTTTATTACTGTGGTTTAAAAGTATGTTTTAGTATCTAATAGGGCAAATTATTCTCTTTGCTCTTATTTCTATTACCTTTGACCTAGCCCAGCCACCCTGCCTGGATCTTGGCTGGCTAGATTCAGTTGCTCACCTGCATAATAGGCAAAAGATGGAAAAAGGAATATTTTGCAGGTTGATTAAACCAAAGAAAAGCAGCTAGATTGTGTCTCCCTCTGGTCCCACAGAAACAGTTACAATTTATAGAAAAAAAAGCCATATGTAGATTTGATTAGCCTGTGCTAGACAAGCCTGGGCAGGGACAAATCTCCACTCAGCTTCCTTGGTGTCAAGTCAGGGGGAGGTCATTCCTTCTGTCTCCACTCAGTATGAGGAAGCTGCTCTCAATTGTAGAGGGACCCCCATTATCATAGGGAGTTATGAAAAAAAATCCATTATAAATGTTAGTCTACCAACCCTTTCCCAAAAACCTGCTGGAATTTGGTTTGAGATTGCACTGAATTTGCAAATTAATGATTTGATTGGCAAATCACCCCAAACATGGACACAATATATTTCCATTTAGTCAAAACCACCTTTAAACTTTTAAAGAGTTTTAAAATAGGCTGTGTAAAATTTTGTGCTTTAGGTTCTTTCCTGCAAAGAAAATTTTATCTTATTATTTTGAGGGTTATCTTATTCCCTATCTTACTTTCTAGTTTGGTATAGCAAGAGTACTAGAAATCTTGAATTTTTGTTGTTGATGGTAAATGTAACAAGCTTTCTAAACTCTCTTAATTAGTTTTCAAAATAGAACTATTCATTCTGTTAGGTTTTATCTGATAAAATGATTATATTATTGCTAGTAATGGAAAGTAGTCTTTCTTTATCAAATTCTTACATTTTCTATGCCTTTCTTTTATATTGATCTTATGATATCCTTAATGCTATCTTAAATGACATGACAACCTTAATGCTATCTTAAATCACAGTGATGATAGAGGATAACTTTCTATCATTGAGATGGCATCTATAAGTTTTATATTAGTTGTTATTTGCTATAGATTTTGATATATGTCAAGGTAGAAAAATCACTTCCTACTCCTAATTCTTTGGGGAGAGTCCCTATTGAACCCAGGGACTTTACCATGGAGTTACATCCCCAGTTCTTTTTATATTTTATTATGAGACAGGGTCTTGATAAATTGCTGAGGCTGGACTTGAACTTGAGATCCTCCTGCCTCAGCCTCCCAAATCATTTGAGATTACAGGCCTGCACCACCACACCTGACCTTACTCTTAATTTTTAAAGGAAGAACGTAGTTGAGTTTGGCTAGAAGAAAAAGAAAAGCATTGGAATAGAGCCATCAACCAAGGGAGTGTGTATAGGGGCAATAAACTTAGGAGATTAAATTTTGCACAAATGATAGACTGGTTTAAATATGGAAGGAACCATAAAAATATGCATTTTCATGGAAGTACATATTGATTCATTTCAAACTCTGCAAGGTAAATAGTCTTAACACCATTTTACATATGAAGAACTAGAAACTGAGAGGACAGGGCTTGCACAAATATTGCATAGCTAATATGTGGAAGATAAGTGATTCAAGGCAAGGTTTATATCATTTGAGAATCTCATGCTCTTTGAGGAGACACCAGAACAAATGTAGTGATGATGTACTCTATCTTAATTATTGCTCTGAAGAATGCTCATTTCATTTTAAAATGCTGGACTATTTCA
The DNA here is from genome assembly GCF_902686445.1 of Sciurus carolinensis. Taxonomy (NCBI): domain Eukaryota; kingdom Metazoa; phylum Chordata; class Mammalia; order Rodentia; family Sciuridae; genus Sciurus; species Sciurus carolinensis. The sequence continues at coordinate 59,556,853 of NC_062232.1, read as the reverse complement.
GAAAAGATGGAGTCTTAAGTTTATACCTACACTTTATATTCATCTCTATAACGCATTAAATTAAAAAGCAATGCTCTAATGACAGTTTCAATTTCGATTTTAAGGCAGCCCACCGATGATATGACTGAGACGAATAGATTGATTCAATGCTAGGTATGCAATGCTTCAAGGCTTTTTGGCCTACAATATCAAAAGGCAACAAGAAGTGGAAAAAAGGAGAAGAGAGCCATTATACAAATAAATACCAAAAATAAAAAGAAGAAAAAGAGGAGGAGGAAGAGGGAGGAGTAGGGGAAAGGAGAGGAGAAGGAGAGAAAGAAGTAATAGTAGAAATAAATATGTCTTGCATAAGAGTTGGGTGGCTGGAGAAAACTGAGTAGAACAAGATGACACAGCCAAATTAGTGTGTTCTCTGTTCTCGAAGATGGCAAAAGACATAATTGTGAGCCCTAAAATGTGTCCCTCTTTGCAACAGGAAATTTCAAATAAAAGAAAATAATAATCAGACTGTCCTAATTGTATACATCCAAAGTCATCTACACATCCAAATTTCCTACCCTGACAAGGGCCACAAAGGGGCAAGACTTGTTAGTAAATTTTCCGTGGGGGCAGGACTGGTGGAGGAGGTTTCTTTTACCTGAAGCTGCTGGTGATACTGTAATCAGTTGCAACATCAGAGTAGGAAGCTGAGACCTGCAAGCCAGAGAAGAGTTTTTAAAGGTAGCCAAAATGAAGGGCTTCTAAAATCAGATGTCAATATGTCATAGGGATGACATCAGAGAACAGTCAAGAGTAAACTGGGATGCACTGATCATGCTGACATAGGTATTTCAATCTGCGTGGCAAAAGTTCTACATCTTACTACAAATAATAAACTAACTGGTTTATAAAAAAAAACAAAAGAGTAAACAGGAAGCAATCTTGTGTTTTTTTGCTGCTTGCTTTTACAGACCAATTACAGTTGCTTGATGAAAGGAAACTTTGAAAGGACCAGGAAAGGGCAGAAAGTCAATCCCTTCCTGTTATGGTATTAAAAATAAAGCAAGGATTGTGAAGAAATAGTTTTCTATAGCAGAGTTGGAGCCTGTATTCTTCTGGATACATTTTTATACTGTTATTGTTTTGCTCTACCTACTTAGTTTATATGCACTTCAGAAAAATTTTACCTAGAGTGACCATATTTTCTGAAGGGAAAATCAACACACCCTAGTACAAATTTGTCTTATGTAGGTTTAAAATATTTTAAATGGAACTAGTTTTAAATATTTAGGATGTACTTTTTACAGTATTATAAAATTTAATCTAAAAGCATGACATTTAACATGTGATTAAATATGATATTATTTGTGGACATTTTAATTAAAAAGTTGGCATCAGCTTTCAGTTTAGAATGTAATCCTTCATTTTTAAAAACCTTTTATAAGAAAATAAGATTGGACCTATATTACTTCAATCTATAATATTCTCCCCTATGTTATATGACATGAATGGCCTGAATAGCAGATCTTCTACTGAAAAAAAAGGGATTTAAAATATTTGCATCTTAAATATCCCTCAATGGCTCATGTGTTAAAGGCTTACTCTCACTGGGCATGGTAGCACACATCAGCAACTTGAGAGGCTGAAAAAAGGAAGGTCAAAAGCTTGAGGCTAGCCTTGGCAACTTAGCAAGATCTTGTCTCAAAATAAAAAATAAAAAGGACTGGGGAAATAGTTCAGTGGTAAAATGTTCCTGCATACAATCCCCAGTTTTAAAAAAAAGGTTTAGTCCCCATCTTGGGGCTATTAGGAGATGGTACAACCTTCGAAGATGGAGCCTAGTTTGGGGTCTTTGAGTCTCTGGGGATGTGCCCCTGAAGGGGATAATGGAAACCCAGTTCCTTCCTCTTTCTCTTTTTTGCTCCCAGACATGAGGTGAACAACTTTGCTCCATGACACATTCTGTGCCATGATGTGCTGCCTAACTACAGGCTCAAAAGCAATGGGAACAACTAACTATGCACTGAAACCTCCAATACTGTGAGCCCAAATAAAACTTTCCTTTTTATAAGTTGATTATCTCAGGTATTTGTTAGAGTAATAGAATGTTAACTTACACAGATGCCTTGATACCTTGCCTGGTTTCCCTCAATGGTGACACGTTACAAAACTGTGGTATAATATCACAACCAGAAAATTGGTATTGATATAATCCACCAGCCTTTTTCAGTAAAAGAAAATGAAGGAATAAGTCTATCTTAACGATATCATTGCCACATGATGTCCCTACTTTTAATACTGATTATAATCATATTCTCAGGCAATTAACATTGGCCAAAAGATTTAGAGAACTTGTTAAAAAGGGAAGACTTCAGAAATTTTTTAAATTAAAAAGACAGTATAAACTGGGTGTGGTGGCACACTCTTGTACTGTCAGTGACTTCAGAGGCTGAGGCAGCAGGGTCACAAGCTGGAGGCCATCTTGGGCAACTTAGAACATCCCTGCCTCAAAATTAAAATAAATAAATAGGCCTAGTGGAAGATGATTAGATCATGGGGACACCACTCTCATAAGAGATTAATGTCCATCTCGAGAGAGTGGATTAGGTCTTGTGGTGACTGCATTAGTTCTCTTGAGAGCAAGTTGTTAAGTGAGGCCACCCCACATACTTGGTTCCTCGTGCGTGTGGCTAGTTTCCATTTCACTTCTCCACCCATGTGATGCAATCAGAGAGCCCTTATAATAAATCAGGACCATACTGTTTGGACTTTGCAGTCACCAGAATTATAAGCCAAATAAACCTCATTTTTCGTATCTTACCTAGTCTCAACTACTTTGTTGTAGCAACAGAAAATGGAGCCAGACAAGTTGCAAAAGTAATGTTTAATAATTACAAAAAGTAGAATTAGGAATCAGCCTCCTATAGTTTTAGACAGAAAGTAATTTATTATTATTGTTTATACCTCTCCACCTTTACAAGTAATTTGACCAAGTGAAAAAAAATGTGGGCTTTAGAATCAGATTTGAACCCTTGCTCTCTGTAACACTGCACAAATCACTTACCCCCTCAGAACCTTACTTTTGGGAAATTTACAATTTTGTGAATGAGTGTTAATAATCCACACCTTACAAGGTTAAAGTATTAAATGGGATAACATTGCTGAAATTATCTAGCACAGGACTTGGCATGTGGCAGGTTCTCAGTAAATGTCAATTCTTGTTAAGCAGGAATCAAGGCTTTTATAATATCTTAAATAGAATAAGAACATAGAAGTCAAGCCTAAGTCTTAAGTTTGTTCTGAAATGACAAAACATTGTGTTTGTTGACAATACTGTCAGTTTTTCATGATCTGTGTAACCTAATTATAATTTCTAAGTCATACAAAAGTAACAAGAATATTATTTACCAGAATTCAGGGAGAGGGTTCTCCCCTATAGGAGAAAATTAGCCAGAATGAAAGAACAGATCCAGGAGGGGTTACATGTATCCCAGAAGCCTGATGGCAAAGAGCACAAGTTTTTAGGTTTGTGGAGAAAGAAGAAGCAGAGAGAACAGTCTGGAGTGATGAGTAAAGGGTGCAAGAATGAGGTAAGAAGAAACAGACTGGAATCTGGTTGTGGAGACATTTCAGGAGATGAATAAAAGAGGAATTTTACCAAGCTTTACTGTGTTTTTGTTGTTGTTGTTGTTGTTGTTGTTGGGGTGTTTTTGTTTGGTTGCAGTGCTGGGTAACAAACCCATGACTTCACATGTGCTAGACAGGCATTCTAACTCTGAGCTACATTCCCAGCCCAACTTTTACTGTTTGGCATACTGTATAGATGCCTGTACTGCGCCTTTAGCAAATTTATAGGTGAGGACTGTAATTCAGTGGGAGAGCACATGACTAGTATGCACAAGGCTCTGCATCACACAAAGCAAGCAAGGAAGCAAGCAAGCAAGAATATCTAAAAAAGAAATCTACCAAAAAGAGTCTCTTTTCTGAAAGGTTGTCAATGTTGAATTCGTGCTTTGACTCTGCTAACATCAGCCCACAAGTGGACTTAACTTTTAACAGCTGTAGGGCAGGTCCAAAATGACTATAGTTAGACTCCCTTGCTGAGGTTTCCAGTGGTTTATGCTTTCAGTGTATAGTCAGGGTCATAAGCACTCTGATTCAGCATATGTACTCAGGGCTGTAAACATTTGCTTGTGAGCATGGTTCCACTGATATAAACTTTTGGGGGTGTACCTTCTTTGTCTAGCCTGCATATAAAAAAATCCCTATGGAAAAGACTCCAAGTGGCTAAATAAAACTGGCTGGAGGTAAATGTAACTGGTTGGGGGCTGAAACAGGAGCTGGGTGTTGGCTAAGGGCTACTGCTGCATCTGAATAAAGCATGTCTACTATCCCAACTGTGTCTTTCATCTTCTTCCACCTTCCAGGATCCTGAATCTGTTTCCTGGGTCTGAGTCCCTACCTGACAACATTCTACATAGCTTAATATAAGTTGTTTCCCATTGCATCTCTTAGTAGAAGGAATTGCTCATTTCTTGGATCCTAAGAAACTTGAAACCTATGCATTCTCTAAACACATCTGAAAAATCCCAGGGGAGCACCTGATATTTTCAAACCACCCCTTTCCTGGAAAGTAATTAAAAGAGATGGGAAATTCTTGACCTGAAGTAGGCTCATCTTTTTAAAAAATATTTTTAGTTGTAGATGGATACAATACCTTAATTTTATTTATTTTTTATGTGGTGCTTAGGGTCAAACCCAGTGCCTCACACTTGCTAGGCAAGCACTACACAACTGAGCTACAACCCCTGCTTCTTTGAGGTCAGCATAACCTGGCTTCAATTTTCAGTTCTGTCATTCGCCAGATAAGATCAAATTATATACATGTTTCAGCCTCAGTTTCCTAATCTGTGACCTGGAATTCAATTAATGACCCAATTGTCAACAAAGTTACTCAAGCCATAACCTTGTTGCTGAGCACTGAGCCACTAGGCTCCTGGGCAGCATGCAGCCTCCTAGTATGTTACAACAGGAGTTCCTTGTACTCCTGGAGAACTGAACAGAGGGACCATGGAGCCAAGTGAAGTACATACAGCATAGGAAGAACTGTTTTGTGATGCTGAGGGAGCTGCAGAGATCCTCTTGACTGTACTGGCAGGCCAGAGACATGTCCAAATTCTTTTCAGCAAAACCCAAGAAAGGAGCTGAAGGACACTGTAGTTCACTGAGGCATAGTTTTACTTGTGCAATAGGACCTGATGCTGACTGGGATTGGAAGACAAAGGGTGGGGTAGGGGTTGGGGAGCAGTACAAGTTATCAAAACCAGAAAGGCTCGGCCTTAAAGAGCAAGGTCGTGCAATAGATTAATCCAAGAAATAGCAGTTTACTTAGTTCCCAAATCACTTGGAAGCTCTCAGAGCAGATGGGGCTTTTATCACCCTGATCTTTCCAATCTTAGAAACTACATTAGCTGTTTTTGAGGTGTGAGAGTGAAGAGTGAAAGTAGAACACAGGCAGAACATGGAATAGGCTGCTACTCCCCTTGACTTCTGCAAATGAGGTTGGAAAACTCAGTTTGAGAAAAATGAACCCTGCAATTCACTAAGAGGTGCCTAGATGGTTACCCATTTGCTCCTTTCCTAACAGACATCAAGATTCCTAGCCCTGTAGATTAATATATTCTGGAATCATTCACTGATCCTAGCCCTAAATATCACCCACAGACCTTTATTGCTAATCTAGCTTTTAAAAGTAGTTAAAGAACCAGGTATGGTGGCACATACCTGTAATCCCAGCAACTCAGGAGGGTAAGGCAGGAGGATCACAAGTTCAAGGCCAGCCTCAGAATTTAGCAAGGCCCTAAGGGGCTGGGGATGTAGTTCAGTGGTAAAGTGACCCTGGGTTTAATCCCTAGTACCAAAAATAAAATTGTCGAGAATCCCAGACCAGGGAGGAACTTCTAAAGGCCATCAAGATCTTGAAGCAGTCTTGTGCCTAATATAAGACAGAGGATTTCTCAGTCTATGTGTTAAGATCTTCAGGGAAGGAGATTCCAGGACACTCCTGGTAGTTTATATAAGTGTTTGTTTTTGTTTTTGTTTTTGTTTTTGGTGGTGTCACCTGATCCTAATTTTCTTGTCTTTACTTAGTCATTTAAATGTACCACCTTTTATTTGACTTTTTTAGAATTAAAGAGAAACTGTAGCACACAATACCTAGGATCAACATAAAAATGACATGTGCCTATAAAAATAATGCTGTAAATGCAACTGAGGTTCATAAGATATACTGGAGACAACAGGAAGAACTTCTTAGGTTTGTTCTGAACAAAAAGAAGGAAGATAGAAATTGACATTCAAAAATTGTTTTTAAAAATACAAAGTTCATAAGCTTATGAGATGAATTCAAAACCAAATATAGATTATTTTGTTAATAAATTATAATAAAGATTGTGTGAAAGATAAGGAAAAAAAGGAAGGTGACATAAGAAGGATAACCATACATAATTTATCAACCAAATAAGAATACTTTTGAGAGTGAAAGGGGCACCAAAATAACAGGCACTAAGAGAGCTTCGCCAGACTGCAAAATCTTGGACAACCTGACAATAAGCTAAAAAATAAAGAGAAACCCAGACTACTCAACTGTATTTTATTTATAGTTTCTGAATTAAAACAACAAGAGCAATGTTTTCAAGTTGAAGAGGATAGAACAAATATGGAGAAGAAGGAGCTGAATGACAAGATATTTGAGGTATTGGTAAGTGAATATATAGCTGTTTTAAACTCATGCATTCATTTGTTAATTACATACACATTTGTTGAGCACCTACTTTGTTTCAGTTACTCTTCTAAGTGATGTTCACATCAACAAGGTGTATAGGGATGGTCCCTGCCCTTGATCAATAATTCGTAGAGAGATGGATTTACATCCATAAGTAAATTATGTGACATAAGAATAAATATCTAATATATAAATAAGAAAAATGGTGTAGGAATTAAAGTCTCCAAGCCCAAATCAATAACATTCAAAGAAAGTAGGCTTCTTAGATATAATTTTGAAAAAACTTACTGCTGGCAACCTTTAAGTAATTATAAGGAACCAAAGGAACCAAAGTTTTAAAAACATTTACTTATTTGAATTTTGCAGTTTTCTTTTTGTATCTTTTTTTTTTTTCAGTGCTGGGGATGGAACCCAGGATCTTGTGTATACTAGGCAAGCACTCTACCACTAAGCTACATCCAGCCCCAGCACCTAGGAATCCTGTGTTCCATACAAGAATCTGCATTTTAAAAAAATACCTCTGTGTACAGTTAGGATGATTAACTACAGCTCTAATCCAGTAGTTCTTGCTGCAGAGGAGATATGTCTATGGAGCCAAAGTAGCTGAGGGGGTCCATTGCCACCAGTTCTTGCAATTATGCAGGAAATATTTCAAAAGAGTTGCACGGAGTATAGAAGCCTATTAAGATAGTGAGAAAGGAGGATGACATACAATATAGGCACTTCATGGACTACCTCCAGAGAGAATGGTGTGGCTCATACAGAAACTATTTTTTGTTTGTTTGTTTTGCAATACTGCGGGTTGATCTCAGGGGCATTCTACCACTGAGCTACATCCCAGCCTCCTTTAATCCTTTTCGTTTTGAGACAGGGTCTCACTACTTTGCTGAGGCTGGCCTTGAACTTGCAATCTTCCTGCCTCTACCATACATCCTTAGTCCCTTCCCTTTTCAGGAATACCTTTGAAGGATACTGGTAAAAGCCACAGGATAATAGAACTTGGAAAAGAAACTCGGGAATTCCCCTCAGGTATAACCCTTGTAAATGTGACCAGAGTAGGCTTCTGTTCTCAGAGTTAAGCTTATCTCCTGTGGGGAAACTTATTTTGATCTGGCTGCCGACAGATCTGTGCACTCTGTATTAGGCCCTAGTGAAACTGTAAGGTCAAACACTGCTGTTCACTGTTGGGCCAATCCTGCCCCTCAGAGAATAGGGGCAAAGGGTATGTATGTGGGGGTGTCTGCTTAGCTGTGGTGACCTTGGGGGGTTTGTGAGCTGATTGTTTTCTGCAAACACATGGGTAGAGATTGACTTGATAACTGAGGGTTGGGGCTAATTCCAATTTCCTTAGCAGTGTTTTGGTGCAAGGACAAAGAGGAGGAGGTCATCAAATCCTCAGAACTCAAGGCTGAACTCAGATAGGTGATGCCAATTGTTCACAGAGTATGGTCCCTGGGACCAGTACTATCAACAGCACCTTGGAACTTGATGAATTCTTGGGCCCCTCTCCAGATCAAGTGAATCTAAAACTCTGGGGATGGGACCCAGCAATACATGGTGTAATAAGCCTTCCAGGTGATTCTGAGTCATGTTAACGTTTGAGAACTTTTAGGTAGCTAGTCTGCCATGAACAAGTGGGTGGGAGAAGGAAAATGAAGAGTGGTAACTTACAGGAAGAACCTCAGACATATATATCAAAGAGAGTCCATACAGGACAGGGAACCATAGGGAACCTTATCAAAACAGACAAAAATCTGGAAAATGGTAACTAATATGCCACACTTTCCCCCACCATAGTTAATTAAAACTCCTTAAGAAAACTATTTTTTCAAGATCATCACACCCCCACCTCGTTGACCAGGTCATCAAGACCCTCCCCTTGTGACTAGGTCCTCACTGACTCTCACACAAGAAATTTGCCTTGGGGAAAATAAAGGGTAAAACAATAAAACAAAACAAACAAAAACACTTCAGGAGGGAATGTGAAACTTAAGCAAGAACAAAGGAACCCCAAACCCCAAACCCTTAAAAACCGCATACTCTGATGGGAACAGTGACAGACACCTCTGTGAAAAGGTACTCCATCTCAGAAACCTGCTATGAATTCAACTCTGACTCACTTATTATTTTATAAATTATTCTAGGCTTTGTCTGTGGAATTGATAGGACTGGATGCTTCCATTTCTACCCTTGAAGTTTCTTTTTGTTTTGTTCTGCTTTGAGAGAAAATCTCACTAAATTGTCCAGGCTAGGGTCAATAATCCTCCTGCTTCAGCCTTTCAAGTAGTTGGGACATCAGGTAGGTGCCATAGCACTCAGCTGGAAGTCTCATGACAGTGCTATTATTTGAACATTAGGGTGGGGATGGAGAAGATGAGAAAAGGAAATAAGCCAAAGTCTGTACTCTAGTCTGAGGGGCCAACAGGACTTGCTGCCTCAGAATTGCTTAGAACTTCACAACTTATAGTCCTGTCATATCTCTCCATAGAGGTTTACAGAAGAGAAGAGGAGGCCCAGAGAATTAGCATGACTTTATACTAAGCTAGTAATTGATATGTATGATTGAGATTTAAATCCAGGCCTTATACCAGGTATAGTGGTGCTCGCCTATAATCCCAGCAACTCAGAAGATTGAGGCAGGAGGATCACAAATTTGAGGCCAGCCTCAGCAATTTAGTGAGACCCTGTCTCAAAATTTAAAAATAAAAATCAAGAAGGGCTGGGGATATGGCTCAGTGGTAAAGCATCCCTGGGTTCAATCCCTGGTACATCCCCCCCCCAAAAATTGAGGCCTTATGATCTCATATCTAGTGCTCTAAGCACCTCAGCAGAGCTGATGCAAACACAGTCCTAAATGCCTGTTCCCCAAAGGCACCCCTTGGACTCTGTAATGTGGGTCAGAATTCTGTCTGGAATTCTACCCCTTCCCTTCCTTCTAACTGCTTCTTCCTGGAACATCAAAGGTATGGTGAAACTCTACCAAAAACCACTGCAATGGTCACAATGAAAATTAACTCTAAATTTGGATATGCTCTTTTAGAGAGTTTATTAGACTGAGCATAGAGGTGCCTTTTTTTTTTTTAAAGCAGGGATTGAACCCACAGGTGCTTAACCACTGAGCCACATCCCCAGGCTTTTTTTTCTTTTTTTTTAGTTTTTAGTTTGAGACAGGGTCTTGCTAAGTTGCTTAGGGCCTCATTAAGTTGCAGAGGCTGGCCTCAAATTTACAAACCTCCTGCCTCAGCCTCCCAAGTTGCTGGGATTATAGGCATGCACCACCATGCCTGGCTATGGAGGTGCATTTTTAAAGCACTATAATAATTTGCATAGCAGATTCTACTCAGTAGTTACTGAAGTACCTATCTTAGGATATATGTGGGGATTCCAAATTCTTAAGTGCTGCTTAAGCTATTGGGTTTAGGCGAAAAGGTAAAAGCAACAGGGGGCAGGGGCTTGTTGGGTAATGTAAAAACAAATGCTAGTTCACCACCATGTAATGCCACTGTCTATGGTAGAAATTCTAAAGTGAGTTACTTTGAGGAAATAAGTTTTTCATGATCCTTCAGTTTTCAGCAATGCTATCTATCTCTTGGTACTATTCTGGGAAAACAAAAACTTCTTCTCAATTCCCCTTATATTGCTGGAAGGCAATCAAAAGTCAAGGAAAACAACATACCTGTGAGAAGCTCTTTGTACACATCCCTGTTGTTCATCATCCTGTAGTCAGATTTTTTTCTAAAATAGATAGCTTCTCTATTAAGAATCTTCAAAACCTCAAGATGATTGCTCTAAGCTCTTAGGACATGTGACGAAAATCCAAAGGCATTTCCTTCCTCTTCAGACCTCATGGGTTTTTTTATGGGTACTGGGGGAGGTTGTTCTGAAATGCTGAAATATTGCTTAGTGTTTGTTACAAAAGCAAATCGGAATTTCTGCTTATCAAAAATTCCTCCAGATTTCTTGCTCCCCAGAAGCTCTTGGGGTTGCTCAGTTGGCTCAGGCCCTGTGTTTGGAGCAATTCCACCCAGAAAGCCTGGAATTGCATATATGGATTGGTAGAGAGAAGTCTTTCTCCTCTTTCCTTCCTGGAACTTGTGTGCTTCCTTTTCATCAAGATAGAAGAAATAAAATTAAAAAAAAAAAGAAAAAAGTAGACATAAAGGAAGGACAAGGAAATATAATTTTAAAGTTCCACATGCTTTTTCCAGTCTGTTACTCTTAAATTTCTGGGAAATCTGTAAATCTTAAAGTTTACATAACTTCACCTATTTATGAAAATTATCTTGTACACTATTAATTAGCTTAAGCAATAAATAATTGAGCAAAGTGTGATGGGTTGACATTTGACTCCATGGAAATGTTATAGGCCAGGCTACATGGGCAATGACTAAACAGACTCCATTTTACCTTGAGACATGGGCAATGACTAACAGACTCCATTTTACCATGTCATGTAGTAAACGCTTCTCCCATGGGAACACCCGCCTCTGTACCCATCAACAGTTGCTTAGCATGACATGTTTGGCAATAAAAAATGACGAAATGGCAATTCTTGTATAATGAAAATTGTTCTCTTTTGGATTCCTAGGTCCCTAAACAATGTACCATGTTAACAGCGATTGTTTAGATGTTAGTAACCATTCTTTAGTTTATACCTAAATAAGGTCATTTTGAACCACTTCCCCCTCTGCTAATGATTTCAGTTCCCATGATGTTAGTTTATAATTTTAAATCATAGCAACAGACGCTTATGATTGATGTACTGACTTATGGTATAAAAACCCTTTCAACCCTATGGTCAGGGCTGTTCTCCCAGTAGCTATTTTTGGGGCATTGTGTGAGACAGTCAGTCAGTGGCTTAATAAAGACTCCCAAATTTGGGTTTCTCAGTGTGATCAGTCTGTTCTTAAGTTACACCCCATAACACAAAGAAACTATAATTTAGGGAATTTTCCAGCATTAGTTACTATTCAGACAATGGAGACCACATCAGCCTAAGAATCCTGAGAATGGTCAGACCACCATAAACCATCTTGTGATCACCAGACTGATGTCATTCCCACACACTTTCTCATATCTACACCTCACCAAGTTTCCTTTAAAAGAAGAACTGGAGAATCCCAAAAGTGCCTCTCACTCTTGAGATGGTCTCACTCTCTCTTCAATGTGTACTCCTTTCTTTACTCCAAAAGGTGTCTCTCCCTTGAAATATCCCTCATTCTCCCTTGAATATGTGTCTGCTTTCTTAAAAAAAAAAAAAAAAAAAAAAAAAAAAAAAAAAAAAAAAACTCTCTTTCTGTGTCTCTGACTGGCATGTGCTGAAATTCTTTTCCATCACATATGCCAAGGACCCTGCTTGCCCTGACTCAAGTTCCCTCATCTCTAACAACTTCTCAGGACTCTTCCAGTAACAGCCCCAGATGTGGTGAAACCTTGAGACCAGGTTGCCTGAATGCTTCCTCCCTTTTGACTTCTTTATTCTACCACAAATTTGGCTTCCTGATTGAAGGGCTTTCCAACATTGTCCTGCATTTACTTTGGTATGGGGTATAGAACAGATTTTTTTCTCTTAAAATTATGGCCAAGAGAAGCTTACAAAGAGACTGAATCCTGAAGTCACCACACTATCAAGAAATGATTTGAAGGAATAACTAGAGGGTGGGAAGAAGAAACACCATGAAAGTCGACTTACATGACCAGCCTTTGGCAGAACTGAGAAATTTCTGGGCGGGCCCAGATTATCATTTGACAGTTGTGTCATACTCCAGAAACTTGAGGATACACCTTCCCCTGATAATTTAGTACACCTCACTTTTAAGCACTGGGACCACAAGTAGAGGTATAGTTCAGAAAAAGAGATAAAAGCAGAATTATATATCCTGCAATAACTTCATAAAGGTGAGAGGTTGGACTATCCCAGAACAAGATCTTTTATTTGTAGATCTGGAAACATTCCCTACTAGGATTCCTGAAGTTTGTGTCAATGCCTTCTTGATGGGAGGACTCTCTTTTAGCTTTTTCAATACTCTCATACTATGCACACTCTCTTATTTTCCAGTAATAATAATTAATGGCAAGGATTATAGCACATTTATCATGTGTCAGGCATTGTAAAAAGTACTTTATATGTATTTACTCAGATAACAAACAACTCTCTGTACAATCAGTGTTATTATTATTTAGATAAGAAAACTGAGACAGAGAATAATTAAGTAGCCCAAAGTCTCTCTCAGCCAGTAAGAAGCCGAACTGCCATAATATGCTGTTTAGCCAGGCTCCCTCATGGTTTCTCTCCATCCGACGTACTTTCTGCTGGTGTGCTGGGCAAGTGTCTGTTCCTTGGGATCCTGAATCTCTCTTGCACAAGGCACTGCTAGCTCTTCTGAACACTGGATAGGCTCTGAGATCTACACATTAAAAAAAAAAACTTTATTTTATCTATTAATTTAAAGGTCACACGAAGTAGCACCACTCCCAAAACAGTTTTTTCATTCATCTTTCTGGGAGAACTATTCTCTATCAGACTTTCCTTAATAAGAAGGTATTTATAAGCCTACTGGCAAGAAATTCTCCCATTCTTTACCACTCAGAGATGGCTTCCTTATAATTTTTTTTCCAGAAAAAAATCATGCTCGTTTCTTCTACCTGAGTACAACTGAAGTTCAAGAAAGACAAGGTCAAAGTCATATTCTGGCTCATCAGGTAATACATGGAATAAACTCTTTGATAGTCAAGTGCTGTATTTGGAGGCAAATACACCAGAATGTTGTTCTAACCATCAGAATTATACAAGCTCTTCGAACCAAGCATAGCCTGTAAACCAATGAATTGCAATGCCACAATGAAGAAATATTTATTTGCACGGTTTTTACTTCCTTAAAATAATAAAAAGAATTCTATTTTTGTCAGATTTTTTTTCTCTTCTTTTGCTTTTGTTTTTCTTAAATCAGTTCACAACTTCTTCCTACCTCTCCTGGGTATGACAGGAAGCCATTCAATTTTTCAGTCTGTACTTCTGGAGAAATATCCAGAGGGTACCTGGAGGAAAGAAGAAAAGGAGAAGGAGAAATGACAGATTTAAGATTGATTTGCTTGTGGTACTACGGTAACTCCTCCTGAGAACAGGAATGGGCATGGGAGGTGGCCTCTTCTTTATTTCTCCCTTAAATGATCTACAGAGAGAAAAGGGGTCATTGCCTGGTCTTTCAAGAACAGAGTCAAGGCAAGAAGGACAACACTTAACCACTGAGCCATGTCCCCAGCCCTTTTTATTTTTTTATTTTAAGACCAGGTCCTGCGGGCTGGGGATATAGCTCAGTTGGTAGAGTGTTTGCCTCGTAAGCACAAGGCCCTGGGTTCAATCCCCAGCACCACAAAAAAAAAAAAAAAAAAAAAAAGACCAGGTCGTGCTAGGTTGCTTAGGGCCTCACTAAATTGCTGAGGCAGGAGGATCACAAGTTCAAAGCCAGCCTCAACAACTGAGCAAGGTCCTAAGCAACTTAGCAAGACCCTGTCTCCAAATAAAAAGTAAAAATAACTAGGGATGTAGCTCCGTGATTAAAGTGCTCCTGGGTTCAATCTCCAGTACCAACTTAAAAAGGAGAAGGGGAAGAGGAGGGGAGGGGAAGTCAAAGGAGGAAGAAGAAGAGAAGGAGAAAAACTAATATGTTTGCAAAGGTAACCCTGAACTCAATGGGAAAAAAGAAAGTCAAGAAACCAGTGATGAATAAAAAAGAATGGTACAGAGACAGAAAATTTATCAGAAAGACTGAAGCTCAGAATTTGTTAAGACTTGTAAAATTAATTAAAGGAAACAAAGGAAAATAAAAAGCATTTTACTCTATAATTGGAGCTAGCAGAGAAAGAGATGTTACAAAAAGTATATTATTTCCAATGACAGCAAAGAGAAGACTTGTTCAATTCCTATTCTGCTGCTACATTTTTTTCTTTTCAGTGCTGGGATTGAACCCAGGGCCTCACAGAAGCTAGACAAGTCCTTTACCACTGAGTCATAGCCCTCTACTTGTTCTATATTTTTTTCTGTCAAAAGGAATATACTTTTCCTGGAAATAGGGAAATGAAAATGCAATAATTTAGGGGAGAAGCACTTATAGAGAAGTTAAGCTTGTGAACAGCTTGTTAAGTTGTCAATGTAGTGATTTTAGTCTGGGAAAGATTCCTAGTGGCTTGTTACAAATCTTCATTCTCAGTTTTTCCCTATATCAACTTTTTTTTTGATACTGGGACTTGAACCAGGGATGCTGTATCACTGAGCTAAACCTTCAGTCCGTTTTATTTTTTTATTTTTAGACAGGTCTTGCTAAGTTGCCTAGGGCCTATGTTGCTGAGGCTGATCTCAAATATCTCAAACTTGCAATCCACCTGCCTCGGCCTCTTGAGTTGCTGGGATTACAGGCATGTGCCACTATGTCCAGCCTAAATCAACATTTTTATCAGTGAGTTTGAAGATTCTAAAAGCTTATTTATCAAATTACTGACATAAAACTGGAAAACATGGCAAATATATTATGCAATCTAATCCAGATAAATTTAAAAGTTTGAATTTTTTCATTCCACAATCTTGCTACTGCAAATAGTTTCACTCTGCTTGACGTTGATAAGCATGTAATAGTGTCACCAGAAGGGGTTCAAAGATGTCCCTAGAAGGGAAAAGGGGACCTCAACTCAGCACTGGCAAGTTTTTGACTTATCCCACAGAAAGTAATTTCAGGATGTGTCAAAAGAGGCACAAGCAAAAATTGATTCAGAAAAGCAAACAATAGAACAGAATATATACTCAAAGGGAGAGGGAGTGTGGGCACCGGAAATTGAAATGTATTTTTAGGGCCTCAGGCTTCTTCTTTTAGAGGAAATTTTGTAAATGGCAATCATGAGGGGTATGTGGGGTGGTGTCAGTCTAATGCGTTCGATTCTTTTGATTGTTGGAGCACACAGAGAAGGTCACAGTGTTCTGGTTCTTAGAATCTTCAGGTTGATGTTATCTAGTTAACAGTGCTTGGACTGCATCCAAATCATGGGTTTTTAACATTATTTCTAAAGAACATTTTGTAAACTCACAAGGTGTAATAGCACCAATTATCCAGATTTACAGTACTCTTGTCCCCTCAGTACTGGTGATTGAACCCATGGGCACTCTACCAGTGAACTACATCCCCAGCCCTTTTTATTTTATTTTGAGAAGGGTCTCACTAAGTTGACCAGGGTGGCCTTGAATTTGTAGTCCTCCTGCCTCAGCCTCTCAAGTCACTGGGAGGACTTACAGTACTCTTCAAAGGATTCAGACCTGGAGGAAAATAGGTCTGGAGAATGAAGGTGAGGGTGTTCAAGGAGTTTTTAGATGTAAAATTGCAGTCCCTCTTTCCTTCCCTGCCTCCTTTATATCAGTCCTTATCCTACCTCAATAATCTTGAGGGCCACATTTTAAGATGGACTTTACCAGCATGGGCTTTTCAGGAAATCAGGCAGGATGTTAAAGAGTATGGCAGTCACATCACATGATAAACACTTGGGAGAATAGGACATGGTCTGCATACAAAGGACCTGGCAGGTGGGGAGAATAATAAAAACAAGTTTCAGCCAGATGTGGTACATATATATAGTACATATCTATAATCCCAGCGACTGGGGAGATTGAGGCAGGAAGATTGCAAGTTCAAGGCCAGCCTGAGCAAATGAGTGAGGCCCTAAGCAATTTAGTGAGGCTCTGTCTCAAAATTAAAAAAAAAAATTTTAAAGGGCTGGAGATGTAATTCACTAGTAAAATACTCCTGGGTTCAATCCCCAGTACCATACACAATAAAGCAGTTTTCAAATATGCTGGGAGAAATCACTCTCATGGTTAAGAGCTCAGACTCAACTCTACAAAGTCAAGACACAAAAGAGCTGGGTGTAATGATATGCACCTGTAATCCCAGTGACCCAGGAGGCTGAAGTAGAAGGATTGCAGGATTCAGGTCAGCCTCAGCAATTTAGTGACACTCTAGGGCTGGGGACACAACTCAGTGTTAAAGTACCCCTGGGGCAAATCCCCAGTACAGAAAGAAAGAAGAAAAGAAAGACCGACCTCCACTCATTACATTTATTAACCAAACTTTGTGCAGATGAAAGGCACAAGCCTGTGGCTTGAGCAAAGATCCCTTTCTTTCCAAAAAGAGGTCAATGGAAGGCTCTATGATGTTTCAACTGGAATATCCCAAGCCCTTCACACAGAAGAGGGGCATTGCATTTAAATCTGCATCTACCTAGCTTGTTGGAGGCTAACCAATTTCTTTTCTTAGAGAAGTTCTTTGGCTTTGTCTCTAAACGTTGAATTCCTTTTAACGTGCCTTTGTGCCCAGAGGTTTGGTTTTGCAGTGCTGGGGATGGACTCCAAGGACTTATGGTAAGTGCCTGCTCTATCTCTGAGCTACACCTCCAGCCCCCAGAGTTGTTTTCTCATGTAAAGAGCTACAGCTAAGTCAATGAATTTCAGAGGGTAAAGTTCTCTAAGTAGGTGATTGTCTTCAGAGTTAAAAATTAGTCACTGTCCATTTTCATTTTCCTAATCAGTCACAGATTAAAAACCATTTCTGTTGAACACAAATAAATATGTGCAAAGGAATCTGAAAGAATACATACCACAATGTTACCTGGTAAGTGGTGAATTGCAGGTGGCTTAGTTTTGGAAAAAGAAAAACAGTAACAAATCATTACATACTTATTTAAATGTCATATACAAATATGAAATTCTTCCCACAGCAGCTAAACAGAATGACCCCTGGATTCTGTCTCTCTATAAGATTACCTTCTTCCCCCACACTACCTTTCACAAACTTTAGCTACAGTCAAAAAACTATAGTCCTCAAGCTGCTCTGGAGCCCAGGGTGTTAAAGAGACATGACTACTCACAGAGTCTCTAGACTGGCTTGGGAATGGCAATGGGCCTTTGGCCGTTTGTAATCAAGGTTACCAGCAGCCTCCTCTAGCATTTATTGTTATTTCTTTTTAAATTTTTTTATTTTAATTTTTTTAGTTGTTGCTGGACCTTTATTTATTTATTTATATGTGGTGCTAAGAATCAAACCCAGTGCCTCACGCATGTGAGGCAAGCACTCTACCACTGAGCCACAACCTCAGTCCTTTATTGTTATTTCTCTTTCTCTCTCCTTTTTTTTTTGTACTGGGGATTGAACCCAGTGGTGCTTCACCACTAAACCACATCCCCACCCCCATCCCTTTTTATTTTTTATTTTGAGACAGAGTCTCGCTGAGTTGCTCAGGGCCTCACTAAATTGCTGAGACTAGCTTTGAACTCATGTTCCTCCTGCCTCATCCCAAGCTGCTGGGATTAAAGGCATGCACCACCATGACCAGTCCATTAGTGTTATTTCCAGCCACCAGATCCTGATAAGGATTGAGTCTAGAGGTACCATACCACTGAGCCACATCCCTGGTCCTTTAAATTTTTGAGACAGAGTCTCACTAAATTGCCCAGATTGGCCTGGAACTTGTGATCCTCTTGCCTCAGCCTCCCAAGTAGCTGGGGATCCCAGCCATCTTAATGTTCTACCAAAAATTTTGGACTTGTCCTTGACTCCTCTCTATCTTACCTTATAATCAAATCAAAAACCAGGAACTCTAGTTGCCTCTACATTCAAAATATAAACACCGCACTGCTACCACCGTGATTTAGGGCATTTACCTGGATTACTGCTATGGCATTCTAACTAGGGCTGCCAGATAAAATACAGGGAACTTTGTTAAATTTGAATTTCTGATAAACAAGAGATAATTTGTTAGTGTAAGTTATGTTTTATAGTGTATACTCTGCCTATCTGCTCTTCTCTCATGCTTCTCTGTGGCAAGCCCCCCCCCCACTTCCTTCAAGTATCTTCTGAAATGTCTGCTTTAAAGTGAAACTTTCCAATTGATGAATGGATAAAGAAAATGTGGTATATATATACAATGGAATATTACTCAGCCATAAAGAACGATAAAATTATGGCATTTGCAGGCAAATGGATGAAACTGGAGAATATCATGCTAAGTGAGATAAGCCAATCTCAAAAATCCAAAGGAAGAATGATATCGCTAATAAGTGGATGATGACACATAATGGGGGGTGGGAAGGGTTAGTGTTGGGGTTGGAGTTGGGTTTAGGGAGGGGGGCAGGAATGGAGGAAGGAAGGACTGTGTAGATGGAGGGGAAGGGTGGGAGGTGAGGGGGGGAAGGGGAAAAAATGGCAGAATGAATCAAACAACATTACCCTATGTAGATTTATGATTACACAAATGGTATGCCTTTACTCCATGTACAGACAGAGAAACAACATGTATCCCATTTGTTTACAATTTTATAATAAAAAAAAAAGAAAAGAAAAAAAAAAAAAGTGAAACTTTCTCTGATCCCCTTATTTAAATTGCAGTCCCTCCCCAGTATTCCCTACATTCCCTTCTCTGTTCATCCACACACCCCCACCCATGAGTTGCTATAGTTAGCATCTGAAACGTACCCCAGAGGTTCATGTGATAAAGGCTTGGTTGTTTAGTTGGTCTGGGGTATGGCCTGAGAATTTGTATTTCTCCCAGGTGATACCAATGCTGGTGGCCGGGAAATCACCCTAGGAGTGGCAAAATATCAAGGCATTACCAAGCATGGTCTCAGACAATGAAACCAAAATATGATTTGCTAGAAAATAGATACTGCCAATGGTTCAACTTATTAAAGAAAAGGATAATTTATTTTGCCAGGTACAATGGCGCACGCCTGTAATCTCAGATAGTTGGAAGGAGGCTGAGGCAGGACGACCACAAATTCAAGGCCGGCCTGGGCAACCTAGTGAGACTCTATCTCAAAAAAACAAAACAAAAACAAAAAGGACTGGGGATGTTACATAGTGGTAGAGTGCCTCTGGGTTCAATTGATGGTATCACTAAATAATAATAATAATAATAATAATAAAACTTTGAGTAGAGGGAGCAGGTTCATTGTGACTATTGAAAGCAAGACTTTGCTCTAAGGTCTTAAATATAAGAACAGACTCAGTTATGCCTCAAAGTAGGAGTATTCTAGTTGAACTGGTACAAACATGAAGAGCAACAATTATGAAGGAAAAGGAAAGGCTAACTGCCACATTTAAGGACCCAAAGAGATATGATCAGTGTTGGGAGCATTTGAGACAAGTAGGCTGTTATTTTGGTGCTCCTCAAATCATGCCATTTGGGGACCTTGTAAAGGCAAAAACAGCTCTCTTCAAAATATGAAATTGGCAATTTAGGTAGCTCCAGATTAATAACTGACCTACACACCCAAGTGACCATGAGCAGTTTGTCTTTCCTTATGCCCAAAAAAATAACAACTTGCCACCGTTATCTATGGTATTTTGGGAATATCACCCCACATTATTGTTTAAGTCTCACAATTCAGTAAGGTAGGTATTATTGTCTTCATTTTCCACTTGAAGAAACTGAATTTCAGTCAGGTCAAGTTAACTTGTCCATGTTCACTATCATAGGCAGAATAATGGCCTGCAATGATGCCCATGACCTAATTTCCAGAACCTGTGACTATGTCACCTTCCATGCAAAAAAGACTTTGCAACTGTGATTAAGTAGAAACATGAGGAAATTACCCTGGATTATCTTAATGGACGTGATATAATCAATCATTTTAAGAGGGAGGCAGGTGGCCAAAGGTAAGACAGTGTGACAATGGAAATGAGAGGCTGGAGTAACACGATGAAGGGGTCATGAGTCAACGAACGCAGACAGCCTTTGGAAGTCAATGACCAAATTCTCCCAAAGGAATGCAACCCTGGTGACACCTTGATTTTTTTTCCCTGAGATTCATCACAGATTTCTGACTTCCAAAATTGTAAGATAACTTTTTTTTGTTTTAATAAACTGTTTGTTTTCATTTTACAGTAGCAATAAGTAGTCACCCACCCAGCTGGTAAGTTACAGAATTGTTATTTTTGCAACTAGGTCTAACAGACTCCAAAATCAGTGATCTTTCCATCATCATGGGGATGTAGGGGTTTAAAAGAAATCTTGGATGTGAGAGTGGAAAGTAAAAAAAACTACCAAAACCAAGAACAGCCTAGGTGAGCTGATCCTGGGGTCTACTTACTCCAAAATAACCTCTTGTGCATGGCCTGATGTTTTTCATTTTAGTAGTTGTAGTCATTTGGATTGAAAAGCACTGTTTTAAGATTATTGAAAATACCTCTGGCAAGCACTAAAGGTCATGGGCACTTTAGGATGGACTGAGTTAATCTCAGTTTTTCTGCTATACTTGGTGATAATAACTGCAATAAAGAAATTGGAATTTTGACTGGGTGAGGAGAAGCAAGGAATTCTGAAGTCATGGTAGCACTCCAGTTTATAGACATCTTGTGGGGCAGAAGAGGGTGCTGACTATGAAAAGCTTGGGGGTCACTTGAGGGCAGTAAGTACAGTATGCCAAAGACTACACAGCATGTAGTCTTTTCTAAGCAGAGAATTGACTATATGGAAGTTTTCAGGATTTGGGGGGTACCAGGGATTGAACCCAGGGGTACTCTACCACTGAGCTACATACCCAGCTATTTTGATTTTCTTTTAAATTTTGATACAGGGTCTCCCTAAGTTGCTGTGGCTGGCCTTGAAATTGGGATCCTCCTGCCTCAGTCTCCCAAGTTGCTGGGATAGTTTTCAGATTTCTTATACAGCGTGGGATTCTACACAAACAAGTTTACTTAAACCTTCTCTTTAAGAGCTTTGCCTTTGAGTTGGGTGCAGTGAAGCATGCCTGTAATCCCAGGTACTCAGAAGGCTGATGCAGGAGAATGAAAATTTCAAGGACAGCCTCAGCAACTTAGTGAGACCCCCAGCAACTTAGCAAGAACCTGTCAAAAAATGTGAAATTTTAAAAAGGGTTGGAATATAACTTAGTGGTAGAGCAGCTCTGGATTCAATCTCCAATACCAAATAAATAAATAAATAGGCTTTCATACCTCAATTGCAAGTTAATCCCACAAATAGTTGGACACACCTGTGAAGATAAGGTCATTTAGCAAGTAGGGCTATTAGGCCCCACCAAATTTGTGAAAGAGCTCTATTTCTCTTATCTCTATTTGAATTCTAGCAGGGTCTTTATGCCTTCATCTAGCAAGCATTCCCCAATAGGAAGGTTTTGTTGATCTGGAAAGTTTTGAAATCTCACCAGCTGTGATACTTTAATCAGTATACATTCTTCTCTCTAAGATTAGTCAGGAAACCAACAAAAAAGGGAGGCTGACCAGTTGGATGGATACCTCAGCAATTTTACTCCTACGTTACCATTTCTGGTCCTATCTCATCACTTTGAGTAATCCCACAGACTTGGTGAGAAATGGAAATTAATTTCTCAGATAAGTTCAAGACCCTTTCCTTAACTCAAAGGATTGTTTGGTATGGGACTGTATCTTGGGTAGGATCTTCAAACACACTGTATAAGGCTTCCCAAAAGCAAGAAAAGCTCTTTTCTCTGTTTAGTTCATTTGGGGTAGATTACTCTATTGAGAATGTATTAGAGACTACAAAAGACAGGAGGACAATGATTTTTTTTTCTTTGTTTCTCACCCTCACTGAATGATATGGCAGGCTGAGTGGAGTCTGAAGGAGAACACATTTCCTCTCTCCCACTCTTACCAAATGTGTAGTGCTGCCTCCAATCCTGCCACATTGTAGATTAACAGTTGGGGGGAAAAAACACAAAGACGCCAAGAGTAATTTGGAACAATTGGTAGACAGAGTTGGATGATTTAACAAAAGAGACACTGACAACATTTTTACAATACTATAATTATAAAGTTGAAGGCACATCCTTGGCAGAAATATGATCAACTACATGCTTGTGGAAAAACAAACTACTATCTTGACTACAGTAGATGAATATTGCACAACATTGTCCACTGCTGTTTTGGGTATCAAACAATGTTTAACAATGTTTAGTGAAACATTTCATTAACTAAAAACATAAGGTTGAGACGCCTGGTTTTGGCTACAAAAGGCATTTATGATCAATGTCATTAACGAAATTCTTTTGACTGAAAAACAAGAATTCATGCTTTGTGCTGTATCTAATTGCTCACACCAGATTAAGGGACTAAAGAAAGTTAGTGTAAAAATAGGCATGAATCCATATTTTTAATATTTGGTAAAATTATACTTTTTAAGAAATAAAGGAAAGAAAACAAAAAATACCCATAAGGGAGTGAATAATAGGAATGTCTTTATTCTTTTTAAAATAACCAGTAACCAGATGCCTCAACCAAACAAAATAACAAAATAAAATAAAATAAATATTCAGAAAAATCATTTTAAAGCAGGATCCACAATCATGGCAAAAAAATTATCCAACACACATTTTGATTTGAAGCTGTGTATAGAAAATATATGCACGCTTAAATTTTTGGAAACATCTTGTCTACAGTACTATTTTAAGCATTCTGTATATCTGAATAAAGTATGATTTTTAAAAAATTAAAGCACAATATAAAATTATTTGTTCACAAAGCATCAAATTTAACATTCTAAAATGTTGATACTAAACTAGGAAAAACATTTGTAGTTTCACAACTGACAACCATACTTTTTTAGACTGCAACACTAAATATTCTAGTTGGGTTTTGATCTTTGAAATTCAAAAGGCATCTTTGGATATTTAAGTTAAGGTGCCCCATGGCTGAGTCTGCACCAGCATTAGATATCAAAGTGTTCTTGTTATCTTCAGACTGAGGGCATGATTGCTGAGTGAATACAGAAGAGTGATAAAGACAATACAAATAAAGAACTTTAAAATATTCAAATATCAAATTTAAATATAAATCCATTTTCCTTCTACATGATAATATAGATGAATACATATGTGCGGGTACATATAAATTTGTTTATGTGCATGAATAAACACAGAGATACACACACTTATAAAATTTCTCACTAGTAACTAGTTACTTAGTTACTAACTGAAAGCAATGATTTTGATCCCCTCCATAAATCACTTCTCTCACCTGTGAATACAACAACCCCTCTGTATCTAATAGTTCAAGATTTCAAGAGACCTGCAGTAGAGAATTCAAATGTGGCTACAGATATCTAAAGCAGGACTCTTAAAAAACAGCATGTCTTCTGTTCTTGTAGTAAGAACTGAAATTACATCCTGATTACTTCCAAATCATAACTTTCGCTGTCCTATGACATGCATGATATGAAGCCAACAGATTGACTCAAACACACACACACACAATAAAAACACTAACTGGCTATGTTCAATTGTGTGGGAGGGGGGCTTCTTTTCTCAGTTTGGCTCCAGAGTAAGAA
This sequence comes from Sciurus carolinensis, assembly GCF_902686445.1. Taxonomy (NCBI): domain Eukaryota; kingdom Metazoa; phylum Chordata; class Mammalia; order Rodentia; family Sciuridae; genus Sciurus; species Sciurus carolinensis. Next base: position 59,532,750 of record NC_062232.1, on the reverse strand, counting down.
AAAGGTATTAAACATTTGTCATATCAGCTGTTTCTTGTAAAAGAAATGAGTCATGTTATCATGGTCCACTGGAATTAAAGAAATGAATATTCAAACTCAAACTGTAAGCATGGAAGATGGGATAAGATTGGTCTAAAAAAAGAGCCTAAACATACACACTGATTCATACATTATTAAAATGGGCTTGCCTTTCTAGATTAATAGCACCTTAATCAAAAGTGTCTGTTCTGTTCTCTCTTTAAGACATGTATAGAAATTACATCTTTTCCAAATGTGAAAAGACAGCATGAAATAATGTTGTAAATTCTGTGTGTGTGTGTGTGTGTGTGTGTGTGTGTGTGTGTGTGTGAGAAAGGATACAAGAGAAAAGGGGGAGAAGAACCTTGTCTCCTACCTTTTAGACTCCCATCTATAAAAATGATTTCTCATATTTAGTACTGACCTCAAGGAAAAAAAAGAACTAATATTTTATGGAGCACAAATCCTATGTGTTGGGTATTATTCTGGCAATGGGAACAAAATGCTTGGAATTTACTTATAAATTATCTTAATTTACATATTCTGCACATGAAATCCACCTTGCAATTAACAAGGAAATTTAAACAGTCACATAAGTACCAGATCTCTGACCAGTATATTAGCTCCTGGGCACTCACCCTGGAATTTTCATGTGACAACGGGAACAAGCCCCTACATTTGCCAACAACACTAACTAGACAAGTGCAAATGTTTTGTTGTTGTTGTTTTTATGGCACTGGAGATTAAAACCAGGGGTGCTTTATCGCGGAGCTAAAACTCCAGCCCTTTTTATTTATTTATATTTTTTATTTTGAGACAGGTTTTCACTAAGTTGCCCAGACTGGCCTCAAACTTGCAATCTTCCTGTCTCAGCCTCCCCAGTCACTGGGATTACAGGTGTGCGCCACCACACACAATAAGTGCAAATGTTTTAAACAAGAGAAAAGTATATATTTGGCTAAAAGATATCATGGCCTAGGGACATTCTAATTTCTATATTACAAATTTACTGTAGTTTTTGGTACAAGCAGCTTTGTGTAATAGTATTAAAGTCATGTTGACAGCCTGTATGAAACAATAAAAGATAATTAAAATCTATTAAATTATATATACCAGCAAAGAAATTGTATACATTAAATATAATAGCGTTAATCTTTTGAATGAAGGCAGGCTCAAAATGTTAACTTTCTGGACTGAACAACTTAGAGCTGAACTCAGCAGGAGTGAATTGAAAGCTAGCACAAAGCTAGGGAGATTGAAGGAAGAAGGTTAATATACTTCTTACAACAATGGAAAGATGGGAGGCAGGGATCCCTACAGACCCTTAAGGTCTTTTTAGCTACAAAGTTCTTAAAAAAGGAACAAGGTAGTGGAAAAATTGTCAGTTATTTTTATCAATGAAAAAAAAACTTAAATTTGGCTCACTTAAAGGAAGACAACAAAAGAAGACATCTTGGAGAATCTAAGAAAGCAACTGCAAAGACAAGGACACAGGGAGATAAGGGGGAAAGAAAATCTACAATAAATAAGGCACATCTATTTTTAAACAGTTGCAACTGTCTCCCTTCTAAAAGTAGATGCTTTATACAGTGCTTTGAGAATCACTGCATCCCGGTAGGGCAGGGATACAGACTCAAAAACATCCTTAAACTCATGCTCTTGAATCTTCAAATTTTTAATTATCCTCTTTTTGACTCCCCCTATTTTGGTTAAATAAAATATTCTATCATTTTAGCAGCAATTCAGCAACCTCTAATTGTAGAGCTTGTTGTAAATCTCACTGCACTTTCCTTATCTATCACTAGAGAAAGCAAAAAAATGCTGCAAATTCATTTTAAATAAAGCTAGGTTCAGAGCCCACACCCTAAAAAAGGTATTTTGCCATTGGACAAATGCAACTCAAATTGAATCCCTCACATAAGAGCATAAGATCATAACAGCATAAAATCCTTCCACAATATCTTGAAAAGCTAAAGTAATAGCATAAATGCTGTGTCAGTGCATAACAATTTCAAATAGCAGTGCTCTCTGTCGCCTTTACAATGTGGTGTCTTCATCTTCCCTGAAGTCTCCCACCAGGAGCGAGTGCTTGTCAGGTTCACTAGTAACAACACTGTTTAGGGAACGTCTATCAGATAGTAATGAGTTTATGGAGGCTCTGCTGTAATTAATAATCCGGTTCAGCAAACCCAGTTTAGGAGAATTTCTTGAAGTGTCATCTATTCCAACATGAACGCTGATTTCTGAAGGACTCTTCTGTCCTATCTGGCTCCGGGAATGCAGTTCATAGTTCTCATAAGTTGGTTTCCTATAACTGGACACATGGAAAAGCATATAAGTTTAAAATAATCAAATGGTGAATAAGGTGCTTATTACATGTACAAATGAAAGATGTACCTGGTATGAAATGTACAAAGGTTATCACTGCTAGAAAGGTAGCCTTAAATGAACTGAGTAGAGCCACATGATCAGAAATTCTATTCTCAAAACCAATTTTAACCAGACTAGATTTTATCTCACTCAGTGCTAGTGGTTGCTATGCATAAACTATATGAAGTGACAATTACATAGCTAATTATTATTATTACCTAATTATTATTATTATTATTATTAAGAATGGCTTGAGTTTATTATTGATCCATGGTCACGACTATAAAAAAACAATAAAAGGTTTGTAAAAAAAACAAAATAAGCAACCCATCATACTTACAGTTTAAGGAAGAGAGAAGAAAGTACCACAGAAACAGATGAAGCAGCCATTGCTGCAGATCCCATCCAGGGTTGCAAAACCAAACCAACGGGCATAAAAACTCCTAGGAAATGAGTTTGGATTAGAGTATACAGTACTAAATAGATCATCAGTGTGTTTTAACACATATATACAAATGATTTCTTTGATATTTCTTTAGCATTTTATCTTCTTGGTGGTAAGGATTTACGTTGTCAATTTTTTTTGTTGTTGTTTTCCAATTTTTCATTAATAGAGTATTGCTGTGAACATTCTTGTATGTCTCCTTGTACCCTTGTACCCATGTTTGAGAATTTCCCTAGGGTACATCCTAGGGGTGAAATTGCTGGGTCATGATAACCTGGGCACATCCTCAGCTTTAGGTAGATATTCCTCAGTTCTCCAAAGTGGCTGGACCAGTTCACAATTCCAGCAACAGTGTATGGGAGTTCATGTTCTATAAACTCATCCATACTTGGTTTGACAGATATTTTAATATTTGTTCATATGATGGAGATAAAATATAGACTTACTATACTTTTAATTTTTATGTGCTTATCTGGATTTTTCTGCTTGTTCTACAGTGATCATATATTACTTGTATAGTTTTTAAAAAATCACTTACTCCATGAATTAATCTTATTGAGCTGAGGTTGTTCTTTTGCTCTTTGTCCCCTTAGCATTTGTATGTCCTTGTTGATAAATAGCTTTGTAATTGTTTTCATGTCATTTCATGTCTTTGTCTCTCGAACCAGAGATAATAAGAAGAAATGGCTAGCTATTTCTTCTCTCATTATCAACTCCTACCACGTCTAAATTTACGAGATTCTCAGATGCTTATTAAAAAATCCTAAATTATTATTTCTTGGCCATTTTCCTTTAATATACCTCATTTGATCTCTGAACCTAAAATGACACCTATTAACTATACCAGAGTATTAAGAACAGAAAATTCTCTGTATGCTACAATCATAACTACACAACAAGACCAAAACTGACACAGAGTAAAAAAGACTGGAAAGAAATATAAAATACTAATAATGGCTGTTTAGGAATGAGATTAAAGGTGTATTTGTGGCCAGGTGTGGGGATATACACCTGTAATTCCAGCTACTTGGTAGGCTGAAGAAAAAGGATCATAAGTTCAAGGCCAGTCTCAGTAATTTAGTGAGACCTGTCTCAAAATAAAGAATAAAAGGGCTGAAGATGTGTAGCTCAGCATTAAAGCATTTACTGAGCATGTGTGAAGCCCTGGAGTTCAATTCTCAGCACTGTTAAAAATAAGAAGGAGCCAGGCACGGTGGTGCATGCCTGTAATCCCAGCGGCTTGGGAGGCTAAGGCAGGAGGATCACAAGTTCAAAGTCAGCCTCAACAAAAGTCAGACGCTAAGCAACTTGGTGAGACTCTATCTCTAAAAAAAATACAAAATAGGACTGGGGATGTGGCTCTGTGGTCAAGTACCCCTAAGTTCAATCCCCAGTAACCCCCAAAAAATAAAAAATAAAAATAAAAAGGATATTTGTTGTCTTTAGCAAAAAATACACTTAAATAAATACATATGTGTATGTGAGTATATGGAGAAAGAAATGAAGCAATGTGACAAAATATCAATTGGTGAGCTTAGATGAAGGGTACACAGATTTTCATTGTATCCTCTTTTGATGTTGATGTAGATTAGACAATTTTCAGAATATAAAGTTAGAGGGGAAAATAAACCTGTCAGAATGCTCATACATTCTTAGACCATAGTGAATACTGCTGAAAAATGAAAATTATTGGGTTTAACATTACTTTTCACTATGGCAGCAGGTTATATACAAAAACTAAGCTGAAAACTAATAATACTAAATCATCCAATATAATAGGTCTCCAATGACATCCATGAAAAAAAGCAGTAACAGTTAAGAGTCACATACCAGCAGCTATGGGAATTCCAACCAGATTATAAATTAGAGCAAAGACAAAATTTATCCGAATCCTCTTGACAGTCTTTCTTGATAAGTCAATACTTGCCACTACATCCAGAAGATCATTCTAAGAACAGAAATATTTATGATATTAGTGAGAGACTCTAACTTTACTAGTAACTTTTGTATTTGATACTGTATATATTGAAGATTATGTATACCTTTCAGTAATATGTGTATTAACTACAAATCTCAGACATTGCTAAAACCTCTGAGCCAGTCTTGGGAGATGTTTTACAGAAATTTTTCCCAGGGTTCTGAAAACACTTTAAAGGGTTGTTCTGGTACAAGGATTAAATATCATTAAAATAACCTCAACAAATATTACTGAAGATAATCATTATAAATACATTCCTAAATGTTATTCTTCACATTGGCAGTTTAGAATTCTCATTAACATTGATACATTGAGAAAGTCAATAGGTAATTGGTAAGATTTCCCATACTCCCACCTCAAATTCTCACAATCTTCATAACTAGGAACATGGGAATTAGGGCAGAATCACTGTGTTCAATATACTTTATGATATTATCACTGACCATGTATGGCAGTCTCATGTTCCTCAGAAGTCAGGCCATGGGACTTACCCTTATCAAAACCACATCAGCTGCTTCAATGGCTACATCTGTGCCTGTGCCAATGGCAATTCCAACATTTGCCATTGCCAGAGCTGGGGAGTCATTGATTCCATCTCCTACCATGGCTACCCGTTTCCCCTCCTCTTGAAGTTGCTTCACCTTAGCAACTTTGTGGGATGGTAAAACTTCAGCAAACACCTTAGTAATGCCAACCTATGAGAGGAAAATAAACTCAATTCATTTCAAGCAATAATACTGAGTACCTGAGGAATAACTGAGCAATAACCAGCCATCATTTTTTACCCACCAGATGTCTACATTTTAAATGACTGATAATATCCAGTGATAATATGGGAAGTGAGTTTTCTATACACTGTTGTTGAGTGTGTAAACTGACAGTCATTTCAGAGGGCATTTGGCAGCATATACCCAAGTGTGCACATTATTTGGCACAGCAGTTCTACATCTAGCAATATTTTGGACAGACTTCTACACGTACAAAGATGTTTATTACCACCTGTTTGCAACAAGAAACTTTCAAACATTTGGTATTTAAGTTTAGTTGCATTTTTAAAAGACATCTAATCAGATTAAACAGATTCACTTCTATTTGCTTCAAGTATAATGTTGGCAGGTTTCTGTACTTCTCTGTGGTATTCAATAAACTCTACATTTATTAAAAAAATGGAAAACTTTCAAATTTACCTTAATGTCCATCGTTAGGGGAATAGTTAAATTTTGAATGATCCATATCATGGAATTCCATGAAACAATATTAGAATGAAATAACTTTATGTGTTCAGACATGAACAAAGTTCTAAGGAATAGTTATATTTAAAAAAAAACTATTCAAACTAAATAGCTTTCTCTCAGCAAAGGAAACTATCAGCAATGCAAAGAGAGAGCCTACAGAGTGGGAGAAAATCTTTGCCACTCATACTTCAGATAGAGCACTAATTTCCAGACTATCTAAAGAACTCAAAAAACTCTACACCAAGAATACAAATAACCCAATCAACAAATGGGCTAAGGATATGAACAGACACTTCACAGAAGAAGATCTACAAGCAACCAACAAACATATGAAAAAATGTTCACCATCTTTAGTAATAAGAGAAATGCAAATCAAAACTACACTAAGATTCCATCTCACCCCAATTAGAATGGCGATTATCAAGAATACAAGCAACAATAGGTGTTGGAGACGATGTGGGGGAAAAGGTACACTCATACATTGCTGGTGGGGTTGCAAATTAGTGCAGCCACTCTGGAAAGCAGTGTGGAGATTCCTTAGAAAACTTGGACTGGACCCACCATTTGACCCAGCTATCCCACTCCTTGGCCTATACCCAAAGGACTTAAAATCAGCATACTACAGAGATACAGCCACATCAATGTTCATAGCTGCTCAATTCACAATAGCCAGACTGTGGAACCAAACTAGATACCCTTCGATTGATGAATGGATAAAGAAACTGTGGTATACATATATACAATGGAATATTACTCAGCTATAAAGAATAATAAAATTATGGCATTTGCAGGCAAATGGATGAAATTGGAGAATATCATGTTAAGTGAGATAAGCCAATCTCAAAAATCCAAAAGACGAATGATCTCACTGATAAGCGGATGATGACACATAATGAGGGGTGGGAGGGGGGCAAGAATGGAGGAAGGAGGGACTGTATAGAGGGAAAAGAGAGGTGGGAGGGGTGGGGGGGAAGGAAAAAAATAATGGAATGAATCAAACATCATTACTCTATGTAAATGTATGAATATGCAAATGGTGTGCTGTTACTCCATGTACAAACAGAAACAACATGTATCCCATTTGTTTACAATAAAAATAAATTTTAAAAAACTAGGGAATACTCTGTATAAAATGATCCAATTGATGTTGAAAATATTATAATTATACATTAGTATAATCTGTATGTGAACATACATGCATTTGTAGGTGGAAGGGGTAGAAATGGACAGAGAGCATGGGAAAAGGGTGACAAACTCTTTACATCCTTCTCTATTTCATAAAAAATTATTCATATATTCTTTGTGTTATTTATTAGAAGAGGGGAGAAGGCATTCCCAAGTAGAAAAGACTGAAAAATGTTGGAGGTAAGGCAAATGCAGGAATCAGCAGAAAACTGGTATGTCAAAGTGGTGCATTAGGAAAATGGTTCCATTAGTGGTGTTTGGGACTGAAGAGAAAGGAACCTGTTTGGTGTTACTGCCAAATTTCAGGCAAGAGATGATGAAAGCTTGGCTAGGCTAACAGCACTGTAAAGAATATGAGCAATATGTCAAAGGAAGCATCAACAGAAACTGGTGTATAAGATCACTCAAGCATCTAATGAGCTAAGCAAATACCTTTTTACGTATACTAGTAACACACAAAGCTCAAAGTGCTTCTAGAATAGTATGCTAATTCTTCTTTAAGGAACCAGATAAAGCTATTTGGTGTGAATTGCTTAGTATTTGAATGCAATCAATAAAATGTATGTGAAGAATAAGAAGTCACCACATGCCCATACCCCAACAACTAAGTAAACCAATTACCTGAGAGGCAATAGATCTAGCTGTCTTACTGTTGTCTCCAGTCATCAGAACTACTTCTAAGCCCATAGATTTCAGGATATGGACAGCCAATTCTGCTTCAGGCTTCACAGTATCAGCAATGGCTATCAAGCCACACAGCTCATCTAATATAGAAGCAGCAGAAGACAGTTTGGAATATGGTGAAAAGTAGAATATTTTAATGTAAAATTTCAGAAAGAAATGAATTTTGTTAAGTTATTCAGGGCTTGACTTAACACAAAATGTCTCTGAACCCATACAGACTTTATACCACGAACCCTATAATAAACGTTCATATTTGGTTATAAAACTTCACAGACTAAAGCAGGGGTAACTAACAAAAGTAGAAATAGGAAAACAAAGAGAGATCTCACTGAATATTAAAATAATCCTTTCCTTTCCTTAGGTATTTGCCAATAGCTATGAACACTTCCTAGCTAATTTAAAGGGAAATGAAACTTATAACTAACACTTTTCTTCTTTTTAAAAGTGAAAGTGGTGTGTGAATGGAGCTAAAACTGACATTTTATATAGGTAAAAATTACTGCAAAATACTTATTTTATTCTGTTTAAAAGACAAAAGTAAAATGATATTCTCTGTTTCTTCCTGGACCTAAAAGCCATAGTAAGATACCTCCTTCATACTTAGCAATGATTATAAATGTTCAATGACTAATCTCAGAACTAGAAATTTACCCTAAGAAATAGTTTATAAGTGAAAGCACCTAAAACCTCAACGATGTTTACTGCAGGGTTATTTACAATAATGAAATATTAAGAATTCCCTAAATTTCCAACAATAGGGGAATGATTCATTATAGTGGTAAGCTGGATGAATCATGTAGTATTAAAGTAAAATTATAGGGCTGGGGTGTAGCTCAGTGGTAGACTGAGCATGCACAAGGTTCTGTGTTCAATCCCTAGCACCACACAAAAAAAAATAAATAAATAAATATGAAAATTACATAGCCATAATGGAAAATAATTTTATTAAGTAAAATAAAGAATATAAAATTACAAAATGGTATGTATACAAGGGATTTAACACTCTTACTTAACTTTATTGAGGTAAAATGCACATACAATAAAATGCACTCATCAAAAATAATATATAGACTAATTTATAATAGACTACTATCATAAGTGGAAATACACATATTAACAAAATCAGGAATAGAAAATATGAAATGAAATCTGACATTGTCTCAGTATGACAGGGTTCTGAATGTTACTTTGCTATTATTTTACTGTTATATTACTTTTAGGTATTTATTTCTACAGGGGATTGAACCCAGGTTCTCATAGGCAAGCACTCTACCACTGCCCTACGTCCTCAGCTACTTTTTGTTTTTTTCTTTTAAATCCATGATTAGCTTTTATTTATTTAAAACAGGCTAAGGAAGAAAGTAACAAAGAAAGGCAAATGTAAGAGGATTTTTAAAAGGCTTTTCTCCTCTTTTTTACAGTACTGGGGATCAAATCCAGGGCCCTAGCCCAGGAAATTTTAATTAGTCAGTAGCAATCATATGCTACTCATGTTTTTACTTTGCATCAAAAGTGCTTGAGAAAAACCCACAGAGTTCAGAAGTTTCTCAAAAATACACAAGAAAGCACTGTGTATGGTGGCTCACACTTGTAATCCCAAAGACTTGGGAAGCTGTGGCAAGGGTATCAGAAGTTTGAGACCAGCCTCAGCAATTTAGCAGGACTCTTAGCAACTTACCAAGAATCTGGTCTCAATATAAAAAAATAAAAATGAGGGCTGCAGATGTAGCTCAGTAGTAAAGTGCCCCTGGGTTCAATCACCATTACCGCAAACAAACAAAAAGACCCCAAAACACACATGAAAACAATTAACTGAGATTACAACGGTGAATCACAGTATACTCATGGAAAACCTTACCATCAACTGCCACCAATACAGCAGTACGACCTTTTCTTTCATGTTCAGTCATGGAATCATCTACATCATTATTAATGATGAGACCATTTCTAATCATCCACTCCCGGTTACCAATGAGGACTTTATACTGCTGAGTACTAAAAGTATCTGAAAGTAATTACAGAAATAACAATTGGTGAGTTCATGTAATTTTTATACCAACTCTATGAAGGCAGTTCTTTCTGTCTCATCTTGTAGTCACTACAGCTTATTTTTGGTAGAACACAACCTGGAATAGCAATTTTCAAATTTTCTGGGAATATACTCTGTTCTTCCATGTTTCTAGGCCTTTGCATATTTTGCTGCCTTGACCTGAATATTCTTACCTCCTCCTTTCCAAACAGCAAACTTCATTGAATTCTTCAAGAGCCAATTCATATGTCACTTTATTGGTGAAGCTTTCTCTTTGACCTTCCAGAGCAATTCAATTAAATTCAAAATATTTATTGTGTATCAGTAGCTGAATGTTGGACATAAATATGCAACCATGTTAATGTTACATTTTAAACTTGTAACCACTAACTTTAAGTGAGCACTTAGTGCTGTCTGGCAGTTCATCCACTTTTCCTTAGGTCATTCATCTTCCATTTCTTCTAGATGGATATTTCACACCTTCTCTCCTCCTTTCAAATCTTCAACTTCTCCTCCCCCATTCTTATACTAGATAAGAACTCTGGTTCCTACTTCAGAAAGAAAATAGAAGCAACCAGAAGAGAACTTCCACAAGCTCTCATTACCTCATCTACTCAGTGACTTGCGCCTCCTGTGTTCATATAATTTAGCATCCCTTCTATTCTTATAAACTGTCCCTGCTCCTATTTAAGACCAACCTCTCCTTTTGTGCATTAGATACCCCTCTTTTGCTTATTCCAGAACATCTTTCTGACAATTCTCCCCTCTCCTTTTCTATTTCTGCTGTACATTGTCCTACCTTTAAAAACACCTCTGGATCTCACCTACCTCTTTAGCAACCACATTTCTCTGCCTATCTACACAGCAAAACTTCTCAAGTGTTTTTATTGACTGTCTACAATTCATGTCTTCCCATTCTCATAAGAACACACTCCAATAAAGTTTTTGCCTCTATTTCAATGAATTGTTCATAGGGTACACCAGTGACCTTTATTCTAATAAACCTAGTAGTTAATTCTCAACCATCATCCTACTTGCCCTATTAGCAGCATTTAACACAGCTGCTGATTCCCTCCTTCTGGAAATACTTTCTTTGCTTGGCTTCTAGGACACCACATTCTTGCAAGTTACTCCTTGCTCACCACTTTTCAGTCTTTGCTAATCCCTCCTCATCTCCCTGACCTCTTAATCTATAGTGCATTGGGGTTCAGTCTTCAGCCCCTGCTTCATGATCTTATCCAGTTTTATGTCTTTAAATACTACTAATATCAGCATTGTCCAAGAGAACATTCTATGATGACAGAAATGTTCTGTATCTGCTCTGTTTAATATAATAGCCACTAACTAAAACATGAGACTACTGAGGTCTGAAATGGGGTTATGATTCAAGAGCTTAATATTAAATTAATTTTTAATTAATTTAAATAGTCTCATATAACTAGTGGTTATTGTACTGGACATCACAGATCTACAAGCAAATGACTTCCAAATTTTTATCTATGACTCAGTCTATTTCTGACTCCTACAGCCAGAAATTTCCATTTATATGACATCTCCACTCGGACATTTAATAGGTTCTCAAAAACATGTGCAGAACTGAAATCTTGATCTTTTCTCCAATACTACCTCTCCTGTGGTCTTGCTCATCTTATTTAGAGGGTAAATTCCATTCTTCCAACTGCTTAGGCCATAACCGTAGCACAAATTTTGACTCTGGTTTCTCTCCTACCCCATATATGCAATCTGCGAAAAAATCTTTCAATTCTTCCTTCAAGACACATCCAGAATCAGAACCTAGATCATGGTAACAGCCCACTAACTCATCTTCCAGCTTCTGCCCTTGCCCTCAACTCTCACCTCCACAGTATAATTTTATCAGAGCATCCAGAGTGATAATGTGAAAACATTAAGTCAGATTCTGTCTCTTCCTCTACTCAAAACCCTAAAAATAGCTTCCTAAGAGTAAAAACCAAAGTCTTTTCAATGTCCTTACATGATCTAGTCCCATACTACCTCTCCAATCTTGCCTCTTGCCCCTATCCAACTCATTTTTTCTGCTCTTGCCACACTGTTCTCGTCACTCCTCAAACAAATCAAGTACACTCCTGAATCAAGACTTTCATACTTGCTGTTCCTCCTCCCTGGAATGCCTGTGTCATGGATATTCACATAGCTTTATGCCTCGACCCCTTAGGTGTTTGCTCAAACAACATCTTCGCAGTGAGGCCTACCCTGATCAGCCTATATGAAATGGTACCCACTAATCCCAGCATTCTCCATGCCCTTTTCCACATTTCATTTCCTTACACAGTACACTATCTCCATCATACTATATTTTCTGATTTCTTTTCTGCTTTGTGTTCTCCTGTGTGTGTGTGTGTGTGTATGGGTACATGTGACAGAGAGAGAGAGTATGTGTGAGAGAGGCAGAGAGAGATAGAAACAGAGAGAGAAAGAGAGAGAGAGAGAGAAATAGATATGTGAATTGAACCCATGACCTTGCACATGTTAAGCACAAGTTCTACCACTGAGCTATACCCTCAGCCCTGTCTGCTGATTCTTTAGTGCCTTGAACAGTATTGACACAGAGTAGATGCTCAATAAAAACTGTTGAATGGTTTCCTATGTATCTGTGTTCTTTATTTCAGAAGTCCACAAACAAATAATAAAAAAGTCACAGACTAGTATAGATGGCTGAATTATCATATAGTCTATCTAGTACAACAACAGAGATTAAGTACAGTTATAATTTAAGAAGAGCAATTATCTCCATCAGTATATGTCAGTGAAGAAAGATGTGAGCTTGGTCTTGAAAGATAATCATAATTTCACAAGGTAAATGCTCTTTGAGTATAAGAATATTACATAGAGGAAATAGTAAATGAAATGATCTAATAAGTATGAAATGACACACTGTAAGGAGGAAACGAAGTAGTTAGGTATGGATGGAACATAGAGTACATGTGGAACAATGAGAAAGACAAGATGAGTGATCCAGGGAGGCAGGAGATATAACACGGGGAACAGATCTTGAACAAAGTCCAGAGACTTTGACCTAAAGGAGAGAAAAAAATATCAAATCTGGGACCCTTAACCAAGATCTATGGATGGCCTTCAAGGATACACATGAACCTCTTAAAACAAACATACCAGAAGGGATAGATTCCTAGCTTTCATCAAAAGATTCACGATTCACAAAGTAGGTTATAAACCACTACAATAGAGTCATGGGTCAGAAAATGATATGATCATATCTGCATGTTAGCAAAATCCCTCAGACATAAATGGGTGGAGAAGTAATAGCACACTTAGGTGGATAGATCATGTTTTAGAGGCAGTTAAGAGACCAATGTGAAGCTCAGGAAATAGGCCTTGGCTAGAGATACAGATTTTACAGTGGTAGTGGAAGCTGGTAGGTAGAGGAATAAATGATGGGCATGAATGAGACTGTACAGAGAAAAGTACAGAAAATGAGAAAAAAGTACCAAATACATTCCTGAGGATATCCAGTATTTGAGAACCAGAGAAAAGAGGAATTAAAGGAAGATTACAAGGTATAGCAAGAAAGTAAGAAGAGAATCTAGAGAAAGCAGAGTCATGGAGTCAAGGGAAGAAAGAGTTTTAGGGAGGAAGAAAAATCATCAAATGTCTTAGTGAGGTCACATGGGATGAAGATGGAAAGGGCTCAGAGTGACCTAGAAAGTATAATGTCAATAGTATGGATGGAACAGAAGCCAGATTACAATGAACTAAGGCATGGCTCTGCACTGAATAAGTGAACCCAACGAGCTCACTCTTTCTCAAAGTTTAGATAAAAAGAAATGGAAAAAGTCTAGATGGGAATATAGTGATTTTGACAGGAGAAATATTTAGAGATTTTGGAGTGGTAGTGGAAACCTATAGGAAAAGAAGCTACTATAGGAAAATAATTGGAAAATAAAGAAGCAATGGAATATGACAGAGAAAGGTAAGTCCCTGAGGAATTAAGAGAGCATGGGATCTAGAGTAAAGATAAAGGAATTTGCTAGAAAAGACAAGGGCCATCTCTTCTTATGAAAAATGAATAATTTGGGCAAAAATGGAAAGAATGCATGCCTGAGAATCACAAGTTTCTATTTGATAAATAACATAATTTGCCAGAGGGGACCAGGGGGAGGATCAGAGGATCTTTTGAAAGATATAAAAGGCCTGGAATAGTCATAGTGAGAAATAAAAGAAGGATCACAGAAGATCAACTAAGACTAGACCTCATCACCCTATAGGGTGTCAATGAGCACAGTTAGGAAATGTTCTAAAGCAAACTGAGTAAAGATATCATATGGTCCATAGTAAAGAGAGAATGAAATCATGATGCCAGTTTTTGTTTCTTATATAACAGTTCAGAGTTATAAAGTTAGCCATCTGTTCATTACTCATACTACAAAGAAAATTAGCTTACTTGAGAGCTGGGCATCAATAATCATGGAAGACGAAGTTGATGACTGTTCATTTCTTTCATCAATTTGAACCAGGGATGCATTTTTAATGTTATTTTCCTCTAACTTCCAGTTATTCTTATGTAGCAAGCCTTCAATATTGGTGACTTTACAGCTAATACCACAGCCTGGTACAACCTGGAAATCTATGCAGGTACCCAAGGTTTCAGTGTCCAGCTCCTAACAAACAGAAACAGAAGAATTTCCTCTGTTGTTCTGATAATCCAAGGTCATCCATTAGCAAGACTGAAGATTACTCCTGGTGAATTCTAAGTATTTTGAATAAAACTGTCACATATCATTGCCTACTTGATAGCAGATTTTGATAAGAATAAAAGAACAGAGCATTCACTATAACATTCAAAGTTACAGGAGAGTCTCAGAATTCTTTGTTTTAATTTTACTTGCTCAAATTTATAGAAATCATGGAAGCCCTGCTATCCTCTGCCCTTTCCCATAGAGAATCACAAGTTAAATACTTAATTCACAATCAAGTCAGGCTTTCTAGTCAGTACAGGGCAAAGAGTAACAAAGAACAGGGCCTTTAGTTATCAGAGTGCTCTATAGTCTCATTCTGTGTCCTTAGTAAGCCAAAGAATTCTGGGAGCCACATTGTTTCCTTGCTCTTTATATATTCATCCTCTCTGTTGTTTGATTTGGGTGTAAAGAAGCCAGGTTAGTAAGAGTTAATAAGAGGAAAGAACAAATAAAGAAATGGCAACACCAGTGGTAAAACTGTCACATTTTAAGTGTAAAGTGAATGAGAGATAATTAATAAAGAATTTACACAAATCAATGAGAAAAAAGACAACCCTATGGGAAAATAGGCAAAAAATACAGACAGCTTAGAGAAAAACAAATTCAAATGGCCAATAAACATAAAAAGATGTTCAACCTTACTCACAATTAAGGAATGCAAAGCAAACCATCAACAAGTGTTTTTCATATTAAATTGGAACAAGAGTGTTGGTAAGAATGTAGGGAAATGAGCAGTCATAATTTCGGGTGCAGGTATAAACTGGTAGAAACTCTTGCACAGGTGTTGGTAATATTCATCATATAGCTGTCTATAATATTCATCAAATTTTAACTACAAGAATCCTTTGATCTAGCAATTGCTCTGAGAGGCATTTAACAGAAATAGATTTGCAAAAGCTGATGAAGATGTTCAGGGTACATTAAAAGAGCCAAAAAATCAATCTTACAACAGACTAAAATACAGTCATTAAAAACAATGGGGCAGATCTATATTTCCTGATATGGAAAATTCATTTAACCAAATAAAAAGAAAGGTATCAAAAACTACTCACTGTATGACCTTTGTACATAAAGTTTTTTTTTTCCATGCTGGGGATTGAACCTGGGTGCCTTGTGCTTGCAAGGTAAGCACTCTACCAACTGAGCTATATCCTGAGTCCATGAAGTTTTAAAAAATGATAAATACAAGTATTTTTAAATACGCACTAAAATTGGTTAGTGAGCCAGACACAATGGTCTGTGCCTATATGCTTAGCTACTCAGGGACCTGAGACAAGATCACCTGAGCCCAAGAATTAGTAACCAGTCTGGGCATCACAGGAAGACTCTGTTTCTTAAAAAAAAAGAGTGGTTAACAGATGCACACTTTTGTAAAAAAAAATCCAAAATTATTAAATCATGTACTTTAAATGGATGAATTTTATAGTATATGAATTATATCTTAATAAAGTTGTCATTAAAAAGAACAGGTAGCAGATTAACCACTGTTAAATTTTGGAGAAAGAAATTATGGAAGGGGGAAGGGAATGAGGTTTTCACTTTTCATTATTCACTGAATTTATCTGAATTTTCCTATCATAAATATGTATTACTTCTATTTTAATTTTTAATGTAAATAGGGGTTATCTATATGGTAGGATTATAGTTGATTTTTGTTTTCACCTTTATATATGTCTGTGTGAAGAAACTAAGATGTGTAGAGTTAAATGAGGAAATACAATTCTTTTAGACTCTTACCAACTATATAGATAAATTATAGCCAAACACCAGCCTGGATTTGGCTTGAGTAGTTTCTACAGGAGATGATTATAAAAGGAAAAAACTGTACCTGCTTGCAATATTTGGTTACAGCTGCTCCTAGAGGGTGTTCACTGTTACTTTCAGCAGTCCCCACAATGGCAAGGATCTTATTGCGTGATATCCTGTTACTTTCCACTAGGACCTTTACTTGATTCACTACTGGGGTTCCATGGGTAATGGTCCCAGTCTTATCGAATACCACCACCTTTACCTGTAAGAAAATTAAAAACACAATGCATCTATATATGACTTGATAATCATTAACATCACCTTTCTAGAAATGAGAAAAAGATTTACTTTGACAAACAGATTACTATTTTGTTTTGTATAGACTGACTTTTGACTTAATTTGACTTCATAAATGGTCTTTAGGGAAACAAAAAGGAAAGGAGAAACACTCTAGTTGTAACTAATAGCTCTCCCCTGAAAATGTTCAACTGTTCAATACTGCTAAATGCCTGTGAATACATGATAAACAATCAAAGCTAATTGTTAAGGGTTGACTGTTAATAAGTAATTAAGAGGCCTCTACTGCCTCCAGGGAAAAGACAAAGGCTTTCAATACTAATGAATTATAGATCTGTTGGGGAAATCTGGGCAGTAGGCAGACGATTATGAGAGAAAAGTTAAGTAATTAAGTTGAGGTGAGTGCCAAGAAACACCAGCTGAGTTGCTTTGGCTTGATTTCATCTTGGTTAGAAACTTGGGCTGAGAAGAGATAGCTCAGGGAGCCAATGTGGGAAACTCAGACTACACTGGAAAAGGGAAGAATCTGGAAATACAGAACACATTCACCTTATTATAAATGCAGAAATAAGAACCCTGAAAAATTAATAGCTCAAGGAACAAAGATCAAAGAGAAATGAACATTAAATACAAATGATTCTGGACAAGGGAAAATATAACTATAAAGGGCATTATTGAAACAACTGAGGAACTGGAAAATAAGTGTAGATAAGATAATAGTATTGTATCAATATTAATTTCTTGATTTTGATAATTGTACTGTGGTTATATAATGGACTGTCCCTGTTTTTCAGAAAGGTGTCCATCATCTGTAGCAAAGGTCATTTGGTTCTCTAACCTAGTACTGCAACTTTAAATTTGAAATTATACCAAAATAAAAACATTTCTGTGAAAATGGCCTGTATTCACTGGCTAGATGAAGTTTCAGATTTCTTCTATGTTTATTGCATGCATCTGTATATACTTTGTATCCTTATATAGTAGAAATGTGTTTATTTATTTATGAAATATGGTTTTAATTGAAGTCAAATAGCTTAAATTGAGATTGTGAAATCCTAGTATCAGAGAGACAGGGATACAATTATATTTCTGAAGTCATGTCTGAAAACTGCCAGCTGGTGGCAGCAAAAGCAAAGAAAGTGCATTGTTATGGCGGGTGCCAGTTAATGCTGAAGAACATAAACATGGAGTAACACACCAATGCATTAGAAGCCCACTAATCTTTGGCAAATTTTCCCAAACAAATATTTATTCTATCTTCCTGCCTGAAGACTGGTCTAGACTGAGCAGGGACAGGTTTTCCACACCAAAGTGTGCTCTAGGATAGGTCTGAAGTATTTTTAGAGATCTTAGATAACTAAAGACAATCTAGAGCAGAACCAAAACACCTTTCCTACCTCAACCCTCACAACAACAGCCCAAGAAGAAGCTTGGCTTATGAACCACGTGGAAATAATTTAGGACTCAATTTGGTTTCTCAAAAAGGGTGCTATTACAAGTTTGGATGGGGCAATTTGTAGTTCTGGGGACTGCCTTACCTTATGGGCCATCTCCAATGGCTCTCCACCTTTGATAAGTATGCCATTTTGAGCACCTACTCCTGTACCCACCATCACAGCAGTTGGAGTGGCCAGTCCCAATGAACAGGGACATGCAATACACAAAACTGTGATAGAGGCTTGGAAAGCAAAGCGTATTATAGTTTCTGTTCGGGAGATACTTCTATTGTAGCCCTTTAGAAGAAAGGTAAAATTTTGGTTAACTGATTTAGAGCTGTTCAAAAGAAAAGAAACAAAGCTTAATTCATTTAAATAAGCCCACAATGTTAAAATCACATATCTTACCTAGATACCAACATACGTTTTAGTTACTAGTAAGAAAAGTTTTTCTTTTATGAATATAATATGACATAACTGGTAAACAAGTCCTAAACTCAAGATTTCATTTTCAATTACTTCAGCATTACAAACTATGTAGTGAAAATAAGAAATAAAAAATCACTTTTTCTTTTTCTTTTCCTTCTTCCTTTTTTCTTCCCCATAAGAATAAGTTTTTTTTACTATGGACTTTCAGGAATAGGTATAAACATGGGGCATAATTCTCAAAAAGTGTGATTCTGAACAAATAGGATTCTGGTCCTCTGTATGCTAAGAATATAAATATGCCTTTTACATTATTCTTTAAAGACAATTCACCTGGCATGTCAAGGGAGTTAAATCATATCAACAAAATCCTTTCAGATGTAACAATGTGAACTAAGCTTATGCACTAGTTGAGCTGCTAGTGACACTGAGTGCTCATGTGGGGAAATATGATTAACAGTTTTAGGCAAAATCTCCTAAGACTCATGAAACTCATGAGAAAAATTCCTGAAGGACACATTCTAAAACGCTTTCCAACAATCCAACTGCTCAATGTGCACTTAAACCAAGATGAATAGTTTAAACAAACATTCTCATATTATGTACATATGATTTACTAATAAATGTGTACACATATGATGTATGAAGGACTAGAACATGGAATAGATAGATAGTTGTCATGATTCTATTTTTTTGTTTTTTTTATACCAGGGACACTTATCCACTGATCTATACTCCCAGGCCTTTTTTATTTTGAGACAGGATCTGAGTTGCTCAGGGCCTTGCTAAGGTGCTAAGGCTAGCCTTGAGTTTATAACCTTCCTACGTCAGTCTCCTGAGTTGCTGAGATTTCAGGTGTGTGTTACCACACCTAGCTTCTACTTTTTCTTTAACTGAAGGAACAAATACAGTAAAACAGTGTATAGCATTTACAAAAATAAAGCTTTCTTAAAGTGCTAGGATTTTTACTAAGTTCTTAAATATTCACCTAAGCACAAAGATCTATACAGAAATGAAGTTGGAAAGGATTTTCATAGATACCTAGGTTTATGCTTTCATGTACATCATATATGTATGTTTTTACATATGTTGTATGCTTTAACAAATACTAATTGCTTTAACCAATACTAATCCTGCAACATAGATATTATTATCTCTATTGTACAGCTAAGAAAACGGAAGATAACGGAAAGTGATTTCAAGTTTATATATCTAATTTGAGCCACAAATCAAGTCTACTTTAACACTTTACAACAACATACTTTAGAGATCATCATAGTAGGCACTAATATTATCTTATATTTGTAAAGTATTTAATAAATTACAAAGTATTTCCAATATACTATTTTTTTAAATTAACAACAACTGCAAGTCACTTGACCTCACAGATGAGGAAATTGAAACTAAGCATTTATGTGTTCTAAGATCACACTGATAATAAATGACAGAGCTGAGATCCTGAAGTTTTTCTCAATGTATCTACATAGTCCTTTGTGAAAACAAAATCATGCCAGAAACGAGACTAAGAATAAAATGTAAAAGTTCAATACTTCCTTTTGGAAAAATCACAAAGCATAATGAACATATTTTTCCAAAAGGAAATCTTTTATGTTTACAGGAAGGCAAGTGTTATTCATATCACTCTCCTACTCTGGCCCCTTAAAGATACAGTAGTTCCCACTTATCTGCAATTTGAGTTTGAGTTATTTGCAGTTTGAGAAAACAGTGGTCCAAAAATATTAGGTAAAGCCAGGTGTGGTGACACACACCTATAATTCCAGAGGCTTGGGAGGGTGAGGCAGGAGGATTGTGAGTTCAAAGTCAGCCTCAGCAACTTAGTGAAACCCTGTCTCTAAATAAAACATTAAAAAGGGGCTAGGGATGTGGTGCAGTAGTTAAACACCTCTAAGTTCAATCCCCAGTTAAAATATATATATATATATGTGTGTGTAAAATTCCAGAAATAAATAATTTATAAGTTTTAAATTGCATGCCATTTTGAGTAGCCTGATGAAATCTCATTCTGTCCCACCTGAGATAGGGATCATTCCTCTGCCCATCATATCAATGCTAAACACTACCCATCCATTAGTCACTTAGTAGATTTCTCTCAGTTATCTGAACAACTGTTGAGGTATTGCAGTGCTTGTGTTCAAGTAGCCCTTATTTGACTTAATAATGTCCCCAAAGTGCAAGAGTGTGATGTTGACAATTTGAATATAACAAAAAGATGCCATAAATGTTTCCTTTAGGTGAAAAGGTGAAAGTTCTTGAAATAAGGAAAAATCTCTGCTAAGGTTGCTGAGATCTACTATAAAAATGAATAATCTATCGGTGAAACTGTGAAGGAGAAAAAAAATACATGCTAAATTAGTTGCATATCAAACTGCAAAGTTACAGCTACAGTACATGGTAAGTATTTAGTTAACATGAAAAAGGCATTAAATTTGGTTATAGGTATGTGTGTTTCATATATATATATATATATAGATAGATAGATAGATAGATAGATAGACAGACAGATAGTGTTTGGTACTATCTGTGCTCTTTTAGGCATCCAAGGGGGGGGGCGTGGGGTGGTCTTAGAACATGTTCCCTGGAGAGAAGGAGATACTAAAGTACTGGTAATTTTTTTTCTTTTTGGTGCTGGGGATCAAACCCAAGGTCTTGTACATGCCAGGTAAACAAGCATTCTACCACTGATCAATACTCCCAGCCCCTATGGTAAGTTTATAAGTTATTTCCACTTAATTACTTCTGCAAAAGACTCACGAATGGTTTTGCATAAAGAGTTATTCCAGGTCACTTACAGGAAAGGAGGTTTCCACAATTTCAAAATTCAGAAATCCAATTATGATCCATACCAAGAGGGTAGCAATGGAAACAAACACGATAAAAGGAACAAAATAGCCACTGAGTTTGTCTGCAAACTGCTGGATGGGAGCCTAGAATTAAAAATCATTACAATAATTATCATTTTATTTCAAAGTCTCCTTTTCTGATACTGAATACAGAGAATTTTCAGTAGTTAGCACAGACAGAAATATTTTTTAATAAACTCCATATTAATTCACCAAAAAAAATCAAAGAAAATATAAAATTTTGAACAAGATTTATACTGAGAAGACTTTAAAGAAAACACTTCCTTTTTCTTCTGGGGTGTTAAGTTACCTTTGATGTTTGTGCCTCCTCCACAAGTTTGACAATTTGAGAAAGGGTTGTGTCTGCTCCAACGTGGGTTGCTCGGATAAGTATGGACCCATTCTGGTTAATGGATCCAGCAATCACTGTGCTGCCAGGTTTCTTAGCCACAGGCATTGCCTCCCCTATAGGAATAGTAAAGATAAGATTCAAGGAGCACAGATGATCACTACCTTCAAACATACCATCATTTGTTAATTGTCAAGAACAAATTTAGTTGCCATATACAACTAAAAAGAACAAAATTTTTAAAAAAGAAACCAGAGAGAAGATTCTCACTTTATGAAATAGAATCTGGACAAATGCATAGGTGAAAGTTGCCCTCCCCTTTTCCTCAAGTCAGTTCTAGGTCAAACACAGCAATATATACTTTAAACTGAAAACCCTAACATGTTAGCTCTTGCTGAGAGATACTTTTGGAGCTTCACCCTGGTCCTAAATCACTGCTTCTCAATTTGTTCTCAAGCGGCACTTAGAAATGTGGGTGGGAGTTTTTCTTTGTAACATTGACTGGAATGAAAGGTCATGGGAAAGTGGACCAGGGTCAAGGACACTAATTTGTACTACAGTGAATAAGACAGTCCCCCAGAACTAAGACTTTTCCCATCCAAACTGGAAATGGTACCCCTACAGAGTACTAAATTATTTCTCCATGGTCCATAAATTGAGCCCTTTCTGAGACTATCTGGAGAATTGAGGAGGAAAGGAATTATTTTAATTCTGCCCCAAACTGGCCTTAGTTATCTAAGACCTCTAAAAATACGCAAGGCCTACTCTTTTAGAGCAGACCCTGATGCAAAAACCTTGTAGTTGTAGCCCAGCTCAGACCAGAACAGTCTTTAGGGCAAGAAGAGAGAATAGATATTTGCCCAGAAAAATTTGCCAAAGCTTATCTGACTCTACAGTAGACTGAGACAACTTCCTTTGGTGAGGCATTCTGGTAATTAATAATCTTCAATGAAAAGAGTCTCCAATAGTATAACTAAAACCACAAAGTAAATCTGAAGAAACTGATTTAACACAATTTTAAAAGGAAATCATATTCTTTGTTCATAATTTAATTCGTGTATAGTTTCTACAAAAAGTGTTTCATCTTTAGTGCCTATATTCATTAACACTTTGGATTTAATTCCCTTTCATGTCATGATCCTCTGAAAAAACATTACCTGTGATGAGGGACTCATCTACCATAGAATGTCCTTCAATAACACGACCATCCACTGGAAATTTGCCTCCTGGAACGACTTTAATGATATCTCCACGTTGTACAAGTTCCACATCCACTTGTTCTTCACTGAATATAAGTTAACATAGAAAGTATCATGACAATATACTTTTTACCCTGACCTATCCATGTAAGCTTTGTAGTTCATGTCAAGCTTCATGCTCCATAATTACTACCAACAGTAGCTAAGACCAGCATTTAAGTCAGGAACTGCCACACTGATCTTGCTCACTTTTGGTGAGCTCAAAATAGGTACTCTAAATATTTGTTGAATAGTCATATATTAAATCAGTGAAAGATTTAAAAAAAATGTGATGGGTTTTATTTAATTAAAACATTTATTGTGTAAATTTGACTAATAATTTTATGGGTATAAAACTGAGAAATGTAAAGGATGAAATCTAACCAAGTCTTTAGCTCTAATTTCCAATTTATAAGTAACATAGGAGTTACAGAATAAGTTAAATGAGCCAAGTGTGGAGGCACACACCTGTAATCCCAGTGACTCAGGAGGCTGAGGCAGAAGGATTGCAAGTCTGAAGCCAGCCTCAGCAACTTAGCAAAGTCCTAAGCATCTTAGTAAGACCCTGTTACAAAATAAAAAGTTCAGGGATGTAGTTCAGTGGTAAATCACCCCTGGGTTCAATCCCCAGTACCAAACCAATAAAAATAAACAGGTTAAATGATATCACAAGGAAGCTAAGAGACAGATTGTGGGATATTCTGTAGAACATCTGATGGATGTTTCTTCAACAAGTCAATTATAATGGGGCTGGGGAGGAAGGAGGAGGGAGGAAGAGAGGAAGGAGATATTCTAGATTAAAAGAAACGTAAGATACATGATAAAAACATATACATGAATCAAAACATCACACTGCATCTCAAATATTTAAAAATATTATGTGTCAATAAAAACTCAACTAATTTTTATTTTGGTACCAGTGATTGAACCCATGGGAAGGTTAATCACTGAGCCACACCTCCTGCCCCTTTTATATTTTATTTTGAGACAGGGTCATGCTGAATTGCTGAGGGCCTCGCTAAATTGCTGACGCTGGCTTGGAACTCAAGATCCTCCAGTCTAAGACTCCCAAGCCACTGGGATTACAGGCGTGTGCCACAATGCCCAGCAAAACTCACTAATTTTTAAAAAATCAAAATGATATAGTGACCTTATTTGAACTTTATTTCAAACAAAGATACTTAAGACATTTTGGAGACAAAAGGAGAAATGTGAATGTGGACTGGTTATAAGAAGACATTAAAGAGCTGGGCCTGGTGGTGTATACCTGTAATCCCAGTGGCTTGAGAGGCTGAGGCAGGAGGAAAATTGCAAATTCAAGACCCATCTCAGCAATTTATCTCAAAATAAAATTTATTCATCTCAAATAAATAGATTTATCTCATATAAATAAATAAAAATGTATTTATCTCAAAGTAAAAACAACAAAAAGCACTGGGAATGTGGATCAGTGGTAAAGCACCCGTGGGTTCAATTCCCAGTACCCATCCCCAAATAAAGAAAACATTAAGGAATTATTGTTTATTTTGATAGGTATTAAATGGAATATGTCCCCCTTTTTAGAGATATTATAGGGAATTTTAGCAATAAAACAATATGGTTTGAATATACTTTTTTTTTTTTGGCAGTGCTGGTGATGAACCCAGGGGTGCTCCACCACTGAGTTACATCCACAGTCCTTTTTCTGGTTTTTTTGTTTTTTGTGTTTTTTTTTGCAGTACTGGGGATTGAATTCAGGGCCTTGTGCTTGCAAGGCAAGCACTTTACCAGCTGAGCTATCTCCCCAGCCCTTTCTGTTTGTTTTTGAGATAGGGTCTTACTAGGTTGCCCAGGCTGGCCTAAACTTCTACTATGACAACAAAAAGAAAGACAAAATGAGTAGATGAAGTAAAGTCTGGCAAAAATGTGGATAACTGTTAAATCTTGGGGATAGATTATGTGGTTTTATGATGCTTTTCTCTCTATTTCTGGGTATATTTGAAAATTTCTGTAAGAAGGTAAAAAAAGACAAGTGATAAGAATGAAGATAAATACCTCAGGAGGATATTTTCAGAGTTAAGAGTTACAATAGTTGCTTCTGTAGCTTGTAGTGAAATCAGCTTTGCAAGAGCCTCTGATGTTTTGCCCTATAAATTAAAACAAACACATTAGCAATGCTAAGAAACAAAATGTTTAGATCTTAACTAAAATAAAGATATAACTCTAACATTTACCAAAAAGTCAGTTTTGGAAATATTAATTTGTTCAAATGAGAAAAAAGGTCATATCAAAAATATGAAGCACACAAAATATTGAATGGATTAAATATATTTTATTAAAAGTATAATTTAATAAGGAAAAAATCAGGAATTCAATAAATATATCAGAAAAGAACATAATAGGCAAATCATTCAAAAGGAAATATAAATACCCAATGCATGGAATAATGTTTATCCCTGTTACTAATGGAAGAAATGTAAACTAAAGCAACCCATTAATGTCATTTAATGCCTAATTAAGCTTGCACAAATTTAGATAAGATGCAATGCTGATGACGTTGTAGTACTAGTTCACTGGCACACCCTTGATGGCAAAAATGGTTTCAACTTGTAGCAAGAAACATATAAAGTTTTATGCTCTTTAACTTGGTAATCACATTCTTTATAATTTCAATAAAGATACTAGATCAAAGGAAATGACTATTAGACATGAATATGTTCAATACAGGATTATATAAAATTTTTAAAAATGGAAATAACCTGAGAACAGAAGCAGAATGGTTTAATAAATTACAGAACACTGACTATAATATGAAATAATTACCTAGACTGCAAAAACTGGGAAAAAACTTTACAGTATTAAGGATACAAAGTGCTAAATATATACTATGTTTGCAACTCTTAAATAAAAAGGTATGTGGAACAGGATTAGAAAGCAATTTACATTACAACATGGGACTATGGGTAAAATTTTCCATCATTATTTTAAACCATTTTATATCAGTCTTTTAATTAGTAATGTGATATAAATAAGAATTTCTCAAATACCTCCTCTTAAAATAACCATGGACATACTTTATTCTATAAATTTGTTAAATCTATTAAAGGAATATTCAACTTAAAATATTACCATAACAAAAATACTTATTTCATGGAAGGGAACCAGGGTAAAGGGAGGGCTAAAGGAGGATAATGGGGAAGTAGATTAAATCACAATGTTATTTGCATATACTAATATGCCACAATAAAACCATTCAAATGTACTAATAAAAATATTCAAAGGGGAGGTACTAGGGAATGACATTGACCAAATTACATTATATGCACATATGAATATGTAACAACAAGTCCCACTATTATGTATAATTATAATGCACCAATAAAAGTAAATTTAAAAACTAAATTTTTTTCCAAAACACGCTTGTTGCAGTAAGTTGTTTGCTACATAAAATCAATGTAGAAAATATTGTGGTCATTTATCTGATACCCAGGATTTTATTAAACATCAGCCATTCTTACTTTACCTTTGCTATATGTTCCAGCCATCGGCCTAGTGCAATAAACACAAACAACATAGGAGGTGTGTCAAAGAAAGTAATAGGGTTCACTGTGGCTCTCTCATACATTGCAACCAGAAGAATAACCAAAGAGTAGGCAAATGCAATGGTGGTTGCCAGCACAATTAGTACATCCATATTCGCTGTCTTATGCTTCAATGCTTTGTAAGCCTGAATGTAGAAGTACCAGCCTCCAAAAAACTGTAAAATAAGAACGATAATCATTCAATTTTTAAAAATGCCAAAATTCACACATATACCTAAATAACTTAAAGTATCAATATCTACAAATCCTTTGGCTTTTAACTGATCCACAAATATAAGGGGATTTTAAGCTAAAGCAAGTTTATATTTTAGCAGATATATATGCAGAAGGAGGGATTCAAATTGCTGTACAAGTCTTTGAGGGCTGTCCTCTGTGATCCAATAGATATTCCATTTCATAAGGAAAGTCAGATAGTTCTTGAATTTTTCTTTTTGATGTCAGTAAAACACAACAACAAGGACAAGAATTTACATTTTGGTCAAGGATTTTTAATTTTTTTGTTATACATGTTAAAATTATATAATGACAGTAGAATCTATTTTGATATATTTATACAAGCATGGACTATATCTTATTCTAATTAGGATCCCAGTCTTGTGGATATACATGATGCTGTGATTCACTGTGGTGTATTTATATATATATACACAGGAAAGATATATCAGAGTCATAAAACTCAACCTCCTTTCGCCTAGCACCATACTCAACCTAAGTGGTGTGTTACAAGTTATTGTATCTATTGGCTGCTTTTGTTGGTAAACATAACTGGAAAGCTCATTTTTCATTAGTATAGGGAAACATAGTAAGATGTTTTTAAAATCGCTACTACATTTTATAGGGATCAAATAAAGGTAAAGATTTGTTAAATGGAAGTGTTCTATTCCACAAAGAAAGTTTATCTCAAAACAAGGGTTGAAAACATATAGACAGTAATAAAGTGCCAGGGAGAAATAATAAATATAATATAAATATAAATAATAAATATAAAGCTATATACAGCAGCAGATATGAATATCAAATCCAAAAAACTTGAACCCTTATTCTCTGCTTTGTCATTAACACCATTCTTAGGAATTAAATGATATCTATTATGTACTTCAACTAACTATTCAGTTTAAGATTATTTTTTGTAAAACATCCAACATAAAATGATCAGACTTCTGGTTAATATGTGTTTTGCAAACAGAAATAACCTCCCTGGCCACGTTTTGGCTATTTTTTCATTATTACCAAATATACTTGCTACATTTCACTTACCTGTACGGGTACACATAATAAAAAGGACAGCAAATTCATAATGGACAATCCTGGCAGGATCTGGCGCTCCAGGAACATAGAAGAATGAATGTTGATCATTTCCTCATTACTTATGTTCTGATTATGGTGAAGGGTTGTAAGGTGGTGGTCCATAACCATCATATATATCATCAGCCCCATTACAGGAATACAGAAAAACAGGCTCACAAGGAAGGACCGTCTCCATCTTACATAGAAAAAAGTTAAGAAAATAAACATAATTTACTAAGTAGCTTACGGTTAAAGATGTTATGTACTATAAAGACATTCAGGTTGTAAACATTCTACAAGGATAATATAAAAACTCACATACCTACAGTATGTTAAATTTGCAATGAGGAGTCAAAATCTGTATTTTTTACTGACACTCCAAAAGTACTTACTGTCTGATTTCTCGTTTGTGGTCTAGGTGACTTGCTGACCGATCCTTCTTGACCAAAGAAGCTTCAAAACCTAAGCTCTAATAAAATGCATGAGAAAACAATTATTTCACTCAACATAGAAATAATATATAGAGAAATTCTAAGCCATGGTATTCTCATTTACAGCAATTCAGTTTGATTACTGAGTGTAAATCACTCTGGGAAATAAGATTATGTGCTTCCTGGTGTTGATTACCTTTGTTTCTAATATTTTATCAAGTAAATTAATATTTCCTTAATTTTAGTTAACGTCTATCTTACTGCTCTCAAACTAACAATTTAACTCAAGTGCAGTTGTCCTCAGTAGAGGTTCTCATTAATAGTTCACAAAAGCAGGCTGGGGATATAGCTCAGTTGGTAGAGTGTTTGCCTCGCAAGCACAGGGCCCTGGGTTCAATCCCCAGTACCGCAAAAAAAAAAAAAAAAAAAAAAATAGTTCACAAAAGCTAGTACCATACTAAATAATTCAAGGCCTCATGTATGCTAGCCTTAATTCTGGTTCCATCAGAAAGAGAACTTAAATAAAAAACATTTTCCCCAATAAAACAAAGTATAAAAAGGAAACTGCACCTAAGTGAAACTCAAATATTAAGTTTAGACAGTAACATACACTATATTTTCAATTGCTAGGGAAACTGCTGCCATCTTACATTTGATGGCAGTGTAGTACCAAGAAGAGAGTCAGAGTGATTAGGTTCAAATCCCAGTTATGATTACTAGCTATGGACAAATAACTTCTCATAACCAGAGTTTCCTCAACTCACCTGTGGGAATTAGGAGTTGGAAGTTTTGCAATCTTGCATTAGTGAGTACTGTCATTTCATTATGACACGTGTGAGTCACAGGTACTCAATAATCCCAGTTTCACTAAGATGTTAATGATATTGTTACCTTTACTAATTGGACCTTCTGTGAACTATTAATATACTTTAGATTATTAGAAAATCAATTTTACAGCACACTGAAATTCTTAAAGGACTTTCACACATATTACTGCTTAAAATTTGCTGAAGAACACAGGATAAATTTGGTGCAAAGAAAAGGGTTTGGTCTTTTTGATTTTTTTACTTTAACTTAAAAATAGGGTTTTTGCTTTGACTTAACAAACAACATATCTAGCATGATGCTTCATTTACTTAGTGAATTAACAAAAATTTATCATAACAAATCTATTTCCATTTTCTACAATTTATGGTATAGCTTAGAGGACCTGCCTAACATGTGTGAAGCACTGGGTTTGATCCCTAGTACTACACACAGAAGTCTTTATTTCCATTTTCTAAATATTTTTAAGTGACTTGTAGTTCTAACTTAGTTTGTTCATAATTAATAGTGCTTTAAATGCCAACTTTGCCTAAGTTTTCCTGAAAAAGACCAAGAAAAAAATAGGCAGACACATTTAAATTAAATTTTTAAAAAATTAGCTGCAGATGGACACAATACCTTTATTTTACTTATTTTTATGTGGGGCTGAGGATCAAACGCAGTGCCTCTCACATGCTAGGAAATCGCTCTACCGCTGAGCCACAATCCCAGCCCCTTATAATAATTTTATTTTATTTTTTTTGGTACTGGGGATTGAACTCAGAGGCACTCAACCACTGAGCCACATCCCCAGCCCTATTTTGTATTTTATTTAGAGACAGGGTCTCACTGAGTTGCTTAGCACCTTACAGTTGCTGAGGCTGCCTTTGAACTCATGTTCCTCCTGCCTCAACCTCCCGAGTGCTGGAATTATAGGCTATATCACTGCGCCTGGTTCCCTTACATTAAATTTTGACAGAAAGAGATCTTGTCTGGATTTTGTTTTTCATTGTCTCTATCTGATATAAACTAGATGTGACACACTGAGGTGTTGGTTAAATAGGTAAGAATATGGAAATGCAAAGATCTTGGCACTTACTTCAATTGTATGAATAATATCTCTGGGGCCAATAATTTCTGGATCATATTTAATATGTGCTTTGTTGGTTGCCAGGGCCACAGAACAGTAGAAGATCCCTCTGTGTTTTGTAAGAGTAGACTCTATTTTATGTACACAGGAGGCACAAGTCATTCCTCTCACCTGTTAAAGAAAAAAGCCTTTGTTATTCAGAAATATATTTTTTCTTCCATTAAACATGAATTAGTACATTTAACCAAAAGGACTATTATAACACAGGACTGTCATGAAAAATCTCATCTGCCCTATTAGTATGCTTTAAATATGATCATTAGGATATCATTTTTATATTATATGGAACAAAGATATAGTCCTAACTACTACAGGTTAGAGAGAAGTACATTTCATTAAAAATCTCTCTCTTCCTGTCACTACTACTTAGTAATACAGGATTTGATATCTATGATTGTTTATCATATCTAAATGCGTTGCTTCCC
Source organism: Sciurus carolinensis (assembly GCF_902686445.1). NCBI lineage: Eukaryota > Metazoa > Chordata > Mammalia > Rodentia > Sciuridae > Sciurus > Sciurus carolinensis. The sequence continues at coordinate 59,502,039 of NC_062232.1, read as the reverse complement.
TCTAGATTTTTTTTCATCCTGCTGAAGTATATTGCCTTCAATATTACTTTTGGTGAAGGTTAATAGGTGACCAAAAAGTTTCAACTTTGTATGTATAAAGATATGGTTTTCTCTATATCTTAAGTGGGGTTATTGTTTAGTTGTGTATTAAAAATTAAATTGATGGGGCTGGGGTTGTGGCTCAGTGATGGAGCACTTGCCTAGCATGTGTGAGGCACTGGGTTTGATTCTCAGTACCACATATAAATAAATGAATGTCTATCAACCTCTAAAAAATATTTTTAAAAAATTAAATTGAAAAAAATAAATAAATTTTAAAAAATTAAATTGAATGGACAGGACTTCCAGGATGACAATGCAAGGACCTCAGCAAATCCTTTCCACAAAAAGCAATAACAGGCCAGGCCTGATGGTACACACCTATAATCCCAGCAACTTGGGAGGATGGCAAGTTTGAGGTCAGCCTGGGCAACTTAGGTGAATTACAGGCATGTGCCACTGTGCCTGGCTCTATGTTATTCTTTTAAATAGCTGTATTTTGTTCCATAACATGTCTATACATAATTTATATAGCCACTTCTTATTAAAGGACATTTAGGTTGGTTCTAAACTTTTGCTCTTAAAGTTTTATAACAAATATAACCTTATATATGCTCATATTTCCATAGGAAAGAACCCTAGCAGTTAATTTTCCAGGTTGGAGAAAATTATCTTTTTTTTTTTTTTTTTGGTGGGGGATGATCATTTTAAACCAGTATGCCTTACACCTGTTTTATAACTTCATTTATAAAATTTAAGTCTGTAGTCTATCTGGAATTTATTCCTTACATGTTACTAGATAGGAATCACACTACATTTAAAAAGTTGATTTTAATTTAGTCTTTTAAAACCAATTCTTACTTTTTGATTCTTAAGGAACATATAACAATTATATTCCATGCCTGAAGACCAACACAAACTCATATTTTATCCTCCTTTATTTCATTATTCATCTTATTTTCCCAGCCTTTAGTTATCTTCAGAAGTCTTCTATGAACCCTCACCAAGTTTCCCTGGAAATTTTATTAACCATACAAAAAAATCTTACTCACAACAAGTTCCAAAACACCATCCCCTTCATCAGCATTTTCTATCAAAGTGGCACCAAATCCAAGGTCTCGGATGAATTCTGCTATCAATGGTGGTTGTATAACAGTAGGATTATATCTTACTTCTGCCTTGCCAGCCATCAGGGCGACAAGTACAGAATATATTCCTAGGAACATTCATAAGAAAAACAATAGAGATAATAATCCTGATAAAAAATGAGTAATGTTATATTTTTGTATTTTTTCATGTGTGAAAGGATTAAAATAAAATTAATTACTTAACTTTATACAACTCTTGAACCCAAACCAAATAACTCTTTGTCCTTATTTTCATAAACCTATTATGAATAGTTTCAATATGCAAAGAAAAACATAAGAAACTTGATACACTCATCACCCAGATTCTACAATTATTAATAATACCAATCTTTTTATTTTTCTTTTAAGAGACAGGGTCTCACTATGTTGCCCAGACTGGCCTCTAACTCTTCCACACAAGTGATCCTTCAGTCTTAGCTTCCCAAGTAGCTAGGACTATAGGTATGTGCCACCACACCCAGCTTTTATCTATATTATTACTCATGCTATTCCTTGCCCTCTACCTGGATTATGTTGAAGAAAATCCCAGACGTTATATCATTTCATGTGTAAATATTTAAATATGCATTTCTCAAAGATAAAGACCCTTAAAGATAACCAAAATGGGGCTGAGGTGAAGCTCAGTTGTAGAATGCTTGCTTAGCATGCACAAGGTCCTAGGTCTGATCCCCAGCAACACAAATTAATAACCATAATACCATTTTGTACCTAAAATAATTCTTAATTCTCATCAAATATTCAGGAAGTATTAACATTTCTACAAATTATAATATAACTGTTCATTAGTTTAACAATTTTTTGCTGGAATTGGGACCCAAATAAACCCTATGAATTGCAATTGGTTAAGACTATACTTGTAAACATAAGCATTTTTAGAAGCTAATAAGACAGAGTCCTGGAGAAAGGAACTAAGACAATCGTCACAATTGTAGCAAAGTATCCAAGAATATACCAATGTACACATTATAATATTACCAAATAATCATCATTTTCTAAAATACTTTTTTTGTGGGGGAGTACCAGGGATTGAACCCAGGGGCACTCAACCACTGAGCCACATCCCCAGTCCTTTTTTGTATTTTATTTAGAGACAGGATCTCACTGAGTTACTTAGGATCTTGAAAAGTTGCTGAAGCTGGCTTGAACTCTCAATCCTCCTGCCTCAGCCTCCCAAGTCACTGGAATTACAGGTGTGCGCCACTGCACCTGGCCATTTCTTAAAATTCCTAAGTTTAACGGTCTGTCACACACTTATCTAAAAGGCTCTTATTCCTCGAAAAAAGAAAGTGTCACACAACTTGCTAACGAAGCAAACAGGATGACTACTGTTTGTTGGTACAAATTTTTGTTAAAATCCATTCCATTGTAAGCACAAGGCCCTGAGTTCGATCCCCAGCACCCAAAAAAAAAAAATCCATTCCACTTATCCAGGCCAGTTATTGGTGTCACTGCCAGGAAAATAATTAATTCCACACAGCAGAACAGCAACCCTTTCTAGGAATCTGTGGTACTTGGTGGCTACCTGACAGGAAATGGAGATAAAAGTCCATAGGTCAGCCGTGGGGTTTGACAGAAAGGAAAAAAATGATTGAATATCAATTTAATAATAGTTTTAAGTTTAAAAGTACCTAATATAATCTAAGTTGTCCATACAAACTCTTTACACTTTGGGCTTTATGGGTACCAAATAATTGAGATGATCAGTTTATAAGAAAATTTCAGCAGTTAAGAGAAGTGTACACAGAAAGTGGAAAAACAATCTTTTTGCTTCAGTTGACTGTAATCTATGGCCAAGCAGAAACAAAAGGGAAATACTATTTTTCAGATTTCAAAAATGTAAGTTCAATCACTTACATAAATTATAGTTAATTTAACAAAATTCCTCAACAGGTATGGTGGCATACCCCTGTAATCCCAGTGGCTTGGGAGACTAAAGTAGGAGGATCTCGAGTTCAAAGCCAGCCTTAGCAACTTAGCGAAGTGCTAATAAGCAACTCAGCGAGACCCTGTCTCTAAATAAAATACAAAAAAGGGTTGGGGATGTCACTCAGTGGTTAAATGTCCCTGGATTCAACCCCAGTACAAAAAAAAATCCTCTAACTATAATTGGTATTCTTTGTATTCTTTTTTTTTTCTTTTTGGTGATGGGGATTGAACACAGAGCCTCATGCATGCTAAGCACCTGTTCTACCGCTGAATTACACTCTCACTCCCTCTATTCATTTTTAGAAATATAATGAACACTTAATTGAGTAAATGTCAATGCTATTTAGTTTAAGAAAAGTGAATATAGTGACCCAAGGTAGGCTAACAATATTCCTAATTGGACTAAGAGGTAGTAAAGGGTATAGTATATATTAAATGGAAGAAAGTGCTGAATAAATTTTTAACAAAGTTTTAGAACTGGTACAGGTATTGCTTATCTCATGAAAAGACAATTTTTGAATTGCCTGAAAATAGTTCTCATACTAAACAGGAACCTTTCTACCTTCTTTTTGTTCTCATTTTCTTGGTAACCTCCTTCCTTTTTTAATTAACCAAACAAATGTTTGCATTTACCATATTCCAGTTCAAAATCATGGGGGCTGTAATGAAGGACGCAGACATAACAGAATGCAGACGAGATAATATTAAACTGAAGATGGCTTGGTATATCATATATTTTGTTGAAATAATGTTTTTGCCTTAATACATAAGATGTTGTGATTACTGTATACATTTGGAATTATTTCTCCAATGGTGGGGATAAGTTTACACTCATCCTTATTTCCTTATTTAACCCTTGTGAATGTATGACTGAGACACTTAGTAGGTTAGGACAGCCTAAGTACCAAACCTCAGACTTATATCTCATTAAACATAACATATGGACTAGGGCTGTAGCTCAGTGGTAGAGTACTTGCCTTGTATGTGAGGCACTGGGTTCGAGCCTCAGCACCACATAAAAATATAAATAAAAATATTGTGTCCATCTACAACTAAAAAAATATTTTAAAAACATAATATATAGCCAATATATAATAACCATAACATCTGAATGGTTAACAAAAATACTGTTACACTGAAAAGTCTATAGATATGAATGTAAATAATAAGTTAAAACATCTGAGTGTTACTGAATAAAAAATTGTGCTGTAGATTTTCTAAGATTTGTACCTTAAAATTAAAACCTGTACATGATATTAAGCAACTTTTGGACATTTTTATCATAAGCAAAATTCAGATATCAAACTGTTAGAAGAGAACAATATAGTTGAAAACAAACTTGTTTTTGATCTGGTGCTTGATCCAGGAATGGTAGCACTGAAACTCATATAGATTCTAATTTTCAGTTTTAAGTATAGCTTTAACAGAAAATTTGTTTCTTAAAATCCATTGCAGCCATGATCCATAAAGAAGAATTATCCTGTACATTTCTTTCTGCTGTGTGTGTGTGTGTGTGTGTGTGTGTGTGTGTGTGGTCCTGGGGATTGAGCCCAGGGCCTTGTGCATCACAAGCAAGTACTCTAAGAACTGAGCTGTATCCCCAGTCCTCCTTCTGCTATTTTTTCTGTAAATTTCATTGACATATATAACCATATAACCATGAGGTAAATGAGATAACACTAACAAAAACTGGTTATTAGGACATCACAGTGGTTCAGCACAGCACTGATAGCCCTTTACAAAATCCAGGTCACAAACATAAATGTGGTTACAAAACACATAAAGAGCCAGGCAAGGTGCCGCACACCTGTAATCCCAGTGGCTTGGGAGGCTAACACAGGAGGATCTTGAGTTCAAAGCCAGCTGCAGCAAAAGCAAGGTGCTAAGCAACTCTGTGAGACCCTGACAAAAAAGGGCTGGGAATATGGCTCAGTGGTCGAGTGCCCCTGAATTCAATCCCCGTTACCGCCCCTGAAAAAAAAAACCCACATAAGAGAAAAAAGGAAAAGAATCCTCAAATGAGTATGTAAAATATCAAGCTTTAAGTGCCTCACCTTCTTCACGCCTTAAGTTCCGTTCAATGTTTGCTACACAAGATGCACAAGTCATGCCAGTGACCTGTATGTAACACTTAGATGAAGTCTTTGCCTCCTCCTTATTATGAACTGGTGTCATCGCCTTATTTAATTCATTAGTTGATGGCAAAGGTGGTATTTCTGATGAGGGCTGAGCTATCACTACCAATGGCTCATTCATGTCTGGAAGAAAAGGAAAGATTCTTTTCATTTGTACTATTAATTATTTTCCAGTTGCCACCTTGTCACATATCACAATCCACACTCCCAAGCACTGCCAATTCATTTCTTTAAAACCAACAAGGTCCTACAAGTCCTCAGTAAATACGTAATCTTTACACTTTCCCAGGATTAACTTCCAATTTCAACAGTGCCCACCCCAGTTCCCAGGAAAATATGAGCTAACTGAACAAGCCAAACTTAAAAGTTCTTCCAGCCATTAACTCCATCCCCTAAACCCGATAAAAATTAGTTTGTTAATGGATAGTTCTTATTCTTAATATGGACATTTATCATTATGTTGATAATTTGCATACTGGCATTAAAGAAATTCATGATATACAGCAGTCCTCCTGTATCCAGGGGGGGTACATTTCAAGACCCCAGCAGATGCCCGAAACTGTGGATAGTATGGAACCCTACATAATTCTGTATTTTTCTATACATACCTATTACAAAATTCAATTTATAAATTAGGCACAGTGAGAGATTTACAATAAGATAGGACAATTACAATAATATACTGTACTGAAAGCTATGCAAATAGTCTCTTTTTCTCTCTCAGTCAGGTATAGTGGCACATGCCTGTTATCCCAGCTATTTGAGAGGTTGAGGCTGGAGGATTGCAAATTTGAGGCCAGTGTGGGCACCTAAGCAAAATCCCGTTTCAAAAAATATGAAGGGCTGGGGAATGTAACTCAGTGGTAGAGCACCCTTGGTTTTAGTTCCTATCAAAAAACAACAATAAAATAGTATTTTCAGACTGTGACTGAATCCAGGTAAGAGAAAACAGGGAAAGTGAAACCATGGATAATGGAGGACCACTTCATTTTTTAAAATTTCTTTTAGATGTTGATGTACCTTTATTTTATTCATATATTTATGTGTGGTGCTGAGAATCGAACCCAGGGCCTCACACATGCTAGGCAAGTGCTCTACCACTGAGTCACAACCCCAGTCCGGGACCACTTTATTAAGTGGAACAAAAAGCAGTCTGTAATACAAACAGCATTGCAGTATGATTTCACTTAAAATGTTGGGAGCATATACATATTTGAGAATATGCCTAAGAAAGCATGGGACACTACATAACAAATTTAACAGTGGCTACTTCAGGAGTGAGGTTAAGGCAGGGATAGAATGAGAGAAGAACAAAATCACTCTAATGATATTCTATATAATTTGAATTTTTAGCACAAATTTAAAATGTCTTTGTGGACAGTATAAGAGACAAGGAATAAGTAGTAGCCTTAAGTTTTCATAAAGGAGTATTCAGAGAATCTCTGTATAAAATATTTATAAACTGTGGAACTTTTGTCATCCCAGAAGCTCCCCTATAATCTCAGAAAACCTGTTTTAGTTTAGCCATTGAGGTATTAATCACCTCCCGAAGGAAAAAATCATTCTAATACATTCCTGCACCTACAGAAATGCCAAAATGTTCTCCTCTCCTGTAGAGACAAAGAGGTGATATGGAAATTTCTACTAACCTATCTAACTTGTTTTTTTCTCCCACAGGAAAAAAAAAAACTGATGCGGGTCTGCTTGGCCATTCCACAAAGGAACACCTGCATAGCAGTTTCCAGGATGGTGAAGAGGAGCATCTTTGGAAGACACTTTAACAAAAGCCTAATCATTTCCCTAGAGAATAAAGATGTAGATTTCTCATATAAAAATATCTCTTAAATTTTATGCAAGTAGAATCACCTAGGGCAATCTTATTAAAATACAGATTCTGCAGTGTAACTCCACATTATGTACAACCACAAAAATGGGATCATAATTGGAATGGGTTGAACTCCATCATTCGCTTATCAGCGAGATCATTCATGTATATCTAAATACAACAAATAAAAAATGCAGATTCTGATTTTATGCATTGCAGTTGGGGCCTGGGATTCTGCATTTCCACCAATCTCCCAGCTGATGGTCATGCAGCCCAACCTGGGTACAGCAAAGGACAATTTCACAATAAATAATGTGAAGAGAGAGCCTACAGTGTGGGAGAAAATGTTTATCACATGTACTTTAGATAGAGCACTAATCTCTAGAATTTATAAAGAACTCAAAAAACTTAACACCAATAATACAAATAACCCAATCAATAAATGGGCTAAGGAACTGAGCAGAAACTTCAAAGATATACAATTGATCAACAAATATATGAAAAAATGTTCAACATCTCTAGTAATTAGAGAAATGCAAATCAAAACTACATTAATACACTCATACATTGCTGGTGGGGATGCAAATTAGTGCAGCCACTCTGGAAAGCAGGGTGGAGACTCCTTAGAAAACTTGGACTGGACCCACCATTTGACCCAGCTATCCCACTACTCAGCCTATACCCAAAGGACTTAAAATCAGCATACTACAGAGATACAGCCACATCAATGTTCATAGCTGCTCAATTCACAATAGCCAGATTGTGGAACCAACCTAGATGTCCTTCAATTGATGAATGGATAAGAAACTGTGGCATATATATATAATGGAATATTACTCTGCCATAAAGAATGATAAAATTATAGCATTTGGAGGCAAATGGATGAAATTGGAGAATATCATGCTAAGTGAGATAAGTCAATCTCAAAAAACCAAAGGATGAATGATCTCACTGATAAGCGAATGATGACACATAATGGGGGGTGGGAGGGGGGCAAAAATGGAGGAGGGAGGGACTGTACAGAGGGAAAAGAGGGGTGGGGGGCAAGGAAAAAATAACAATGAATGAAACAACATTACCCTATGTAAATATATGATTACGTAAATGGTATACTGTTACTCCATGTACAAACAGAAACAACATGTATCCCATTTGTTTACAATAAAAATAAATTTAATTAATTAATTAATTTAAAAAACTACCTTAAGATTTCATCTCACTCCAAATATAATGGCTATTATCAAGAATACAAGCAACAATAGGTGTTGACAAGGATGTGGGGAAAAAGGTACACTCATACATTGCTGGTGGGGCTGCAAATTGGTGCAACCACTCTGGAAAGCAGTATGGAGATTCCTCAGAAAGCTTGGGATGGAACCATCATTTGACCCCGCTATCCCACTCCTTGGCCTATACCCAAAGGACTTAAAATCAGCATACTACAGTGATATAGCCACATCAATGTTTATAGCAGCTCAATTCACAATAGCTAGATCATGGAACCAACCTAGACGCCCTTCAACAGATGAATGGATAAAGAAACTGTGGTATATATACACAATGGAATATTATTTGACCATAAAGAAGAATAAAATTATGGTATTTGCAGGTAAATGGATGGAGAATATCATGCTAAGTGAGATAAGCCAATCCCCAAAAAACCAAAGGCCAAATGTTTTCTCTGATAAGTGAATACTGATACATAAAGGGGTGCAGGGAGGTAAGGGAAGAATGGAGGAACTTTGGATTGTGTAAAGGGAAATGAGGGGAGGAGACAGGGCAAGGGGAAGGAAAGATGATGGAATGAGACAAATGTCATTACCCTATGTACATGTATGATTACACAAATGGTGTGGCTCTACATCATGTGCAACCAGAGAAATGAAAAGTTGTACCCCATTTGTGTACAACGAAAGAAAATTCATTCTGCTCTCATGTATAACTAAAAAATTCATTCTACTCTCATGTAGAACAATAAAAATAAAAAAGGAAGATTTTATGGTATGTGAATTATATACCAATGAAAATCTTTAAAAAATAAAAAAGGAGAATTTCAATAGTAAAGGACCATATTCTCCCTGTTCCTAAATTTGTCAGTATCTGATCTTTCTTTTAAATATTTTTTTAGTTTACAGATGGACACAATACCTTTATTTTATTTATTCACTTTTATGTGGTGCTGAGGACCAAACCCAGTGACTCATGCATGCAAGGCAAGCACTCCATCACTGAGCCCCAGCCCCAGCATCTGATCTTAAGAGAATCACTTTGGAAAGCTATTCATTCAGATTATAAGAATGTTACTTAGAACACAGAAGGAGAAAATTTACCAGATAGTACCACTGGTTTTGTCTTGTTTGTTTGCAGTACTCAGGATTGAAACCAGGCCTTATGCATGCTAGGCAAGCACTCTACTACTGAGATAGTTCCTCATCCGTTAAAAAAAAATGAAGGGGCTGGGGAGATAGCTCAGTTGGTAGAGTGCTTGCCTTGCAAGCACAAGGCCCTGGGTTCGATCCCCAGCACCACAAAAAAAAAAAAAAAAAAATGAAACAGTCTGGCCTTCAGTGTATCTAGAATTATAGACAGGAGCAACTTCACCCAGCTTCACTGTTATCTTAAAGGACTCAAAAAGGAGGCTCCTTCAGCAAAAGGTAATAACTTGGACTTTGAATAAATCAATTATTTTAATATAGCCAGAAACTTCCTTCATTCTCTCATAATTACTACTGAATCTAAAATCATGAACTTGGACAATGGGAAAAAAACTGTAAGTCTTGTTCCAGAGCAATTCAGTTATTTTAGGTACCAGAGGTAACCTGGAATACCATCTGCAATTTTCAGACTCTGGAAGTACAGTATTAAAATAAGTCATAGAGGGAGTCCCCTTCGGTTACTGTGGTATGACCTTTAAATAGAGTTATAAAATCGTGGCCTTTAGTTCTGTTAGTGTGGCAAGCAAAATAACGAAAGTTTCTCACAAAGGCAATGAAAGTATTAAAAGGTCACAAGGTCACAATGAATTAAATGGTTGATTTCTTCCATTTTTTTTTTTTTTTTTTTTTGGTGGGGCTGGGGATTGAACCCAAGGCTTCTGTGCATACTAGGCAACCACTGTACCAACTGAGCTATATCCGCACCATTGGCTGGCTTCTAATTAGCTTTTCTATAGACTGTAACAACACTTCTTATGCTTAAATAAATCAAAAGGAAAGTTGATTTTCCTGTACTTGAGGCAATAATTAAAAAAGATTACAAAATGAAAAATAACAGTGTAGTTCAGTAAAGGGAGGAACTACCTTAAAGGAAAAACCAATCAAAGGAGAAACCAAGTCAAGTTAAAAATCAATAATAAGCCCAAATGACTAGGAATACAAATCATATCTCAATAATAACCCTGAACGTTAATAGCCTAAACTCATCAATCAAAAGACATAAACTGGCAGATTGGATTAAAAAGAAAGACCCAACAATATGCTGCCTGCAAGAGACTCATCTCATAGAAAAAGACATCCACAGACTAAAGGGGAAAGGATGGGAAAAACCTATCATGCACACAGACTCAGTAAAAATGATTACAAAAATATCAATACTCAAAAGTGGAAGGGGCTCGGTGTCTGGTGTAATGTAATACATAATCTGAAAATGGCAGAAAACATCATGTCTGTAATTTACTGTCAAACAGTTTGACGCAAAATAATATTCACATATGTATATGTGTATATAAATAAATGTATATCTATCAGAGAATGCAAAAACAAAGGTAATGAAATCTGAACAACAGGATATGAATGAAATTGGTAAACAGAATTTCTTTCTACTATTCTTACAATTTTCTTGTAAATTTGAAATTAGTTAAAAATAAAAGTTATAGCCTGGTGCAGTGGCACATTCCTGTAATCCTAGTAACTCAGGAGGCTGAGGTGGGAGGATCACAAATTCGAGGCCAGTCTCAGCAACTTAGCAGATCCTGTCTCAAAATAAAAAAGGGTTGAAGATGTAGCTTAGTAGTAAAGCAGGCTGAGTTCAACCCTCAGTACTGAAAAAATAAATAAAAAGTTATAAAAGGAAGGAATTTAATAGAGTATTCTGTGTGCTTTAATTTGTTAATGAAGACTTCATGTATTACATGTCTTTTTATTTTAAGAGGATGACAATATTGATGGTTGTGATAAAAGATAACCTCCATTTTTCTCACAACCTCCTTTTGATCCATGCAAGACATGGAAGGAAAAGGTGTTGATCCCTTCATCAGAGAACAAGTCACAGTGACAGACTCTGAGTCTAGGATCAGCACTGACACTGACACTCAGAAAATTAAAATTAAAATGGACGGCCACAATTCCGGCAGAATCTTAAACTCTGATTGATCTCTAGCAGAACCACAGGATGCAGTTATTTGATATCAATCTTAACACCAATAACATGGATCACTGTTGTCACAGCTCTAATTCTTTTAGGTGGCATTCATTGCACCAAGGTTTTGTTTCATTTTAACCTATCTATCATATCCATTAACACATCTGTTATGAGCCCTAACAGATGTAGGCCATATAACTGGTTTCTGATAATAATTTGTTGAATTATTAATTCATAGGGCCCTTGACGATAGTAGGTTGAAATAAAAGAAATTGTTAAAAGTTACTGAGCATGCTGTATTCATGGTTCCTGAGGACTAGATGGATGCTCTATATGGTGTCAGAGACTGAACGAGTACTCTTGAATTCCAATTACTAGTCTGTCCCACTGGGAATCTTATTCAGTTCTGCAAATAAGTAATATATCCGCAGTATAAATTCATACACATTTGTTTATAATTTTGATTGCAGTACACATGTAGAATTTCAGTTTTTTTTCATATAGTGAAATATCTCAGATACTTTCCTACAGTATTACTTATCTTTAATACCATCATTTTTTATGGCTTCACAGCATTTCATCACATGGTTATACCATGGTTTATTTACAGTTTGTAGTTTTTTTAATACTACAAATAATTATGCAAACATCCTTAGGCATCTTTATATGCACTGCTAACAACCTCCCAACGACTTGATGGTAAAAAGTGGAATTTCAGTGCCTATGAGTCATTTCTCATTGCTGAAAGTCAAATGAAGCAGCAAAATGAAAATCAAAAAACATCAGGGATGTCAAAAAAAAGTGATAATTACCTGATAAGGTAGCATCAAATCCCATGTCTTCAATTGCTTCTCTCAAGGTTTCTGGAGAGGTTAGTAGAGGATCATACTCAACAGTTCCATTACTATTTGCAAGGGAGACCCGTATGGATTTACACCTGCCTTTTTTGATATGACACCTTCAATAGACTGTACACAAGAATTACAAGTCATACCATCAATGTTTATCACAGTTTCTTGAGTAAGAGGTTGGCTAACTATGTTCAAAGGCATCTTTTGAAGAGATGAGCTGGAGGGAGAGGTGGAGGTACTCTCAACTTCACTTGAAATACTAACTCTATATTGCCCTGGTGAAACAGCTTCAATTGCATTTCTCAGCATTTCTGGAGTGACTGAGTTTGCATTGTACTTTACAAGGGCAGACCTATTCTCTAAAGAAACTACTATGCTGCTTACGTAGTGGAGTGTAGATAAAGCACTTTCAATGTTTGACGCACATGATTTACAATGCATGCCATCTATGATGAACGTGGCTGTTGTATCTCTGGTATATGATGATGATGGACTTCTTTGTTGTGATCCTTCTGGAGATTTGACTGGTGTGTTCTTTAGACGTTCTACATCAATAGCTCCCAATTTAAGGTACTTGGGCTGTTTTTTGATGTATGCTGGAAAGCCTGCAGCTTCAATCTGCTTCTTTATTTCCTCTACTGTGATAAGATGAGGTTGATAAACGATAGTAGCTTCTTGGTTGTCTAGGGAGACTAGTTAGTGAAAAGAAACATGATTATTATTTGAATCAGTTATTCCTGGGCCCCTTCAGAATCAATAATTATTTTTCTCTTACTCTTCTCAACATCTGTTCTTAAAATAATTTTGACTGACATTAAGTGGAAACAAATAAAAGATATTACCACTGTTGCTATGGTCTCTAAGGTTCTCCAATGCCTACACAGAAATATATTAGAGTTAAAGAGTCCCCCAGGCATGTTGTGGTAAGAACCCTGAACTCCAGGAATCGCTACCTCAGCTGCCCTTTCTGCCAAACTAAAGTTCAAGACTCTCATAACTTTTAATTATAATCATTAACTTTACTGACATTAATGCTGGGAACATGCTATGCCTCAAACTTCAATGCAGCAATAAGCATTCTAGTCCCACGGATTCAAAATCCACACTTGAGAAGAAAGCAAAAAGTTAAAAGATCAAACCAGAAAACTAAGCTTTATAAAACAAGCAAAATCACAGCAGATATATTACCTTTAATTCGCTGAACACCTTGCAGTTTCCCAATTTTTCCTTCAATAGTGCTAGTGCATGAATGGCAGGTCATTCCTTCCACTTTCATCTTCAGCATGACTTCCCCTGCTTGAGCCATACTGTTATCTTCACAAGTTCCTGCTTTTTTCTCCATAGTTCCAACATCTAAACTGAGGTCTGGAACCAGCTCTATTATCTGATTGGCATTAACTATAGAAGGAATGATTGTCACTACTGCAGTTCTTTGCTGAGAGGAAATTTTAATATCTGTCACACCCTTGGTCTCGAGCAACATGCTTTGGATATGGTCCCATGGTGGAGCCAATGAAGTAGGAACAGTCAAAAACACAGTATCGGTTAAAACCGGAAGAGGGTTAGGATTATGGAGAATTGCATCAAAGCCCATGTCATCAATAGCTTCCTGTAAGGTCTTTGGAGTCTGCCGTTTAGGGTCATAAATAATAGTTGCATTTTTTTCTTCCAGTGAAACCTTTTGGAATGAAATTTCAGAAGTCAGTTTAATCAAATGACATGACATTGGGATTTATTTATTTTGGGGGTACTAGAGATCAAACCCAGGGGCACTCAACCACTGAGTCACATTCCCAGCCCTTTTTATTTATTTATTTTTTGGTTTTGAGACTGGGACTTGCTAAGTTGCTGAGGCTGGCCTTGAACTTGTGATCCTCCTGCCTTAGCCTCTAGAGTTGCTGGGACTATAGGCATGTGCCACCGCACACAGCTCACATGACAGAGGATTTTAAAATATCAATAACCATTATCACATTCAAGAAGAATAAAATAACTCAAGCTAACTGGAGTAAATAATAAGTAATTTATTATTTTTCATGTATACTATTCTCATTGTTAAGAAATACAAAATGCCTTGTCTATCTAAAAGAAAGGTAAAGCAATATGTAGGCTTATGTGACTATGGTACCAGTCAGGTAATTTGAAGTATGCACATGGACAAACACACCCTAGAATTTCACAATAGAGTACAAACTACTCTTTCCTACCATCTCCTTTCATGAACTATTCCAACACTTCACATTCTACTAATTCAAGAGGTTATATGGGAAGCAGGATTAGCTATAGAAAATAAAAAGGTAACATAAAGTTTGCTCTTATAAAATGTTCAGTTAAGATAACTGTTGGCAAAAAAAGACATTAACATGCCGATTTATGAGTGAAGGCAATATTCATAGGTTTTTGTAGCATATACTCCTATCACTCCTAAGTCACTACAGCATAGTATTAATTTTGTTCAAACCAGAACACCTTTATTGATTCTTTTATAGTTCATAAACATGATGACTGGGTTTTCACAATCATGTGTAAGATGTACCTCAAAACTTGCTATGACACTAGCACATTTTCTGTGTGACATAAAAAGGAACTTTTGGTGTTTTGCCTGATTAGATTATAAAACAATGGTTGTAGTCTTAGAGCTCACTTATGGATATATATAATTTAATTACTGTCATGACTGCATCTCCTTGGCTGACATATTAAAAAGATTTATGATGAATGCACACATCCGCAAATACTGGGTTGAGATAATATTTGAATTCCAACTACGATTCTTTACTAGTTATTAGCCAATCACACTTTATTAGTTCTAGCATCTAAAAAATGGAAAATATGCCCTATGTTCTCCCAGGGTTTTTTATAATGATCATATAAGTAAATACATAGGAAAATTCATTGTAGCAGCAACAAATTATATAAAAGAAAGCAACTAATCATTATCAAGCACTTATTACATGTGCCTAGAAATGGGATTCTCAGGATACAAACTGAATGGCATAATCACAGGGAGCAATACTGTGGCAGAGACTCCAGAAAAATTCACACTCATTTATCCTTGGGAATACAGGTGAGGGGAGATAATATCTAACCATAAAAGGACAGACAGGAATCAGCAAGGATGTAGGAGGCAGGGAAATGCAGACAACTAGAAGCACAAAAGTAGTGAGAACTGAGAAGCTAGGGAAATAGACAACTGCTCCATTATGGGGTCTTACTGAACAATATTGTTTTGTAATTTATCTTTTAGTAAGTGAGGAGGCATGGATAAGTTAAGCAGGGAAATGACATGATTAGATTTACTTTACAGAGAAGTCACTTTAGAGGCAGTGTGGATGATGATGAGGGGTGGAGTACTACGGGAGGAAGGAAGATCAAAGAGGAGGCTATTGCAATTACAACAGTGGTGCAATAGAGGGTCTGAATTACAAAACCAACACTGAAGCCAAGAGAAAAGAGGAAGTTCCAAGATCCATTTAGTATGGCAGGGCCTATCAAGAAAACAGAGGGTAAGGGAACTGACTAGGATGATTCATAAATTTCTGGCTTGGGCCAGTGGACAGATAGATGGCGATGCCATTAAATACTATTAGAAAGAGAAGAGGAAGGAAGGAGGAAGTCAAGAAGTAAGAGTAGAGAAAAAGGAGAGATGATGAATATAGTTCTAGACCTGTTGATTTTGAGATAGTAGTAGAATATTAATGTTCAAAAGGTAGCTAAAATATAGGTGTTATTTGTATTAATTCAGAGTGAAAAGCTTTGCTTCGTGCAACAAAAACAACTCAAAACAAAGCTAAATATAATTCAGAACTTTAAATATCATTTTAAGCTGTCTACAATAATTATACAATTAAAATTTTCACTTATTTTTGTGGATTTCACTTTTTATTTCTTCCTTTAACTTGATAACTAATGACTATATATTTGATGATAATTTGAAATTCCTCATGGCAGGGGAAATTTCTATGACTCAGGTAATTCTAGATGGTTAGCTTGTTCTTGTTATAGAAGACATCACTGGCACAAATTATCCAAAACAGAACTGGGAAAATAATTTATATGGGTTTTGGATTATACTATATATTTTCCATGGAAAAAAAACTTCAGAATAGTAAATCACATATAGTTGAGACACATGTTTGAAAAAGATGCAATATTATGGGGCTGGGGAGATAGCTCAGTCGGTAGAGTGCTTGCCTTGCAAGCACAAAGCCCTGGGTTCAATCCCCAGTACCGCAAAAAAAAAAAAAAAAAAAAAAAAGATGCAATATTATGACAATCATTATCAAATAGAAGCTTTTGTGTCTTTGGGTTTTCAAAGAGATCCTCTTTTAGACTTTAATGTCACTCCCCTGAGGTCAAGGATTTTCTGATTTAAAAAATATTTAGGGGTGCTGGGGATGTGGTATGTGTGAGAGCCTTGGTTCCATCCCTGCAAAAGAAAAAAAAAGACTTTATGACTGGGGGTATAGCTCAGTGGTAGAATGTTTCCCTAGCATGTGCAAGACCCTGGGTTCCATCCCTGCACCATGAAAAAAAGATGAAGAAAATGGCATTACATAATTTACACCTGCTACCTAAAGGGGAAGATGGAAAATAGATCAGTGGTTTTCAGGAGTTAAATGTGGGGAACTGGGCTGGGGAGATAGCCTTGCAAGCCCAGGGCCCTAGGTTCGAACCCCAGCACCACAAAAAAAAAAAAAAAAAAAAAGGTGGGGGACAAGTATCACAACAGTTTTTTGGGATGTTGGGATTGTGCTATCTTGGTGGTGGTAGTTAAATGAATCTATACATGTGTTAACATTCACAAAACTAAAAAAGAAATCAAAAGAACTCTCTACCAAAAAAGTCAATGTTACTGGATAATTTTTGAAAATAAAACAAAAAAATGAAAAATTCAGTTCCTTAGCCATACTAGCCACATGTGAATTGTTCAATGGTCAACATGACTCAAAGTAGCTAGTGGCTGCCATATCTGATAGGGCATATGTAGAATAGTACCATCAGTGTGGAACATTCTTGGATAATACTTTAGATACTACTACATTTTTTCTGATAAAGTGACAGTGTAAAGGATTCTTTTCCCTTTAGGTTTGAATATATTATATCTGGTGTCAAGACTGGTTTTGAGCTAAATTTCCCCCCAACGATGTCAATTTACTAAAATACCCAATGAGAAATTGGTCTGATTTTAAGAGTAAAAATAATTTCATCACTGGATGACTTGCTATACTTTGTATTGCCTTAGCCTAATATTTTATTTATAAAAGATATGAGACTATATATAAAATACTATACAAAAAGGTTATATTACCCTGTGCTTTTCATGCTGCAGGGGGGGAAAACACTTCCTTACTTAAACTATTTCTTTCAGCTGGCCATCTATACTCAGCATAAACAAAAATGTTCCCCTTGGGGTAATAACACTCAACTTTCCCTCTATTAATATCAAAGAGACTTTTCAAACCTGTTTTCAAAGCATACTGTATCTTATTTCATTTTAAGAAGAAATTCTCAGAGTAGCTGGTAATTTTCACAATATAGTTGGGGGTGCCAAATCCTTGGGCAGGAAGCTAAAACGGCATTTATCTTGTCAACAAATATTTGAATGCCTATTATGTACCTGGTCCTGTGCTAGCCTCCTCCAATTCCCCATGTGGACTCAGAGTTTCAAAAGCTTCTTTTTCTCAGAATCACTTATTAGGAACCAATGCTATTATTTTTATTTTCAGAGAAACTATTTCCCTTTAGTTCCCAATAGTTCCTCTGGAAAGTAAACATAACAGCATACAACTATGAACATAGGAGGTATTGAAGATGAAGGGCTTTCATTGTATTTGGAGGAAGGCAGCAGTGGGAGGGGAAAAAAAGAAAAGAAACCAAATTCTGTGTAATCTGAGGCTTTACAGCATTATAGAAGTAGAGAGGGTGCTGACTGTTCACAGAAATTGTAAAGATCCATTATTTTAATCTTTGTGGTGTTCTGTGTTTCCTGAAATGTCAAAGATGAAATTCAGGCACAGTATACTTTTTTGAATACAATTTCTGCATAATTTGCACAAATACATAAAGGTCGCATCTTATATTCTTAGGCAATACAAAAGCTAAAAACTTGGACAAATCAACCAACCTCTGAGGGCTTCCATTTCCTGACACTGGACAATATTCCTTTTATGCTTAAACATTCTATAAAAGCTAAAAACTGTTAATATATCTGGGCCCCCACAAAATTCATGTTGAAACCCTAACCCCCCCCAGGAGGGGCCTTGGAAGATGAGGAAGTCATGAAAGGAGAGCCCTCATAATTAGGATTAGCACTCTCACAAAAAAGGCACCAGAGAGCTCACATGGATGGGTCTACCATATGAGGAACAGGAAAATGACACCATTTATGGAGCAGAAGTCAGCCCTCACCAGACAGTGAATTTGCTATTGCATGAATTTTAGACTTCTTCCCTGCCTCCGGAACTACAAGAAATAAATTTCTGTTGTTTATAAGCCACCCAGTTTATTCTATTTTGTTATAGCAAGTAAACAGGTTAAGGCAATGGTGATCCAATTCTGTATATATAAAAAGCTAGGAAATTGAATAAATTGCCCAGAACACACAGCAAGAAAATGAAACAGCTAGGATTCAAATGTACAATGAAGGAACTCCATTAGTCCATGTTCTTTCAATCTAGAAATGATTAAATTAGATGATCTCCAATTTCTTGAAAAACTAAAATTATATGCCTTTGACTTGAACAATGTGTTTTACAAATAAAAAATAAACCTGAATAGCATTAAATAGTTCTAGTGTTTGAACCAAATTTTAGTTCTGTTTGTTTTTCCCCTCTACATTTCAATGCTTCTCCCATGCTAGTATAAATTAAAAATGATTTAGAGAACAAATTTCTTTGGGTTTTTAGCAGATTTGAAAATCAGGACATTTTAATATTTTCCCATTTTTAAGTCACTTTGGGAAATGTCCTTGGCTAATGTTTTAGCACAGTGAAATTTCTTTTTATCTCCTAGGAATCAATTTATATATCATCACGATAAATTCAGTATAGAAATCTCAGAAGATTTGAAGCTCACTTTCTTTCATTTTCATCTAATGATTCAACAGAGAGGTGAACAAAGTGTTTCATGGTTGGAAAGATTCTGCCATTTTACAGATGTAGAAACTGAAGTTGGAAAAGTGAAGTGATTCATCAATTATCCTGAATTTCTAATACATTTTATATATAATTCATGTATTTTTAAATCAAGTCAAAACCAATTACAATAAACAGGAGCCCCATTTATATATAGTCACAATAAAAATTACATTATTGTTTATTGAAAAAGAATGTTATATACATTAATAGAGTAACACTCTGCTTCGATGCTTCAATATAGGATACTAAAAATTAAAATATCATAAGAGGATGCCATTCAGCTCTATTAACATTTATTGGGGGGCCAGAGCTACAGCTCATTGATAGAGTTCATGCTTAGCATATGTGAGATCCTGGGTTCAATCTGCAGCACCAAAAATAAAATTATCCTTTTGACCAATCTAAATAAAGTTTACCCTTAAAATTATTAAATCAATTTATGAATTGGCAAAAGACAATTGCTAGAAACTAAGACAATAGTTCAAAATCAATCTAAAATTTCAAAAAATCAAATGTTTTAAGATGAAAGAGATGTAGAAATCTCAGTTTTTAAGTTGTAACATTGTTTTTCATGAACTAAACTATCTGTAAATTGAGTGTTTTCAATTCTTATTTTTAATACATTTTCATTTGCTTCAGAAATAATACAACACATGATTATTCATTATAAAAAATTAAATACAACAGTATAAAAAGGAAATAGTTAAGGTTCCCTTCACACCATTTCTCCACTGCTAGGTTTTATCTTGGATTTGACCTTTCTTTGATCTTTGGAATACAGTGCAGAAGCCTAAGCCTCTGTGAAAAGCTGACCTTACATTCTTACAGATGTGTGATTATTACCAACTAATTTATAACAATCAAAATGCCTATATTACCCTAATACAGTGTAGGTAAGAGAGCATCAGTATGAAAAACAGAATGCTGAATACACTATCAATTGCAATAGGAAATTTTTAAAACCTCAAACAAATAAAAATATTAGATGGGAGCACTATATATTGATATGGAATAATATCTAAGATATATTTACTAAAAAAGCAAGGTACAGAATGATATGTACAGTATGCTTTCATTTTTATAGAAAGGATACACATATATTAAGTAGCTATACATATATACATAATTTTATATTCATAGTCTTTCTGGAAGGATATACACACATATATAGGATAACTTGTTTCCTTTGGGAGTAGGATTTTAATCTGTGCATGTGTTACTTTTTCAATAATAAAAAGTAAGTTGATTTTAAGGGGAGCTAGGAATGTATTTATTGATTCACAGAAGGAATTTAGTAACTGCTAGCATCTAAGTAGTCATTTTTCCATATTTTTATTGGTACATTATAATTACACATAATAGTGGGATTCATTGTTACATATTTGTACATGCACACAATACCACAATATAATTTGGTCAAAACCATTCTTTCTCCTTAGATGGTCATTTTTTTCCTGTAGTCCCTACCACTGAGTTATAACCCCAACCCCTTTTATATTTTTATTTTGAGACAGGGTCTCGCTGTTTCTGAGGTTTGCCTTGACCTTGTGATCCTCCTACTGCAGACTCCTGAGTCACTGGGATTACAGGCATGTAACATTGAGCCTGTCTAGGCAGTCATTTTTATAAAGGATAGTCTATATCAAAAGAATAGGCAACAGTGTTTATCTGAGTAAATGTTAAAAGCACTCAAAAAGTTAGCATTATAAAGTTTCACAAAGTAATTTTTAATAAGGCATTAACCTTTGGAATCATTCAGTACTTATATCTAATTAAATCCGTTTTTACATTTTTACTTCACAAAGGCCAAATGATCCCAGAGAAAGACCTTCACATTATCTGCCCATTTTATTTTTCCTTTGAACAGACTGCTGGGGTGATTAAATTAAACTTCAGGTTAATACCTTTAAAGTCTGGCAGGAAAAACAAGAGTATTATATTCATTTAATGTATGATTTAGGATACAATTCCCAAAGTGTATTCACATGCTAAACCTGCAAAGGGAAATTAATCATATTCTTTCTATTCATTCAAAAATTTAGAACTTCTTAATACAAGTTCAGTGGATTAGACAAAGAGGAATGAAGGGAAGGGAGGAGAACAGGAATAAGAAAGTCAGCAGAATGAATCTGACATAATGTTCCCACGTATTATATGAATACACCACAATGAATCTCCATATCATGTACAACCACAAGACTGGAATCCTAATTAGAATGAGATATACTCTATATTTGTATAAATATGTCAAAACATACTTTGCCATCATGTATAACTAAACAGAACAAATTTTAAAATATTTTTGTAGATGTTGATAGACCTTTTATTCATTTATTTTTATGTGGTGCTGAGAATTGAACCCAGTGCCTCACACATGCTAGGAAAGCACCCTACCACTGAGCCACAACCCTAGCTCCAGAACAAATTTTTTTAAAAAAGGGAAAAAATTAGAGAATTGTTGACTATTCATGTTCCTTGACTTGTTAAAGCTTTAATCTGTTCCACTGTTTCATTTTTCAACAAAGCAACCTCATTTGATCGAATTTGTTTGTTTGTTTGTTTATTTAGAGACAGGGTCTCCCTTAGTTAGTTAAAGCCTTGCGAAGCTGCTGAGACTAGCCTCGAACTTGTGATCCTCCTGCCTCAGCCTCCTGAGTCGCTGGGATTAAGGTATGCGCCACTGTGCCCAGTTTACCAAGAGCTCTTTGACTTAGTTAAGACACTGCTCTCCTGAAATCTGGTTTCTAAATTGACTGCACATTAATTTTAATTATAATTTTAGAAATTAGGAGAGAAATTTTAAACCTTAATATTTTTTAAAAGTCAGTAATGTTTATGTATTATCATATTGACCTACTTTCTGATTATAAATTATGTTTGGACAAGGACAATTTTCTATATGGTGGCTCAAAAGATGCAAATTCACATTTTATAGCATCTGAAACTCAAGTAACAATAAATATATTTATAAAATACTTATTTTATAACTACAAAAAAGATTAAAAATAATATTCTAAATAAAAGTATATATTCTCAATATGTAACAAAAATCACACTACAAATTTGTTAAAGTTTAATATCATAAACATCCATAAAATAACATTTTTATTAATAATGTCTGATATATCTCTTTCTTTTCCTACACATCTAGTTGTACATTGTTTGGTTCTTCCTTTGACAGCAAATTGATAAAAACATTTTCTGTACAGAGAGAAGACAGATAATTCGGTCTTTCTTCTAGATAGGATGTTATTTTTGTTAGTTCTACAGCACTGGTGATGGAACACTCTACCCAAGAGCTACATCCCCAGTTCTAAAATGTTTTTGATTAGCAACAGTTTAGAAAAGTTCCTTTCAACATTACAATTTCAGCACAATTCACAAAAACTGGTCAGTTTTTAGAGCTGTTCTCAAATCTTGGATAACTACTGAGTTTCTTTCACATACAAACTAAGATTTCAGGGCATTTCAAGTTTATTTATGCAGTTTCTAATCTTACATAATCTTTCAGTTGATAGCATTAATGTATCAGTTATAAAGTGAGCCCTGTACCTTCATGTCACAACTCTGCTGGTGTCTCTGATAGGAATTTTGAAAGTCATTCCTATACCAGAATTCCTAGCAAAAACTTCCCCACATACAGAAGTAACCAAGAATCGCACACAGCTAACGAGTCTACTAACCCCAAAGTAAACATATCCCCAACTTAACTTCCTCTTTGTCAGATCCCCAAAATACACAAGGCCACTCCAATACTACCCAACTCAAAGGGAGAGTTCTAAGAGGAATTCAATGAATGGGGGCTTTAAAAGATAGTGGTTAAAATATTTAACTTTTACAAATTGTGCAAAAATATGTGACCATGTGAACACACTACAAAGACTCCTTCCAGGTTTGTAGAAGGAGGTCAATGCAAAGGAGGGGCTCTGAAACATAAGCTTCATTAACTTCACAATAAATCTGTCGCTGGGCTTAGAAGACATAACACTTAGTAAAATGTTTTTCTTTTTGCGGTGCTGGGGATTGAACCCAGGGCCTTGTGCTTACAAGGTAAGCACTCTACCAACTGAGCTATCTCCCCAGCCCAGTAAAATGTTTTTTAAAGGAAGGGAAAAAGAAGAATAATCACAAATATATCCTATTTTATAAGGGCTTTTGACAGATGGAAGGCAAGCAGAGCTGAAAAAAGAAAAAGTATCTTTCTTTTTATGTTTAGAAATCAAATTATGAATGTGTCCTGGAAAGTACCCGCTTGAGAATCTGTCACTGGGATTTGTGTCACTATTGGTAACACAAACTGCTTTTACATTACCTCATTGCTATCCTTCCTTTACAATTGAATCAAAATTCAACTGCATTTGTCTGACCTTAAACAGATCTTATTAGGCAGTGGTGAATTCTGGGAAGATGCAATTAGTAGTCTTAGACATGAGTGGGGTACAAGTAGGCTGTTTTGGGAAATAGGAATGTACTTAAAAATATCAAAATGGAATCTAGCCTTCTAGTTACATATGGACATGTCAGCATAAACAAATAATCACCCAAAACAGTTTGCCAGTCAGGAAGTTGGGGGTTTCAGAAAATACATTAGTTGTTGGTGGACAGTAAGTACCTAAATCACTTGAAGAAAAATTATGTGAACTAGCTTCTAGATGGTTAAAACAGTTTTACCACAATTAGCACAGACACTACTATATAATTAGTAAGCTTCAGCCTCTCTTCCAGCCTCCAGCAACAGCCCCACCTTAAATCAAGGGGAGGAGGTTTAATTGGTTTCATTTGAGGATAAATCAAATACACATGTCATACATAATACTCACTGAAATTAAACAACTCATTTTTAAAGTCTTAAGATTGAAGGTTGCAGAGCTACTTTTGTTATCCTCTTTCATAAGATATTTATCTAATTTTTACACAGTTGTGATTAGTGAAAAATATTACAAAATGTTTTTATAAATTTGAATATTTTAAAGACAAACTCATTTGAGAAAACCTGCAGTACAGTAAAAAAAAAAAAAAGTACCTGTAACCTCCCATCTTTTCCAACTTGGCTCTCTCTCCAAAGAAAATTAAAGGCAACTGTATCCTCATTTGGACTATGGGGGAATCGAAGTAATGCAGGAGCCTCTAAGATTGGAGTTATGCCAAGGTAGAGAGTGAATACAAATTAAAATCTACTTTTGGAGCATGTGAAAATGGAAAATTCATATTCAAGTATTCACATGGATGTCTCAGAGACAGAAAACTTAGAAGAAGGCTTATTATACTATGCAAATAAAGCTTTTCTAACCACAAACATCAATACAGAGTATATAGTCAACAAATAAGAGGGCTGGGGAGATAGCTCAGTCGGTAGAGTGCTTGCCTTGCAAGCACAAGGCCCTGGGTTTGATCCCCAGCACCGCAAAAAAAGAAACACTGCTTTTTCCCCCATACAAATAGCTGCCCATATATTAGTTAGGATCACATTTTACGTAACTCTTAAATTAAGGAAATGTATCAACCTTCATAAAGAATCATGATATGCCAATTAGTTGATTTTTTTTGTAATGAAAACAAGGCAAACTGAAGTCAATCTACTCAAGAACTTATAAGAAGTGAGAATCACAGACAAGAATACTATAGAGACAAGAAAGTATGAATCCTGCATTTCATTGAAAAGCCATAATCACTTTGAAATCTTGAATAGGTAAAAATGAATGTTTAGATTAATGATAATTATAAAAGTAGAGCTTCCATAAGTATCTGATCTAGATATACACAGAATGTTCCAGTCACAGTATAATGAGCTTCTAATAATTAGAAAGAATTCACTGGATTCCTAATTTTAAATCTTGCACTAAATCTAATGTTCATTGAAACAAAGATCCCTTTAGAATATTAATATCTGCTCTGAGTACCAGATATATAAAAATATATCTTTGCATGAGGATCTCAACCGGTCACAGGAAAACCATTCTCTGATTGAAGCAATCTGATCAAATTCTAAAGTGGTATTTACTTTTACCATCAATATAAGGAACACTGCATCAAAGCAAAATTATATAAAACTCCAGTGAATGAAATCACCATCAATATAAAGTTGATTTAAAGATGGTAAAAGTTCAGATATTAAAATGATAGGTTACACAAATGAACCCACAACTCAGCTAAAATGGCACATCTAGGGATTGACCCAATAAGCTCTGGCAGTGAAAATAAACATGTTCAATACTAAGCAATGTGTAGCATAATATTTAAGCAAAAGTTTTCTACCCATTATTGTTATTACAGTAACAATCCTCAAAATTCTGGCAAAAAAGTGATATTGTTAACTTCTTCCGACCCTGTTTTAGTCAGTTTTTCCCTGCTGTGACTTAAAGATGGACCAGAACAACTGTAGAGGAGGAAAAGTTTAATTGAAGCTCAGGGTTTCAGAGGTCTTAGACCATAGAAGGCCAGCTCCATTCCTCAGGGCTCAGGGTGAGCCAGAACATCATGGCAGGAGAGTGTGGCAGAAGGAAGCAGCTCACATCATGATCAGAAAGCAGAGAGACTCCATTCGCCAGATACATATATATACCCCAAAGCCACACCCTATCACTTCAATTAATCCCTATCTGGGGATTAATTCACTGATCAGGTTAAGGCTATAATCCAATCATTTATCCTCCAAATCTTCTTGCATTTTCTGACACATGAGCTTTTGGGGAACACATCACGTCCAAACTGTAACAGACCTTTAGATGCAAGTCAGAGAGAAATGGGGGAAAATGGGTGCAAATCAAACTTCATGAAGCTGGAGAAAGAGGGATTAAGCTAAACTATACTACTATCAACATATGAAAATTATTGAACTTCTATATGCTCATCATGAACAACTCAATTTGAAGTTGAACTGAAATTTAAGAAACAATATCATTTACAATAGCATTTGAAAGCATACACAATACTTAAATATAAATCTAACAAAATATGTACAGGAACGACATGCTGAAAACTACAGATCTCTGACGAAAGAAATCAAAGAATACCTAAATAAATGGAAAGATAAACCATGTACATAGACTGGAAAATTCCATATTGTTAAGATGTTAACTCCATCCAAATGGATCTATAGGATGAACACAATCCCAATAAAAATTCTAGCAGGCATTTGTGTAGAAACTTATAAACTGATTCTAAAATTCATACTGAAAGGAAAAGAAACTAAAATAGCCGAGACAATTGTGCAAAAAAGTTAAGGAATTGCATTACCTGACTTTAACACTTATTATAAAGCAAATTTTTGTATTTGGTTAGCTCAGTCATAGAAATGACTTTTTTCTACCTCATTGAAGGTGAAGAAAACCTTTTCCTAATTGAATTAAATTGTATACATGGTCGGGTATGAGTCGTTAATTTTGTTTATGAATATAGATGTTCAGTTTTTCCAGCACTGTTTCTTGAAAAGTTTATTCTTTCTTCATTGAATTGCCTTTGCAATTTTGTTGAAAATCAATTGACCATGTTTATTCGTTTATTTCTGTACACCTAGCTGGGTGTGGTGGTACAAGTCTATAATCCCAGCAGTGGCTGGGAGGCTGAGCCAGAAAAGTCATGAGTTCAAGGTTAGCTTGGCCAACAGAATGAGACTCTGTCTCAAAAAATAATAATTTCATTTTTGCATACCCTATTCAGTTCCATTGATTTGTACATCTGTCCCTTGGCCAGTATCACACAGTCTTGATTATTGCGGCTTGCACTTTGGGTCCTTCTGTTTAAGAGATGCCACCAACCTGTTTAGCTGCTTTTGTGCCTGTGTGTGTGTGTGTATGTGTGTGTGTGTGTACGTATGCATGTATCCTGGAAACCCCAGGACACTCTACACTGAACTATATCTCCAGCCCTTTTTATTTTTTGAGATGTGGTCTTGCTAAGTTGCCCAAACTGGCCTCAAACTTCTGATTCTCCTGTCTCAGCCTCCCAAGTCACTGGGATTACAGGCACACACCACCACACTGGGCTTTTATTTATTTATAACTATTATATTAATATTTCATGTAAATTGCATAAAATTAGAATATCCAGATAAAGATGTTTATATTACTAAGTAAGATCCTGACATACATTATAGCAAGAGATGTGTTAAAATGGTATTACTAGGGCTGAGGTTGTGGCTCAGTGGAAAGAGTGCTTGCCTAGCATGTGTGAGGCACTGGGTTTGATCCTCAGCACCACATAGAAATAAATAAAATAAAGGCAAAAAATAAATAAAATTAATGTTAAAAAATGGTATTACTAGCTGAGTGCCGTGGTACACAGTTGTAATCCCAGTGGCTTGGGAGGCTGAGGAAGGAGGATAACAAGTTCAAAGCCAGTCTCAGCAACTTACCAAGGTCTTAAGTAACTCAGTGAGACCCTGTCTCTAAATAAAATATAAAAAAGGGTTGGGGATGTGGCTCAGTGGTTAAGTGCCCCTGGGTTCAATCCCTGGTACAAAAAAAAAAAAGATGGTATTACTGGGGCTAGGGTTGTATCTCAGTGGTAGAGCATTTGCCTAGCACATGTGAGGCACTGGGCTCAATCCTCAGCACCACATAAAAATAAATAAAATGAAGATATTGTGCCCACCTACAACTAAAAATATTTTTAAACGAAGATGGTATTACTGGGCTGGGGATCAAAGTACAGCATTAACCTAGCATGCAGGACGTCCTGGATTGAATTCTCAGAACGACACACGCCAAAAAGAATGGTATAACAGCCAGGCGTGGTGGCGCATGCCTGTAATCCCAGCAGTTCGGGAGGCTGAGATAGGAGGATCTCGAGTTCAAAGCCAGCCTCAACAATGGCGAGGCACTAAGCAACTTAGTGAGACCCTGTCTCCAAAGAAAACACAAAATAAGGCTGGGGATGTGGCTCAGTGGTCAAGGGCCCCAGAGTTCAATCATTGGTACCAAAAGCATAAATTAATTAATTAATTAAGTAAGTAAGTAAGTAAAAAAGGATTGTATAACAAAAGCCAACAGTGACAAAGAAGAATTGTTGCTATATATATTACTTGAGTAACCCTATCAGTACAATAAGGAAGAAATTCAAGTTCTATAATAATAGTTACTAACATTGTACCCTAAGGTATGTATTAAGAATTCAGGGGGCTAAAATTGTGGCTCAGTGGTAGATCGCTTGCCTAGCATGTGTGAGGCACTGGGTTCAATTCTCAGCACCACATATAAATAAATAAATAATAAAAATAAAAGGTCCATTGACAACCAATAAAATAAATAAATAAAAATAAATAAATAAATAAATAAATAAAAATTAAAAAAAAAGAATTCAGTAATAAGGGGGAAGGAAGTGGTGGTACTCAAAAGAGATACTGGCCAAATTATATTGCGTGCATGTACTAATATTTAACAACAAATTCCACTATTATATACAACTATAAAGCACCAATAGAAAATGTGCAGGGAAAAATATCAATACCAGTTTTTTTTTAAATGCAACATTCATTTCCTTAATGGTTTGTGCTTTTTATGTCTGGTTTAAGAAATTTTCCCCATAAACAAAGTTATTAAAGACATTTTTCTACAAAACAAAAAGAATTCAATAGTAAGTATTGCTTCACAATATCTCTTTGAATGATGTAGAACTAGCAACACAATTTTATAGATAAAGACCAGGCCTGACAGGAAAAGAGGCTAACAAAATAGTCATTCAGAAACCAAGTTTGGTTTTAGGATCATTTTCATTGTTTATTTTTTATGAAGAAATTCTGCTGTGATAAGATATTCCATTTTAAAATTTCTATTTCTTCTGGCTTATGCCTTCCTAAGTGCTGGGAGGATTATAATGCATACTTAGTCTGATAATGTTGACATTCAGTATGTTCTTTTGCACTGGTCTAGTGTCATCATGTACAAACAAGGCTTAGGCCATCTAATTCAATAACAAGATAATCTAAACTACTGTGCCTTAAAAGCACTGTATTCAAAGTCCATTTTTCAGGCTGGGGTAGGTCAGTGGTAGAGTGCTTGCCCAGTACGTGTGAAGCACTGGGTTTAATCCTCAGCACCACATAAAAATAAATAAACAAAAAAGGTATTTTGTTCATCTACAACTAAAACAGATAGCTATACATATATATGTAAATATATTTTAAAAATAAATAAATAAAACAAAGTCCATTTTCTCTTTTCTTTTTTGGCATGATAGGTATACACTGGTAATAAAAAAATAAATACTGGATTACAGATCTCTGTGCTTTGTAATGTGGCAAGCACCAGTATGAAGCAATGAAAGTATCATATATAATCTTAGTCACAAATTTTCAACTGTGGCTGTAGTGACAAAGCAGCCATAAACAACACATACACAGACAAATGAGTGTGGTTATGTTCTATAAAATTTTACTTACAAAGAAATTTGAATTTTATATAATTTTCATGTAAACTGAAAATATTAAAAAAGAAGGTTCTTTTTTTTTTGTACTGGAGATTGAGCCCAGGGCTACTTAACTGCTGAGCCACATGCCTAGCCCTTTCTATTTTTAATTTTGAGATAGGGTCTCACTAAATTGCTTAGGGCCTCACTAAATTACTAAGGCTGGCCTTGAACTTGTGATCCTCCTACCTCAGCCCTCTGAGTCACTGGGATTACAGGAGTAAGCCACCACTCCCAGCTCAAAAGAAGATACTTAAGATAATCACAGGCACCTCATGTAGTCTTCAGAAAGTTCTTCTATAACTTGAACTTTGTCTTTAACCATTGAACACTTAGAATGTTGATGCTCAAAATGTAAAATACCAATGTATTCTTCCTTGGGCACACCATATAAGATATAGCAGTCTTTTTTAGACATTTTCCTATTGATTTTAAATCACCATCACCATATAAAAGAGAAAAAAGGAGCTGGGGATAGCTCACTGGCAGAGTGCTGCTTGCCTAGCATGCACAAGACCCTAGGTTTAATCCCCAACACCAAAAATGAAGAAGGAAAAAAAAAGAAAACCCCCTAACCCATACTCTGAGAACATATATTTTAGTTCAGTATGACATTAAGAGTAATAAAAAGCATAAATATGTAAGTATTTATGTACTTTTAAAATATAAATCTATAAATATACAACCACAATATGCCAAGATTCCATGTTCCAATATTTTTAAATTGAAAATTAGATTTTTTTTCTTTTCCTTCCTTCATTTTTGGTTTATTTTTACTTTGAAATGGGATCTCTCTATGTACAGGATGGTCTGGAACTCCTGGGCTCAAACAGTTCTCCTGCCTCAGCCTCTGAAGTGCTCAGCTTCCCAAGTAGGTCTTGCCACCACACTTAGCTGCTTCTTTTCCTTTTTAAAGAGGAATTCGTGGAAGAAACAAAACTTATTTAGCATCAGGGTTAGAAATGTAGTAGTCTTTACTGCCAAATGTCAGTGTGTCTGCTTCTATCCCAGTGTTAGAAGTAATTTCCTAACAATTCTAGTCAATTGCATTTATTTTATCTCCTTCTTTTTTTTGCGGTGCTGGGGATTGAACCCAGGGCCTGTGCTTGTGAGACCAGCACTCTACCAACTGAGCTATATCCCCAGCCCCTATCTCATTCATTTTTAAAAGTTGTTTTTTTTTTTTCATTTGCAGTACTGGGGATTGAATTCAGGAGTGCTCTACCACTGAGGTACATTCCCTTCCCTTTTTTAAAATTTGATTCTCCTGCCAGTCTCCTTAGTTTCTGGGATCACAGGTATGTGCCGTCACACCCAGTGAGAGTAACTTACTTTTTAAAATTTATATTATTATTATTTTGCTACTGGAGATTAAACCCACTGAGTAACATCCCCATCCCTTTTTATATTTTATTTTGAGACAAGGGCTCACCAAATTGCTGAGGCTGGCCTTGAACTTGCAATCCTCCTACCTCAGCCTCTGTCCGACCTCAGCATCTGGAGTTGCTGAGATTACAGACACGCGCCACAATACCCTGCAAGAGTAACTTACTTTAATGTGATGTACACCATTCACTTTTCCAATCTGCTGTTCAATGGTCCAAACACAGGAATTGCATGTCATTCCTTCAATAGAGATGGTAACAGAATTCACACCCATACTTGGATCCATTTTGATTTCTCTTTACATTCCTGTTGGAAACAATAAACTTATTAATTTTAATGATGAAAATATCTTTGCTCAACTTTTCCCCCATGTCCCCAATTGAAAATGTGCCAGTAATAAAACATAGCCAACATTCTTTCTACTTTCTTAGGCAAATGTTTTCTTCACCTCCGATGAGATAAAGGAAAACTGTTTCTATGGTCAAGTTAACCAAAAAAGAAATGCACAATATTTAAATAAATGTAACTAGCTTTTACAGATTGCTTTCCTGATTTCTAAACATTTTCCGTACACAATCTCATTTAATATTGAAAGTAGAATAAAAAACTAATCAAAAAATGCCAGAAGTCTTTACAATTGCCAACAAGTTCCTACATGATTTCTAATTCTTGCCAACCTCAAATTAACCTCTCTGACCTCCTCTCCTACCACTCAACAAATCTTTCTCTTGTGTCATAGTTGTTCCTCATGCCTGGATGACTACCACCTCACAGATTTTTCTTTTACTATTCCCTTGGTTTCAGATTTTCTCTTAGATAACTGCTTAGCTAACTTCCTTATAACCAAGTCTTCTTTTAAAAAATATTTTTGTTGTAGATGGAACACAATACTTTTATATTATTTATTTATGTAGTGCTGAGGATCAAACCCAGTGCCTCACACATGCTAGGCAAGTGCTCTACCAATGAACCACAACCCCAGCCCTCCTTCAAGTCTTTGATCTAATCTAAACTCCTTCCTTCCTTTCCTCCCTCCCTTCCTCTCCTCTCCTCTCCTCTCTTCTCCTTCCTTCCTTCCTTCCTTCCCTCCCTTTCTTTTTTTGGAACTGGGGATTGAACTCAGTATTTTATCACTGAGCTACATACTCAGTGCCCCCCTCCCTTTTTGAGTGTGAGTCAGGGTCTTCCTAAATTCCTTAGGGCCTCACTAAATTGCTGAGACTGGACTTGAATGCACTACCCTCCTGCTACAGCCTCCTGAGTCATGAGGAACCCCATCCAGCTAACCCAACCTTATTGAACCCTATGTAGACCACACTATTTATTGCAACCTACATTCCTTCCACATACACATAACCTGATTCTCCTTACCTCTGCTTTAATTTTTGTCATAGAACTTACCACTTTCTAACATATTCCATAATTTGTTTATTTACTCTGTTTATTGTCTGTCTTCTTGTGGTAGTTTGAAAGTGTTAGTAAGCAGGGCACCGTGGCACATGCCTGTAATCCCAGTAACTCAGCAAGTTCAAGGCTAACCTCAACAATTTAGGGAGGTCCTCAGCAACTTAGTGAGACGCTGCCTCAAGATAGGAAATAAAAAGGGCTGGGTGTGTGTGTGTGTGTGTGTGTGTGTGTAGTCTCTTTAAACTTTGAGATGTAATTTACAAGCTAAAAAAAAACTACCTAAAAGGTATTACAGTTCAGTAGTGTTCATTGTATTCTCAAAAATGTGCAACTATAATGACTACATAATTGCAGAACATTTTTTTACCCCCAAAAGAAATCCCATGCCCATTTAGCAATTGCTTCCCATTCCCCTCTATTCACAGCTGCTGGTAAATACTACTTTACTTTCTACTTCTATAGCTTTGCCCATACTGGTCATTTCATATAAATGGATTCATTCAATATGTGTCCTTTTATGTCTAGATTCATTCACTTAACATGTTTTCAAAGCATATTGAAAAACTGAATGCACTGGTCTTGATTCTTTTCATTGGTCTTGATACTGTTCATTGAAGTACAAAAGCTTTTAATTTTCCTAAATTCTAATTTATTTATTTTCAGCTGATGAACATTTGGGTTGTTTCTATTTGGGGCCATTATGAATAATTATGCCATAAACATTCTTGTACAAATTGTGTTTTCATTTTCCTCAGGAAGTACCTATGAGTGGACTTGTTGGGTCTTATAATAACTCTGTGCGTAACTGAGGAAAGGCAACACTGTTTTCCAAGGCAGCTGCATCATTTTATATTCTCACAAGCAGTGTATTAGGATTCCAATTTCTCTACCTCCTCACCAACATTATTATTATTTGACATTTTTATTCTGAACATCCTAGTGGGTATGAAGTGGTATTTCATTGTAGTGTGCATTCATATTTCCTAATCACAAGTGACATCAAGCATTTTTCATGAGCTTATTGACTATCTGCATATCACTGAAGAAATGTTTTGGGTTTTGGGGGTGCTGGGGCTTGAATCCAGGGTCTCACACATACTAAGAACAAGCTCTGCCACTGAGCTACATCTTAGCCCCCTGAAAAATGTTTATTCAAGTCCTTTACCCATTTTTATAGTGTTATTCATTTTTTGATGTTGAGTTGCAAGAGTTCTTTTTTCTTTTTGTTTGTTTTTAAGGTACTGCAGATTGAAAATAATAGCATTCTACCACTGAGCTACATTGCCAGAATTTTTTAATTGAGACAAGGTCTCATTAAGTTGAAATCCTCCTGCCTCTGTCTCCATAGTAGCTGATATTACAGGAATGTACCAGTACACCCAGCAAAATGGTTCTTGATTGTTTTGCAGTATGCAGGAGTCAAACCCAAGACTTCAAACATGCTAGGCAAGTGCTCTACCACAGAACTATGAAAGTTCTTTATATATTCTATATATTAAACCCTGATCAGATATATGACTTTGAAATATTTTCTCCTATTCTGAGAGTTTTTCCCACTCTCTTGATAGTATTCTGTTATACAAATCTTTTCAATTCTGAAGAATTCCAATTTATCTATTTTTTCTTTTGCTGTCTCCATTTTTTTTTTTTGACAGCACTGGGGATTAAACTGAGGGCCTTCTGCATGATAGGCAAGTGTTCCACCACTGACCTACATCACTAGCCCTCCATTCATTTCTGAAATAAAAATGTCTTAGAAAAGCTAAGAGAAAAATTCATCCCTAGGCCCATTATTCTTGGTCTGAATTTTAACCAGCATTACCTCGGGAACAATTATTATTTTTAATGTGACTTGATCTAAAATAGTGTCATAGTTATTGATATATATGAAAAATAACAATCCCCAAGACAAAAAGGGAAAAACAACCCTCAGGGGAAAAGCAGGACAATGGGATGGGGGGGTAACAAGGAGCTCTGGGCTCTGGACGTTCATTCCCCCTTTCCCAGAAACAATGGGTTTTGAATTTTTGCAACTGTTTTCTGATTTGGGCTTTGAATTACACAACTGTTTCCCCTGACTGCCCATCTGACACATTTTGCAAATGATTTAAATCCTGTTATGAATCAAATCTCACTTATTATGAATCAAAACTCACTCAAACCTATGAATCAAATGTCACTCAAACCCTATAAGAAATCAGACCCCTCCTGTAATCAGTTGCCATTTTCTCTCCTGAAAATATGCCATTCTGCTGCTTAATAAAGTAAGTGTGCTGATTCATTAAGGTCTGTTCCTTGTTTAAGTCATTTTTGCTTTTAGTTATTAGTCTGTTTATACTATTTACTTTTAAAGTTATGGCTAGGAGCTGGGATTGTGGCTCAGTGGTAGAGCACTTGCCTAGCACCAATGAAGCACTAGGTTCGATCCTCAGCACCACATAAAAAAACTGAACAAAATAAAGATATTGTGTTCATCTACAACTAAAAATATAAAGGAAGTGAAGTTATGGCTATGGCAATTCCAAATGTAATACTTACCAATTCAGTTATGTTCACTGGTTCTTCTTAAGAAACTATTGTTAAAGTATTGCCTATTTTTACACAAAGACTTATATTATTTATTCAATATAGAAATACATTTTGTCTACTTTTTGGTGCTAATGTTTTGAAGCAGCCGTAAAGGGGAAAAAAAAGTCACAACCTTTAATGAGCCACACTGGCAAAGATTTTTACCTTTTGGTATCTATGATTTGCAAACAATCTACATATAAAAATAAGTTATCATTGCTCTGAGAAACTCCATCTTCTTTCCTCTAGCCAGAGCAGCTACTACCTTTAGAACAAATCTGAATCTTGACTGAATTTTTTTTTTTTGGTACCAGGGTTAGAACCCAGGAGTACTTAACCACTGAGCCACATCCCCAGCCCTTTTTAAAAAAGTATTTTTAGTTGTAGATAGGCACAATACCTTTATTTTATTTATTTATTTTTATGTGGTGCTAAGGATTGAACCCAGTGCCTCACATGTGCTAGGCAAGTGCTCCACCACCAAGCCACAACCTCAGCCCCCCCAGCCCTTTTTTATATTTTATTTAGAGACAGGGTATTGCTGAGTTGCGTAGGGCCTTGAACTTGTGATCCTCCTGCCTCAGCCTCCTGAGCCCCTGAGATTATAGGCATGTGCCACCAATTTGAGTGAATCTTAAGAGGAATAATGGAAAAAATAGTAAGATGGAATTAGTTTAAGGGAACTAAAACTAACTAGTTAAAAAAATTTTCTGGGCTGGGGAGATAGCTCAGTCAGTAGAGTGCTTGCCATGCAAGCACAAGGCCCTGGGTTCAATCCCCAGCACCACGGGGAAAAAAAAAAAAAACTACTCTGCCTGAACTTTCTAATGCACAAAATTTCATGATTTAAAGATTATTTGTTAATCAGTATCTTCCTGTTTTCCTGAATTAAAAAAAACTTCAATAATACTTACAAATCAAAATAGTATAATGAACATCTACATATCTTCTCATTAACTCAACAGTTGTTAAGATTCTGCTATATTTGTTCTATTCTTTCTAAACTACTTTAATATAATTTTTAGAAACCATGATGCTTCACCATGCATTTCCAAAGAATAAGGATTATTACATAATCACAATACCATTATCACAGGTAAAAAATTAACAATTACACATTACATAATATTCTTTCTCTATTTAGATTTTCCCAAATGACTCAAGAGCAGTCTTTGTAGCTTTTATTTTTCCCAAATCAGGATACAGACAAGGTTCACACATTTCATTTGTTTGTTATTTTTTTTTTTTGGTCCCATTTAATCTAGAAGAGCTCCCTTCGTATCTCTACCCTCTACAAAGTAACTTAAGAATCCTGGTCAGTTGTTTTGACAGCCATTGCATCTTCTTTTTAAATATTTCTATTTTGGGGGGTGGGGGTTGTGGCTCAGTGGTAGATCGCTTGCCTAGAATGTGTGAGGCACTGGGTTCAATTCTCAGCACCACATAAAAATAAATGAATAAAAGGTCTATCAACATCTTCAAAAATATTAAAAAAACCATCTTATAAAAATTTCTATTTTTAACTGACACATAATAATTGTACACACTTATGGGGTACCAGGCTATATGTAAATACATGCGTATTATATATAATATTCAAAACAAATAGGCTATCCATATCTTCAAACATTTAAAATATTTTTGTGGTGAGAATACTCAAAATCCTTTCTTCCTGTTGGGTGTGGTGTCACATGACTGTAATCCCAGCAACTCAGGAGGCCAAGACCACAAGTTTAAGGTCAGCCTCAGCAACTTAGCAAGACCCTGTCTCAAAATAAAAATAATAATAAAAAAATACAAAAAGACCTGGGAATGTAGCTCAGTGATAAAGCACCCTAGGTACAACCCCCAGTAACACACACACGCACCCTTTCTTGTCTTTTTGAAGTCTACATTAACTATAATTACCCTACTGTGCAACAGAACAAACTCTTCTTTGACAGGTGATTGACCTTTGGAATTACATTCCCTGATATATCAGGTCATTTACTACAAAAGAACAAAGCCTAGATAAGACAGAATAGGCAGGTAATTTTGAGCAAAAGATACTTAGGACAAAGAGAATAGGATTAGTTCCAGTGTAGAGTTCAGGGTTTGGGACCTAAGGCAAATGTGGAGGGGTCTCTGGGAAGCAGTATGAGAGTATGAACAGGGAAGCAGATAACTTAAAAAACAAACATCTTATCAAAATTTTACCCAGGATAGGTCCTTTGCCTTTTAAAAAGAAGGCAGTTTTCTTTTGTAGCACAAGACTGCTACTTGCCTACAAGACAGAGTACACAGAATGCTCCAATATTTTATAAATCCAATAAGGTTTATGAAGGCTGATCAAGGAACATTACCAAATTGTTTATGGGAAAATGTCAAGTTCAGATAACAGAACTTGTAACAAATTTTTAGAATCTAGTACATTCTGCAGATCAAGGTTAGTTTGCCTCATTAGTTAGAAATATAAAACTGAAATACAGCTGGGCATGGTGGCACACACCTGTAATCCCAGCAACTTGGGAGGCTGAGGCAGGAGGACCACAAGTTCGAAACCATCCTTAGCAATATAGTGAGGCCCTGAGCAAATTAGTGAGACATTGTCTCTAAATAAAAATCAAAAGGGCAGAGGATATAGCTCAGTGTTAAAGTGCCACCAGGTTCAATCACCAATACCACACACAAAAAAAGACTGAAATACAGTTGTAGCTGGGTATTATAGGGTATTGGTTCCAGGACACCCCACAAATACTGAAATCCATGAATGTTCAAGTCCCTTATATAAAATGACATAGTATTTGCTTTAATCTGTGCACTTCTCCCATATACTTCAAATCATCTCTAGATTATTCATAATATCTAATATAAAGTAAATGTTACATAAATAGTTGTTATATTGTATCGTTTAGAGAAAAATGACAAAAAAGGCTGCACATGTTCAGTATAAACACAATCATCAACTTACCTACGTTTTTGATCCACTGTTGGTTAAATCTATGGACATGGAACACTCACATGGAGGACTGACTGCAAAGTTTTATTATGGGGTATGAGCTATATCAAACTACTAGATTAACTCCTAGGTTTACTGAGAAACTGAGAGAAACTAGTTAAGCAGAAAGACACTTTTAAAATACCTGGATATACTGAGGAGGACAAAATATCTGAACACAAAATGAAAGTCACATTGATACAGTCACTTTTCCCACTACATACTTATATAAGCATGCCAACTTACCTATAAGTACATATGTATTTCCTTTTCTTCCATAATTCACCTGCATTGTTTTTTTCAAACCTCTGTTTAAATTGAACCTTACACACAAAACCTCAGAATTCAACCTTACTCTTTCTATTCTGTTACATGTATATACACTTCTAATTGATTTTATAATATGTCATGTCCCTCTTTTTACATTTTAAAGGTCTTAAAGATAGATACAAAACCAGAAACATTTACTGTACACCCCCACCCACTGCAAAATGACTAAAAGTAAAATGACTCAAAACAGAGAACGAACATAAACAATTTCATGTGGTATGGAAAAAAATGCAGGCTTTGGGAAATCACAATATCAAAGAGAGAAATTTGGTATACAGCTATTAATAATGAGTGACTCTGAGAAGAACAGCATCCAACATCACTGAGGGAAATAACTTCTAGTTATTAAAGTATTTTTAGCCACTCCCTAAACACAGATGGTAATCACCATCATTAATACCATTTTTAGGAGGAAGAACAATATTATGACTAAATCACCATCTCTGGTTTGGAAACAAACTGCAGAAGTTGAGTAAACATGGCACATACAGTCTGATTGCTCAAAATCACTTCTTAAAACTGATCACACCAGCATAAACATCATTTTTAAATTTCCCTAAAATAATTAGTCCTCACAATTTGGGGAAGGTTTCTGGATTCTTATTGATTTATCACACAGTAAAATTTAATTTCTTTTTTGGATACAATTTTATCTGGATAATTCTGGGTCCTTATGATAATCAAGGAAATAAAAATGAAAATCACAATTGAATGTCACTTACCCCCATCGGCTAAATAAAAACATCAAAATCTTACAACCAGATCATTCTTATTATTAGTGTGAATGAGTACAATTATGGAGCCTGACAATATCTGGTGGAAGTGAAGATATGAATACAGAACTTGACATTTTACTCCTCAGCATTTTACCTCAGAGATGACCTCACACATATGCTTAAGGAAACATGAACAAAGGGGTGCTACCGGCATTTAGTGGGTAGAGTCCAAGGACATTGCTAAAAAATCCTAAGGTGGACCAGAAAATTCCACACGACAAAGAATTATCTGGCCCCCAAATGTCAACAGAAGTGAGACTGAAAAACCCTGAACAAAAGGCATGAGTAGCAACAAGGATAAATCCCACAAACATAGATGAGGAAAATAAGTTTCAGAAGGATACAAAAGTTGAAAACCATTTAAAAATGACTTAAGTTGATTTCTGCATGTACACATATGTAGTAGCATTAGTCAAAATATAAAAATGTTAACAGTAATGATAAATTCCAAATTCAGGAGCTGGGAGAGGGAGAAGAGAATACAACTGTTAAGGAGCACAAAAGGAAAATTTAACTACACTGGTGTTTAACTTTGGATAGTGGACACACAGGTATGTTATAGGGCTCCCTGTGTTTTTATAGGTAGAAATTATTCAGTATAATAATCTTTTAAAAGAGAAAAACAGGTCATTTTAAGTGGAAATAAGGAAGAAAAATATAGGGACTATGTAGGAATTAAGAGAATAGTTACCATCCAGGTACGGTGGCGCATGCCTGTAAACAACCCAGCAACTTAGAAGCACTAACTGTAGCATTATAGGCAGTCTCTGATTTATCTACAGATTGTATCTAACAAACTTGAATTGGGCGATTGTTTTGATGAGGAAAAAAGTATTCCAAGCACCAGAGTATCTTCTTAGAATCTAAGACTACTGTACCAAGTCCACATTTAACCCCTAACATGGTTAAATGAGATAATGACAGTTGCCTTGTCTGAAGTCAGAAAAAACTTTATGCACATCAAAAATATGTCACCTCCACCCCCAGTCTATTATTGACATGGCAGCAGTTGCTCAGGCACTTGTGGAAAGATACAAAGATACCTCAGGAATATTTCTTATTTTCTGAGCAAACTATTTTTCAAGCATTCTCTCCACATTACTCCCACCTTTGCCTGGTTTTACGTTATGGCTTTTGCGAACACTGCCCTTTAAGTTAATCCTTTTGAGGCTATTGTTAGCTCTGGACTCATGCTTGAATTGGCTCTATGAGCGTGGGCATGTCTGAGCTTTAACTTCCTTTATTTTAAAAGGAGGTCACCATACTATTTATGAAGCAGGATTGTTATGAGCTTCATGTACATAAAAATTTTGTCAACTATGCAATGCTACAGGAATCTGAAGTATCTGTATTATCATAGGACAATTTCTTTGTAGAAATGTGTGACTAGCCTAGGAGTCACAGAGTGGCTTATAAAGCCCATTGCCTTTTTAAAGTTTCAATGTTCTGTGCTTTTTTGACCTTATCAATATTTCTTATTATTTACTCCTTATCTTTTAGGAATGGTCAAATGAAAAGAACAATTATGTTTTAAAAACATACACCTGTCTACTCCAGCTGTTTCATCTGGAATCTTAGTCTTCTGTTTATATAATAACAGTTGTCTGATAAAAGAAAGCAGTGTTTTGAAAACAGGTTAAGTAATAGGATTAATTTCATTTTAAAAGCATATTAACTTTTTAAAAAATAACGCATCATACAAAAAATACATAGAAGCTGATGCTTTCCTATTTGTTTTCATTTTAGAGGTAGTGGTGATTTTAAAGAAAAGCAAATGGATAAGAAAAATTAAATGGATTTGGAAATATTATATAGATACCACAAAGGCAACTAGTTCTGTGTTGCTTGCATTGATGGAAACAATCCATTTACTGAACAAAGCAGACATGTTTTTATAGTCCTGGTATAAATAGAAGTGGGTGACTTGGAATGTTTTATGTTTGTTTTATCATCAGTCTCACTGAATTATTTCAGTTTTGGTCTCTCTCCCTCTCTCTCTCTCCCCACCTCCTCCCTCCCCACCCCCTCTTTTGTAACACTGGGGATTGAACCCAGGACCTCATGTATCCTTGCCAAGTGCTCACCCATTGAGGTACATCCCCAGCCCTTTTTGTTTTCTGAAGTAAGGAAAATGTGTTGGAATTAGATTACAGTAATGATTACATGAGCCTGTGAATATATTAAAACTTAATGAATTTGATACTTCTGTGGTGCTGAGGATGAAGCCCAGGGCCTCAGAAATATTAGGCAAGTGATCTACCAGTGAGTAATAATATCACCAGTCCCAACTACAACATCTTTTTTTTTTTTTTTTTTTGCAGTGCTGGGGATTGAACCCAGGGCCTTGTGCTTGCAAGGCAAGCACTCTTCCAACTAAGCTATATCCCCAGCCCTATAGCTGTCTTTATAAGGAAAAATCCATCTATAATTTAGTTCAAAGACAAAAGAGTAAACCAAACCCTGATGCAACAACTGTAAATATTTAACCATTTATATAGAGTAAGTTGAAAAAACACTTGTTTTACATTTTCTAAAACTGGTTAAGAACTAGGCTGGAAATGACAACTTTGACCAAATATTTTGTGTATCTCATTGATTTTATAAAAGCCAACACTACAATGATAATTATGCTAACTACCCAACAGACATTAAAATGTCTTTATGACTTTTAATTATTAAAAAGTCTTATACTAGATTGGGGTTACATAGCTCAGTGGTGGAGTGCTTACCTAGCACAGGTGAGGCACTGGGTTCAATCCTCAACACCATGTAAAAATAAATAAATAAAATAAAGGTATTGTGTCTATCT
Source organism: Sciurus carolinensis (assembly GCF_902686445.1). Classification (NCBI taxonomy): domain Eukaryota; kingdom Metazoa; phylum Chordata; class Mammalia; order Rodentia; family Sciuridae; genus Sciurus; species Sciurus carolinensis. The sequence continues at coordinate 59,459,960 of NC_062232.1, read as the reverse complement.
ACAACTAAAAATATTTTTTTGGGGGGTGCTGGGGATCGAACCCACGGCCTTGTGCTTACAAGGCAAGCACTCTACCGACTGAGCTATCTCCCCAGCCCCCTAAAAATATTTTTTTAAAAAAAGTCTTGGAGCTGGGGTTGTGGCTCAGTGGTAGAGCACTTGCCTAGTATGTGTGAAGCACTGGGTTAGATTCTCAGCACCACATATAAATAATAAAATAAAGGTCCATCGACATCTAAAAAAAAAGAAAAAGAATATCCTTTATTGAAAAAAAGTCTTATACTCCTGGGCACAGTGGCACATGCCTGTAATCCCAGCATCTTGGGAGGCTGAGGCAGGATTGTGAGTTCAAAGCCAGTCTCAACAACTTAACAAGGCCCTAAGCAATTTAGCAAGACCCTATCTCAAAATAAAAATTAAAGAAGGACTGGGGATATAGTTAAGTGCCCCTGGGTTCAATGGCTGGTGCCAAAAAAGTATTATACTAAGGTAAGAAATAACTTGATTAATAAATGGGCCAATGATCTTATCAGACACCTCAATAAACAAATAACCCAATCAATAAATGGGCTAAGGAACTGAACAGACACTTAGCAGAAGAAATACAATTGATCAACAAATATATGAAAAAACATTCAACATCTCCAGCAATTAGAGAAATGCAAATCAAAACTAAAATTTCATCTCACTCCAGTCAGAATGGCAATTATCAAGAATACAAGCAACAATAAATGTTGGTGAGGATGTGGGGAAAAAGGTACACTCACACATTGCTGGTGGGACTGCAGATTGGTGCAATCACTTTGGAAAGCAGTATGGAGATTCCTCAGAAAACTTGGAATGGAACCACCATTTGACCCAGCTCTCCCACTCCTAGGTTTATACCCAAAGGACTTAAAATCAGCATACTACAGTGACACAGCCACATCAATGTTTACAGCAGCTCAACTTACAATAGCTAAACTATGGAACCCACCTAGGTGTCCTTCAACAAATGAATGGATAAAGAAACTGTGGTATATATACACAATGGAATATTACTTAGCCTTAAAAAAGAATGAAATGATAGCATTATGCTGGTAAATGAATGGAGCTTGAGAATATCATGCTAAGCAAAATAAGCCAATCCCAAAAACCAAAGGCTGAATGTTTTCTCTGATATGTGGATGCTAATGCACAATAAGCGGTGGGGTGGAGTCTAGCAAAGAACAGAGTAACTTTGGATTAGGTAGAGGGGAGTGAAGGGAGGGTAGGGGAATGGGGTTAAGAAGGATAGTAGAATGCATCTGACATTAGTACCCTAGGTACATATATGACTATATGATCAGTGTGATTCCACATCATGTGCAACCAGAAGAATGAGAAGTTGTCCTCCATTTATATATGATGTGTCAAAATGCATTCTACTGTCATGTATAACTAATTAGAACAAATAACAAATAAGTAAATAAATAAAAGATGGTAAATTGGCATATGAAAAGATACCCCAAATCATAGGAAATGCAAATTAAAACAACAATGAGATACCATTGCACACCTATTAGAATGGAACAAATCCGGAGTCATGACAACGTCAAATACTGGAGAGGACATGCAGCAACAGGAACTCTTTCATTGCTGTTGGGAATGCAAAATGGTACAGCCACTGTGGAAGACAGCTGAGTAGTTTCTTATAAAACTAAACATACTCCTACCGTACAATCTTGCAATCTTATGGTATTTACCCAGTGGAGCTGAAAACATGTCCTCACCAAAACCAGCACACAGATGTTTATAGCAATTGTACTCTCAATTGCTAAAAACTGGAAGCAATCAAGATGCCCTTCAGTAGGTGAACTCATAAACTATGAAACAGCCAGACAACAGAATACTACTCAGCACTAAAATAAATGTGCTATCAAACTATGAACAGACATGAAAAAATTGTAAATGAAGCAAGGAGTGGTGGTGCATGCCTGTAATCCTAGCTACTTCGGAGGCTGAGGCAGAAGGATCACAAGTTTGAGGCCAGCCTTGGGAATTTAGTGAGACCCTATTTCAAAATAAAAAAGTAAAGAGCAAGGATTTGGTTTAGTGGTAGAGTGCTCTTGGATTCAGTACCAGGGGAAAAAAAGAAAAGATTCAGAAATTCGCATTACTAAGTGAAAGAAGCCAGCCTAAAAAGGGTACATACTGTATAATTCCATCTCCATGATATTCTGAAAATGGCAAAACTCTGTAGAACAGTAAAAAGATGAATGGTTGTTGGGGATTTGGGAAGAGGAAGAATAGGCAGAACACAGTGGATATGGGGGGCAGTAAAAATACTGTGTACATACTATAATAATGTATACATATTATTAAAAATAATATAAATAACCCTAATATAAACTATACTACACATATGTGGGACAGAGAGTCTATGGGAAATCTCTGTACCCTCTGATCAATTTTGTTGTGAACTTAAAATTCATCTAAAATTAAGTCTAGGGTTGGGGCTGTAACTCAATGTTAAACATTTGCCTAGCTTGTGTTGAGGCTCTGGGTTTGATCACAGAACCACCAAAAAGTAGTCTACTTTTTTAAAAAAAAGTCTTGTACTGGTCAGAATAGACAAAAATATTCTTACAACAGAAGAGAAAGTTCTAAAAACAGGCATATGTGTACACATAAGAATTTAGTATACAACAAGGGCAGTATTTCAAATAAACTGGGGAAATCAGTAAGTAGTACTGGGATAATACACTAATCATTTGAGGTGAACATTTTGATTCTGATATCAAGATCTAAAATTTCAATGGAGTTAGTTAAAGCCCAAAGTATAAAAAAAGATAGAATACACTACAAAGATATAAAAGTGACTATTAACAAAACAGGGTGAGAAGGTCTTCCTAAGCATAAATCAAAACAAATAATAAAAGATCTTAAAATTTTAAATACATGAAATTTAATTCTTTTATGCCAAAAAACCACCATGTAAGCAAATTGCAAAAACATGCATGCAAGGAATTTTTTTCCAGATTAAGGAAAATATGTTGGAATTAGATCTCAGTAATGATTACACAAGTCTGTGAATATATTAAAACTTGATGAATTTGATACTTTACTTATTTTTTTTTATTTTTTGGTACCCAGGAACTGAACCCAGGGGTGCTTAACCTCTGAGCCACATTCCCAGCCCTTTTTATATTTTAGAGAAAGGGTCTTGCTAAATCGCTTAGGGTCTCAATAAATTGCTGAGGCTGATTTGACCTCATGATCCTCCTGCCTCAGCCTCCTGAGCTGCTGGGATTACAGGTCTGTGCCACTACATCTGGCCAACTTGATTCTTTAAAAGAATGAATTTTAAGGTATGTAAATTATATCTCAAGTAAAATAAATATATAAATGTGTGTGTACATCAGACAATTGACAAAATAAGCTATCCAATAAATGCATAAAGAGTTATTCAAACTCACAATTTTTAAAATGTAAATTAAGATACATTATTTTCCTCCTACTAGGATGGTAAAATGTGACTATTACTAAGGGGCTTAAAACAAACAAAACTAGAAACAACCTAAATTTTCAATAATAGGCATTAGTTAAATAAACTCTAGTGCCATCTACACTGTAACAGATAATTGTCATACTTTTGGTTACACAACATCCAAAGACACATCCCATGTTAAGGAAACATATCCCTGTGAGAATCTTGGCAATGAGCAGTAGGATTTTGGTTCCCATTACTGAAGCCAAAGCATATGTGTTGTGCTGAAAGGGGAGAAGAGAGGAGATATTTCTTCTTCCTGTACCCTTGAAGCCAAGATGTTCTTACGTGATTCTAGACTAGGTGCCAGAGCAGGGAGTATATGTGTTTTGTCCAGTGGCAGCTGGTGAGACAAGTAACAAGTATCCTTTCCACAGTGCTCTCAGCTCTACTTCTATTCTCACTTAGAGAGGGATTTTTTTTTTAATGTTAGGCTGTAGAAGCAGTGACACCATCAGCATTAGCTTGTTTAGTTTGCTTGTCTAACCAGGATCCCAAGGAGCAAGCGTCCTGGTGTACATGTAAGAAAGTAGCTTTTGGCACATAATACTAACTTTTTATAATTTTTAGTATGTAAAAAAGAAAGCTATTCTCTTTTAAGATTATTTGTGTCTGGACTTTTCAGCCTAGACCTGTTCTTACTATTTCCTTAACTTGGTGAGGTTTTGGGGAACAGAAAGGAGGCATTTAGGGACATGGTGTCTTGCTGTCCCCCTTTGTTTTAAGGATTATACACTCCATCCCCATGTGCCTAGGTGTCCTTACAATTTTATTGTGCCCATCTTCCACAGTGTCCCTTAGGTGGCACATCAGGATGTCCATTGTAACCAAATCCCATAACAGCAATACAAAGAGCAGCAAAATGTAGTAAGCCTTGCTATAAAACCAAGTGGATAATACAACCTATCACCAGATATTATGAAGAGATTGTAATCAAGTAGAAAAAGAACTGATATCAAGTTTACCTATAGTCATAATATGGGTTTGCAACTTAAGTAGAGCCGAAAACACATTAAGATGATCATCAGAGATATATATACACAACACTTTTCTTTAATGAGTGCATAGGTACCTCCCTGTAGTGTAGTTAGCATAGCTAGCACCATTTTGCCCTGAAGTACTACCTTTTACATTTGAGTAGTTTTTTAAAATTAAGTTCTGGCTCTGTGAGTATTATTTAAAGTAGCAGCATTGTGTTTAAAGTCTTAACGTGCAACTCAAGGTCAATTGTGTTGTTTGAGGAGAAAGTACAGCAAGTAGGTAAAGCCACCAGGTAGCTTGTGTCACTCTATGCCATCTTTTATAAGGTCCCAATTAGTAAGGACTATAGACAAAGTGGGAATTATGCCATTGGTATATACAATCATTTTCAAGTACCTTAGCAAATCCAGTCATGAGGAACGTACAGCCACCCAAGGGTGCCACATGTCTATAACCACCCCCAAAGGGAGGGATATACTGTTACACATGTTGTTTGACTTTGTCCTTCTTAGTCACACAGTGGTTAAATTACACTGATTGCCAGGGGTCCAAAACATACTCACAGAGAGTTGGGAGGTGTTACTGCCTTTGTTTTTCATACAAAGGGGAACTTTTAATTTTTACCCATGTTGCAGTTAGCCACCCCAAGCCATCAAACACAATATATCTTAGCAAAGGCTTAGCCATAGTCATTTGTTTTCACACACCAAATGTAAGACATGATACTTGGTATCCTTAAAAGCAAATACACTCATGTTTAAGTTCATAGAGCAGCTGTGTAAGAGCTATGAGTTTTGCTCCAGTTTAACATTTGCTTTCATTGTACCAAGGTGGCTAGTTGTAGGTGCCCCAGGAGACCAGTGGAGGATGACAGAGGAGGCTCACTGCATTCCTAGCAATTTGTTTTATTTTGTACTTCTGTAATAATTATTTGTCCATTTTGTAAACAGGTTAGCTCGAAGGATGAAATGTAACAGGTGTTAATATAGATCAATCTCTATTACTTAACAATATATAAGTAACCTGATCATCCTGAATGATAATAATACTGGCCAGTATAACATCCCCAGGACTATAATACCATAATTTATGTCCCAATGGTACCGAAGGTTTGACAAAAAAAGCATAACAACAGTAGAGTTGTTGCAGACCATAATGAAATTACACACTTTTTTCTTAAAGATTAAAAGTTCTGGGTTAGTAATCTTTTTAAATATCTATGTCCTGTTTTAGTCTCTTTGCCCATGGACCTAGGAACCCACATCATTGAGAACCATTTGCTATTCCCATCCCAATAGACTCTACGGGTTCCCTGTGGCAGGTCCTGTGGCAGCAGCAACAGCAAATTATCCCTGTGTTTCCATTTATGGAGTGCAAGTGTCCTTTTTAAGCATCATCATTTGAATCTAGACCATGTCAGGTTCTTTTGTCAACATCAGGCAGGTATTGGGGCATGTATTTTAGTCATGATTATTGGAAGTCCTGAAGGCCATCCATAATCACTTGGTTCACACTACCAAGTATTCAGCCTCCATGTTTGGTTGTTTTCTTAGTGGGGTATTTATTTGTGAAATAAATCCTGCTACAGCTGGATTGCAAGGCAAGTGGAAATGTCAACATATGTCCAAATTTTTAGCCCATTCTTGCACCCTGTGGCCATTATGTGGGTTCCCTTGATACTGCCTATGTCTGCAGGGGAGCCACACATGGTACCAGGCAATTGAAGGCCATGTATGGTTGTCCATTGACCTTCTGAACGGATGTACCTATAGCAGTCCAGTGTACCTGTGTGCACATAATTTCCCTTCTGATAAGGGAAAGAGTCTGATAAAGACAACCTGCCACTATTTTATAGGCTGCCTCCCTCAAGCTATCCATCCCATCACATGAGGTAGTGCCATGGCCACTTCATGGAGCAGGTAGAGAGAGTCACATACACATACCATGTCCAAGTATCTTGGTGGGAGCTCCCCCTTCTTTGTTGTAGGTCAAAGAGACTTTTTTTCTCTTGTGGACTGTCTTTTGGTTATAGCCAAACAGCTACACATTTAGCTGGAACATCTTCCAACCACCTAATGTCACTTAGATTGTCTGCTTTTTGATTGCCTGACAGAGAAGCATGACTGTGTTGCCATATAACACTCAGTCACATGACAGTTGTTTTCAAATGTCTTCTCATTTTTTTTGTATCCTTTCATATCTGTGACCAAGATCCTAAGGGAATTCATTTATCATACTGCTGTTACCACAGAAAACACTCAAACCCATCAGGGCAGTGAAAAACATCTAATGTATAGGGCTGTTTTTTAAGATTAAAATGCTCAAGTCTTATAATCACTCTACAACATTTTTTGCTTGAGAAAAGGTCTCAAGTTTTCAAATTCCAAGTCACACTATGCCTTTCTTTTATTAAATCATACAACAGTTTTAAAATTTGTGGTATTTATAGAATGAGGGGATGCCTACATTTCAACACTCCCAAAAAGTTCTGTGATCTTTTTGGAGTAGGGAAAACAGCAGTGCCCAACCAGATAACCCCCAAGTACTTGGCAGGCAGACCATATATTTGCAATTTGGAGGAGTTGACTGCCCATTCTCTCTATTGGAGATGTGCCAACGTTGTTTGAATTGCCTCCTCTAGGTGGGAAAAAGACTCAGAAGTTAACATCATATGTCAATATAAGTAAACATCAATTCTATGTCAGGTTTTGTCCACCATGCCATGACATATGGTTGGGAATGTGTAAATGCCCTTGGGAAGAACAATGAAAGTTCATTGTTGTCCTTTCCACATGAAAGCACATTGCTCCTGGCTTTCCTTATTGGATCCCTTGTGTTTCCTTTGTCCTCTCTTTCTTCCATCTTTTTATCCATACCGCATGTCCCTTGCTTTATAATCTTTTTAGTTTCCCACATATCAGCTACAGCCTGTGCTGCTTGAGAAACAGAAAAGCCCAAAACGAGGTTCAGGATTGTTACCAGAGCTTTATAATATTGCCTCAAAGCCATATGGAGAATGGTCCTTCATTTTTGCTGTGAATGTTTCAATATCAGGACCAAAATGTTTGCTGCATAAACAACCTGATTTAGCCCTAACTCTTAGGAGGTCTTGAAGTTCTTTCATGGATTGCCATCTCTGAGGTGCCACAGATATCAGACCAAACATTTTTATAGGTAGCTATAAACCAGGACAATAAAGAGATGACATGGTTCTCATTAACTGCCAAATATAAATGTTGCAGCAGAGTGTGGTAACTCAGGCAATTTTACTCATCTCACTTCCTGATAGGAATATGCCTTTAGCACCAGTGTCCCAAAGCTGCAGTAACCATCCTGATACATTTTTCCTGACTTTCTGTCTAAACTCATTCCTCAGTTTTACCAATTAGCAGCAGTATAATCTCTTGTGAAGGTCTTACGCATGTGCTGGTGAGAGAGGGCAGATCCTCAACATCCATTCCCACCACTGTGGCTGATCTGTCTTTATCTTTTGAGTTATGACTGGTCTGGCCCCTAGCACTAGCACCTCGATCAGCTCATGCCAGCCCTCTTCCTCTTCTTCTGAGGTGCTGGGTTTACAGGAGTCCCATTTATGCTGGTTCCAGTCCTTTTACATAACCATATTCCTTACTCTAGTTTGTAGTAAACATTTACCTTTTAGTTTAGCAAAGCAGTCGGTTAGTTTCCAAATTTTTATCAGCATTCCTCAGACGAGCAAGTAATTTTTCAGTAGTCCCTGCTTGAGTTAAACATGCTTTATGCTCCCTCTTTAACTCTTCCTGCAACTGCTTAACAAAGGCTTGGGCCTGCAGCTCTGCCTCCCTTACTATGCACAATGCCAGGGGAAGGGGCCACACCACAGCTGCTATAATTGTGTCTACCTCTTTCTTTTTCTGTAGACCAGATTGCTTGTCCATGAGAAACAGTAGTTCCCCTAATCCTTGGGATGTCTTGGGGGCATCATCATACTTACATGGTAGCCCCCACGTATAATATCTCTCACCCCACCCTACACAGAGGTAGAAAGCCCTCCCGGGAGTCACCCCCTCAATATATTTGCCCTTCTGGACTGCCATAGTCAATCTGCTCAAGGGGGTTTCTTTGGCCACCTGCCTGACTTGCCAATTATCTTATTCATAACCCAGTTGTGCTAGGGCAGTGGGGTATGTTGCAGACAGGCCAAAGAAAGTGCCCAGAGACAGCATGGGAGATATGTAATTTATTGGGGAAAGCTTACAAAGATCAGTGACTGCTCCAAGAAGAGTTCAGTGGCGACAGGCTGATAGCACCTCTGTCCATCACAATGCTTTGTCAAGTATTGCCTCCTCTCCTTCACGATGTTTTGTCCAGCAGCAGCTGGCTAGACAAGTGACACGTATGCTTTCCACAGTGCCCTCAGTTCTGTGCCTGTCCCCACTCAGAGAGGGGTTTTATATGTTAGGCTGCAGAAGCTATGACATCATCAGCATTAGCTTACTTAGTTTGTCTGGCCAGCATCCCAAGGAGCACTGTCCTGGTATACATGCAAGAAAGCAGCTTCCTAAAGATAACATTAATTTGTCCTACAGTTCCCAGTGTTCATAAGAGAAAGTCATTATCCTTTAAGATAATATGTATCAGGACTTTCCAGCCAAGACATGCTCTCATTGTTCCCTTAATTTGGAGAAGTCTCTGGGAACAGAAAGGGGGCACTCAAGGACATGGTAGCTTACAGCATCCCTTTTACTTTAGGGATGATATACTAGAATAATCAGACACTTTTACCCAAGATCTTGAATCCTAAGGAAGTGACACAAATACACAGGGACAGATCAAAAGAATTCATGGGGGCTAGGATGTAGCTGAATGGCAAAGCATTTGTTTTAATCCCCAGTTCCACAAAAGAAAAGACCAAAAAAAAAAAAAAAAGGATTCATGGCACAGGAGGCAGCAGACATAAGATGCAGGCAGTGTCAATAGCAAAAGTCCTAAAAAAGCTAATGTCAGTGAAGAGGTCCTTACCAAACTGTTCCTAGAGTATATCTTTGGCCCACTTTAGCTTCAATGAATTCATAACCATTTTCCAAGCCTGGCTGACCACTGTTCCTGTTGACTCTATAAACAATAGCCTACCAATAAATTCCTTTTATGGTTAGCTGAGTCAGAACTGCTTTATGTTGTTTGCAAGCAAGAACCCAACCTAATACATGTATAATAATTACCATGTGGCCATTATAAACAATGATGTATATCTCCATTTTCAGACACAAAAAATGTTCAAGATAAATATAATAAGTAAGAAAAAAGCAAATTTTACTCTGCAAAATTTCTCTTAACCAACCTGCAGTGGGTTCACTGATGGTCTCCTGTTTATTACTAAAATATTCAGGTTCCCACTGCATGCTTGTTACTTGTGGCTGATACTTGAATGCACACTCCTTATTCCAACTAGAATTGTTGGCATATTGAGATACCACTGTTTGCCCTCATGCTGTTTGTGCCCATTGAACTGCTCATAATCATGCAACCTAATTAAGTATCATACAATCTGATCAAATAAAAGCATAAAAAAGAATTGCTCTTTCTATGAAAACAAAAGTGAATACTTTATGAACAGTTAATAAGGGTAAATAGTAGTAAAATTTCTGCTAAAATAGCTGTATGTGAAGCAACTTTAAGAGACTGGAATGGGCACAGTGGAGGCATCCCTGAAATCCCAGCTACTCAGGAGAGAGAGGCAGGAGAATCATAAGTTCAAGGTCAGCCTGGGAAACTTAGCAAACCCTTTTTCAGAACAAAACATAAAAAAGAACTGGGGATGTAGTTTAGTGGCAATGTGCCCCTGGGTTCAATCCCTAATACTGTGAAGAAGGATTGGGGGTAATCATGAAAAGCTCTGCTTTAAATAAAAGCAAACCAAAAACTGAAAATCTGGACTGAAACAATATAGGTATGGTTTATACAAGAAAGAAAAGGAGAAATGCTAAAGGAGCCACAAGCAAAGAAGTGACCTTTGCCCTACATATAAATACTAGAGAATGAAGAAAATGTTTTAGATTTTTAAAAAACGACTAGGCTATTTATTCATAATTTTTATGATTTTCTTCTTCAACCGACCAACCACTGAATGGTTAAGAGACTTTCTACCATGTTTCCATCTTCTGTGGGGGAAGGCTCTGTACTACATCAAAGAAAAAAGGAGAAGGAATATTTATTTGTCTTCAATTTTGTTCTACCATCATTGAATTTCCCATGTTTGTCCTATAAAACCATGAACTGAAACTGCCTACTATAAATGGAAAAATCCAATATATTGTGCTACTATTTTTTAAGTTGTTGCCATATAATACTCAGTAGAAGTCAGAGATGATTTTCCCCACACACGGGTTTATTTACCGAGAAAGGCAGACTCTTTAGCTTTTAAAAAAATGTGATAGGTGGCGCGGCACGCACAGCACGAGTGTCACGCCAGACAGCGAGTGTCACGCCAGACAGCGGCCCACGCGCCTACCGGTCGGCGTCAGCCCCGCCGCCGCCCGCAGCCGCCTCGTGCTCCCGCGCGCCAGGCCCGCGGCGGCCGCCTCCCGCGGTCCAGCATGTCCGCCTCGGCCTCCGCCGCGGACGGAGACGGAGCCCCCGCCCAGCCCGCGTCCGAGAAGGAGCCCGAGATGCCCGGCCCCAGAGCGGAGAGCGACCAGGAGGAGGAAGAGGAGGAGAAAGAAAAGAGTCTCATTGTGGAAGGCAAGAGGGAAAAGAAAAATGTAGAGAGGTTGACCATGCAAGTGTCTTCCTTACAGAGAGAACCATTTACAATCGCACAAGGAAAGGGGCAGAAACTTTGTGAAATTGAAAGGATACATTTCTTTCTGAGCAAGAAAAAAACAGATGAACTTAGAAATCTACACAAACTGCTTTACAACAGACCAGGCACTGTGTCCTCATTAAAGAAGAATGTGGGGCAGTTGAGTGGCTTTCCATTTGAAAAAGGGAGTATCCAATATAAAAAGAAGGAAGAAATGCTGAAAAAAATTAGAAATGCCATGTTAAAGAGCATCTGTGAGGTTCTTGATTTGGAGAGATCAGGTGTAAATAGTGAACTAGTGAAGAGGATCCTGAATTTCCTAATGCATCCATAGCCTTCTGGCAAACCATTGCCAAAATCTAAAAAAACCTCTAGCAAAGGCAGTAAAAAAGAACGAAATAGTTCTGGAATGGCAAGGAATGGAAAGCTAACAAAATGTCCTGAAATTCTATTGGATGAATCTAGTAGTGACGAAGATGAAAAGAAAAACAAGGAGGAGTCTTCAGATGATGAAGATAAAGAAAGTGAAGAGGAGCCACCAAAAAAGACCTCTAAAAAAGAAAAAGCGAAACAGAAAGCTACTTCTAAAAATAAAAAGTCTGTAAAAAGTGCAAATGTTAAGAAGGCAGATAGTAGTACCACCAAGAAGAATCAAAACAGTTCCAAACAAGAAAGTGAATCTGAGGATAGTTCAGATGATGAGCCTTTAATTAAAAAATTGAAGAAACCACCTACAGATGAAGAATTAAAAGAAACAGTAAAGAAATTATTGGCCAATGCTAACCTGGAGGAAGTCACAATGAAGCAGATTTGCAAAGAGGTATATGAAAATTACCCTGCTTATGATTTAACTGAGAGAAAAGACTTCATAAAAACAATTGTAAAAGAGCTAATTTCTTGAGATAGAGGACAGAGACAGATGACTCCTTTCCATAGATTTGAAGATCTGATTTATACCATTATACCAGCAAAGAGAATGTATTTCCTTTTCTAAATCCTTATTAAGCATTGTGTTGGTAGGACTTACTGCTGACCTTTTTATCTTGAGTGTTACATAAATCAGTTGGCCATTTTAAACTGCATTTCTATGCAGTTTTTAGTTAAAATCTTGCATGGCAGTAATTGTTCCTTGCTTTTGTAGCTGTATTTTGTACATTTTGGATTTCTTTATATAAGGTCATAGATTCCTGAATTGTTGTGGGTTTTAGTGCACTTAATATTAGAATGCTTAAGACATATTTTAATCAAGTAGAACAAAACTATTATAGCCAGCATTTATACATGCAGAGACTTGCAGTATTTACTATATATTTTGAATACACATCTCTTCTGTCAGTGTGAAAACTCAGTGGCAGTGTGCTTATCTTTAACAAGCTACAGCTGGCCAGGTGACTAAATTGGAACTTTTCTCCTGCATGTGTGTATATATGTCAAATTGTCAGCATGACAGAAATGAGATGTTATTTTTGTATTTTTAAAAACCAATTTGTTGTATATAAAGTTTTTTTATTTCTTTTGTGCAAAAAAAAGTGATAAAATACACATAACATAAAATTTAACATTTTAATGCCACCCCTTTGAAGTACTGAGGATGGAACCCATGGCTTTGCGAGTGTTCTACCAGTGTATTACACCCCGAAACCCATTTTTTGTTTTATTTTGAGACAAAGTCTCACTAAATTGTTCAAACTACCCTCAGACTTCACATTTTCCTGCCTTGGCCTCCAGAATAGCTGGAATTACAGATGTGCACCACCACCCCTGGCTCATTTTAACCCTTTTAAGTGTACAATTCAGTGGCATTAAGTATGTTCACACTGTTGTGCAATGATGAGCACTATCCATCGCCAAAATTTTTTCATAATCCCAAACTAAAACTCTTTACCAATAAACAGTAAGTCAGGGCTGGATATGTGGCTCAATGGTAGGGTGCCTAGCATTGCATTAGGTCCAGGGTTCAATTTCCAGCACTGTAAATAATAATAATGATAATAGTAATAATGATAATAATAATAATAACAATGGTTACTCTGTAGCCAGGCATGGTGGCTTATCATTATAATCAAAGAGACTCAGGAGACTATGCCAGGAGGATTGCAAGTTCAAGGCCAGTCTCAACAATTTAGTAAGTCCATAAGCCACTTAGTGAGATCCTGTCTCAAAATAAATATTAAAAAAGGGGGCTGGGGCTGGGTGCGGTGGCGCATGCCTTTAATCCCAGCAGCTTGGGAAGCTGAGATGGGAGGAAGTGAGTTCAAAGCCAGCTTCAGCAAAAGCAACGTGGTAAGCACCTCAGTGAGATTCTGTCTCTAAATAAAACAAAACATAGGGCTGGGGATGTGGCTCAGTGGTCGAGTGCTCCTGAGTTCAATCCCCAGTACCAAAAAAAGCAGGACAGAGCTGTGGTTGTGGCTTAGTGGTAGAGTACTTGCCTACTAGCATGTGAGAGGCACTGGGTTTGATCCTCAGCACCACATAAAAATAAACAAACAAATAAAAAAGTTAAAAAATGTTTGTTTATAAAGAAATTAAAGGGACTGGGGTTGCGGCTCAGTGGTAGAGCCTAGCATGGTACACCTAGCATGTGTGAGGCACTGGGTTCGATTCGCAGCACCGCATATAAATAAATAAATAAAAATAAAGGTCTATCAACATCTAAAAAAATTAAAAAGGGCTGGGAATGTGGCTTAGTTAACCTAGGGTAAGCATCCCTTGGTACAATCCCTGGAGCGCACACACGCGCGCGCGCACACACACACACGTAAATCCCCATTCCTCCTCCCTCTAGACCCTGGTAACTACTGTTCTACTTTATATCTCTACAATTTTAACTACTGCAGGTACTGCATATTAAGTAGAATCATGATATTTGTCCTTTTGTGGCTGGCTTCTTTCCCTTAGTGTAAAGTCTTGAGGTTCACCATGTGGTCACGTGTCAGAATTCCATTCCTTTTTAAAAATATTTTTAGTTGTCGATAAACACAATACCTTTGTCTTATTTATTTACTTGTATGTGGTGCTGAAGATTGAACCCAATGCTTCACACCTGCTAGGCAAGTGCGCTACCACTGAGCCACAACCCCAGCCCAATTCCATTCCTTTTTAAGGCTGATAATGTTCCATTGTATATACAGAGCATATTTTGCTTATCCTTTTATCTGTTGATGGACATTTGGGCTACTTTCACCTTTGGGCTCCTGTGAATAATGCTGCAGTGAACACTGGTGTACAAATATCTGTTCAAGTCCCTGCTTTAAATCATCTTGGGTATATACCCACAAGTAAAATTGTTGGATCATGTAGTAATTCTAAGTTTCATCTTTTCAGGAACCTGTGTACTATTTTCCACCAGGACTAGACACTTCACCAGTAATGCACAAGGGTTCCAGTTTCTCCACATCCTTACCAACACTTGATTATTTTCTGTTTAGTAATAGTCATCCTATTGGGTGTGAAGTGGTAACATCCTTCTTTTCTATATCTCAGATATTTCAATGAAGAATTGGAAAATCGAAACTAAATTATAAACTAAATATAAAGATATAACCCTTCATTATCAGTTATTTCATTTCTTGGCAATTTTGATTTTCTAACAAGAACTGGTTTTAATATATATTTTAAATGTGAAATATTGTTTTGAATTTTATGAATGATTCATTTATGGATGATTAGCTTAAATGAGCTTATGAATGGTTAGTGTAGTAATATGGAATGGGTTCAAAGAGATCAGGATAAGAAGATATAAGTGGTCATTAGTGGGTGGTTCTAGGCTCATTGAGTGCTTATTTTTTAGAGTGGATATTAAAAAATGAAATATTGTGAATTTCCTGTATACTAGTTCTTCAAAAACCTACCGTTCACATTTAAACACATTCCTCTAACTTTCTTCTAAAAGGAATAAGAATATACTAAAGGGGCAAAGACAATATTGTGCTTTTAGCACTGCAATTTCATAGCCAAGTAATAAAAAAGCAATACTAGTCACAAGTACTACAACAAAGTAGACTGACTAGTTATGATAATGGGGAAAATATCTAGAATCTATGAATATATTGTTCTATCATCCTAAATAACTAGTTTTTCTGTCTTTTAAAAAATAATACCAGTGGAACTGAACTCTTATCACTAAAAGTTACTTATTCAAATATTTGCCCTCAACCCACCTAAGCATTTTTAATAAATGCTTCTCACACAAGAATGAAATAATTCACAATATATTTCAGACTGATGAAATTAAAGAAAACTTAAGTAGGAGGCTATCCCCAGTATTAACTAAAGTAAATAAATAAAAACAACACCTAGCACTAGTTATTGCTAAATGTTACTTATAAATATACAACACATTATTGCTATAATGTTAGAATGCAGAGATTAATAGCATGAGTCAAAAGAACATATACTTGGCCAAACACAGACCCCCAAATAATCAATGTTTGGCTTCTCAATAAGGAATCCCAACTGGTACCAAAGAACCAGAAAGGGTGCAGCAGATATACTTCAACTTTTTACCCTCTCACTAAGATGAAAATCATCTATACTAAACCTTCCAAGTCTTAACTAGGGGAGGAATCCAGGTTGGAAGGAGAGGGAGAAGAGGAGGTGGAAAGGGAGAGAAACAAAGCAGATGTTCAACTGATATTTATCTGTTGGGTGGATGGTGACTTAAATTGATGAATAAGGCAACCTCTGAATTCTCCTGTGAGATGAGAAAACTGAAAAAAGGAAAGTGATTTCTTTTTGTCAGAAGACTAGAAATGCTAAGAAACCATTAACATTCTGATATCTTTGCTACGCACTCTTTAATTTTCCCTTGACTACAAGATGGAAACTCAACAGGGTAACGTCCACCTTAACTCACTGATTGAGATTAGTATCACCTTTTGTGGGACAACTAGGCATTATGTACCTCCTATGTACCACCTATGAAGTTTTTGTACCAAAAATTTTAAACTGAATCTAAGTAAGTCTATAGAACTAAGTTCCAATTCACAGGAAATGTCAAGGAATAAAGGATGAAGTTAAATTAGAATATGAGGACACAATCAGAAAAACCCAGAAGATGGGGCAAGAATAGCACTAACAGAACTTTCTTTTTTTCCTTTGGTACTGGGGATTGAACTCAGGGGCACTCGGACCACTGAGCCACATTCCCAGCCCTATTTTGGATTTTATTTAGAGACAGGGTCTCACTGAGTTGTTTAGCACCTTACCACTGCTGAGGCTGGTTTTGAACTCACAATCCTCCTGTCTCAGTTTCCCAAGCCACTGGGATTACAGGTATGTGCCACCACGCCTGGCTCCAGCAGAACTTTCTGGGATAGAAATGTTCGATCTCCATATTGTCCAACATAGTACACACTAACCACAAGTGGGTACTGAGTATTGAATGTGCCTTGTTCAAAATAAGATGTACAGGAAGTGAAAAACAATAGATTTCAAAGAAGAAAGAAGGATGTAAAGTATTTTGTTAATAATTTTATATTGACTACATATTGAATGATAATGTCCATATATTGGGTTACATAAAATATATTAAGATTTCACATTTCTTTTTACTGTTTTATTGTGGCTATTAGAAATTTTTAAATTACATATGTGGTTCACATTATTTTGTTGAACAGTGCCATTCTGGAATCATCATTATTTTACCTTTTAACTTTTTTTTTTTTTTTTTTTTTTTTTTTTTTGCGGTACTGGGGATCAAACTCAGGGCCTTGTGCTTGCGAGGCAAGCACTCTACCAGCTGAGCTATCTCCCCAGCCCCCTATTTTACCTTTTACAGTTTAAGTCTATGATCCTCTGGAACTGCTTTCTGTAGGTAGTATGAGATAGCAGTAAAAGTTCATTTACTCCCATATGGACAGTGAACTTATGTTACCATTAACCTTTATTGAAAGGGAATTTTCTTGTAAGGTTTTGATACTAACATGACACTGACTTCATAAAAAGAATTAGGAAACTCATTATTTTTTAGACTTCTAGAAAATTTGCCATTAGATTGTTGCTATTTCTTCAGTAAACAAATGGAAGAATTCACCAGGAAAGTCCTTTGGGCAACCAGTTTCCTCGTGGAAAGACTGTCCTATCCATTATAGGAAGAATTATACTAACACATCCGGTTCTGCCCATTTTTTTGTTTCACATATTTTTAGCCTATGCAATTAGGTTCACAGAAATTAAGGAATATTGTATCTACTGAATTACCCTTTCATTGTGAAGAGTTCTCCTCTCTAATAATACTTTTGATTTCAAGACTACCTTGAAAGTAGTACAGCCATACTAGTTATCTTTTGGATATTTCCATAATGTAGTCATAATTTCCATAATATATTTTTTTATCTTCCTACTTTTAAAATTTCTTTAACCTTTATACTAGAAATGTGTCTCTTTTGAATCACACTGAGTTGTTAAGTTTTTTTTAACAACCTTGGTGTGAGGCTGGGGGTGTGGCTCAGTGATACAGTGAGTGTTTAGCACATGTAAAGCACTGGGTTCAATCCTTAGGACCACAAAATAAATAACCTTTCTTACAAGCTCTGTTCTGAACTGTATTATGTGGTCCACTTTCATTTAATGAAATTACTGATATATTTGGTTTTATATTTCTATCATTTTCCTATCTGTTTTTGATTTATTGCATCTTCTTTAATAATTTTTCCTATTTATAGCCTTGTGGATTAATCAATTTCCTTCTTCATTCTCTCTTAGCTGTGTAAGAGCTTGCTACTTATACATTTAAAACGATATTCTTGGGCTGAAGATATAGCTCAGTTGGTAGAGTGCTTGCCTTGCACGCACAAGGCCCTGGGTTCAATCCCCAGCACCACAAAACAAAAACAAAAAACGATATTCTTTAGTCAAAGCAATTTTTTGATCAAAAAGAAACATCACCATACCCTATCTTAAGACATAACATAGGGCTGTAATAACCACAACAGCATGTTACTAGAATAAAACCAACACATAGACTACTGAACAAATAGAGATCCTGAAAACAAATCCCATCAATTCTCAACAAAGGTACCATAAACACTGGAAAAAAGGACAACTTCTTCAATAAATAGTGGTGGCAAAAACTGGATACCTATATGAAGAAGAATGAAACAAGCTACAAAAATCAATTCAAAATGGATCAAAACCTAAACCGAAGATCTGAAACTATGAAACTCTTTGAAGAAAATATTAAACACTTTAAGATGTTGGTATAGGCAATATACCAATGATAAGACTCCAAGAGCCTAAGCAAACATAGACAAATGAGATTATATCAAATTAAGAAGTTTCTGCACAACAGGGAGAAGAAGCAACCTATGTTATATAAGATAATATATGCAAACGATTCATCTGACAAACAGTTAATATCCAGACTATATTACAAACTTAAAAACTCAAAAATTTGGGCTGGGGATATAGCTCAGTTGGTAGAGTACTTGCCTCACATGCACAGGGCCCTGTGTTCAATCCCCAGCACCAGACACACACACAAAAAAAAAAAAACTCAAAAATTCAACAAAAAAATTTAAAAATGGACAAATAATTCAAATAGACATTCGTCAAAAGAAGATATACAAGTGACCAACAATTATATGAAAAAAGTACTCAACATCACTAGCCACAAGGGAAATGCATGAAAACTACAATAAGACAGCATCTTACCTTAATCAGAATGATTATTACAAAAATGGGAAAAAATAAAATGTAGGTTCAGATTAGAATAAAAGGGAATTCATACACTGCTGGTAGAAATGTAAAACTAGTAGTCTTTGAGGGAAACAGCATGGAGAGGGGTGGGAGGTCGGAAGGGATGGAGGAAGGACTGGGAAGTAATAGTGGCCAAATTATATTATTGTATTGTGTCATGTACGAATATGTAACAACAAATCCCATCATTATGTCCAACTATAATGTACCAATAAAAATGTGGGGCTGGGATATAGCTCAGCTGGTAGAGTGCTTGCCTTGCATGCAAAAGGCCCTGAGTTCAATCCCCACCACCACACACACACACACACACACACAAAAGTGTGGGGCTGGGCACTGTAGCACACACTTGTAATCACAGCAACTGAGGAGACTGAAGCAGAAGAATCCAAGTTCAAAGCCAACCTCAGCAATTTACTGAAGACCTAGGAAACTTAGCGAGACTGTCTCAAAATTAAAAAATAGGATACAGTGGTACAGGCCTGTAATCCCAGCAGCTTGGGAAGCTGATGCAGGAGAATCACAAGTTCAAAGCCAGCCTCAGTAAAAGCGAGTTGCTAAGCAACTCAGTGAGGCCCTATCTCTAAATAAAATACAAAATAGGGCTGGGGATATGGCTCAGTGGTTGACTGCCCAAGTTCAAACCGTGGTGTCCCCCAAAAAATTAAAAAATAAAAGTGCTGGGGATATGGCTCAGTGGTTAAGTACCCCTGGGTACCAAAAAAAAAAAAAAAAAAAAGGTGGGAAAAATATCAAACAAAAAAAGCAGTATGGAGATGCTTCAAAAAACTCAAAATAGAACTACCATAAGATCCAACAATCCCACTACTGGATATATATCCAAAGGAAATGAAATTACCTTATGAAAAAGATATCTACACTCCCATATTTATTGCAGATCTAGGCACAATAGCCAAGATATGGAATCAATCAATGTGTCCATTAATAGATAAATGGTTAAAGAAAATATGGTATAAATACACAAGGGAATATTATTCAGTCATACAAAGAATGAAACCAGAGATTATGTTAAATTATATAAACAACAAACAGAAAGACAAAGTGCCACATGTTCTATCTCATACATGGATGCTAAAGGAGTTGATCTCAAAGTAAAAGAGAGTAGAACAGTGATTACTGAAGGATAAGAATAGGTGGGAAGGGGAATAGGAGATGGTTGAACAATCAGTACAAAAATACAGTTAGATAGGAGGGATAAGTTCTCATGTTCTATAGCACAGGAAGGTAACTATATTTAAAAACAATCTATTATAAATTTTATGAAACTACAAGGAAAAAATTTGAAGGTTTCTAACAAAGAAATGATAAATTTTTAAGGACACATAAGGATGCCAATATTACCCTGATTTGATCAGTGTATATTGCATACTGTATCAAATTATCACAGTGTATCCCATAAATATGTACAACTAGATGTCAATTAAATACATATCTCTTAAAAAGAAAAGAAAGCATATATAGCAACAGAAAAATAGGTTAATTGGACTACATCAAAATTAAAAACTTTTGAGCATCCAAGGACATTATCAAGAGCCAGTTGTGATGGCATACACCTGTAATCCCAACCATTCCACAGGCTTCTGAGGCAGAAGGATCACAAGTATGAGGTCAACTAAGTGAGACTGTGTCTCAAGATAAGTTTTAAAAGGGCTGGGGACTTAGTTCAGTGGTAGAGTGCTTGCCTATTATGTACAAGGTCCTGAGTTCAATCCCTAGCACCTCAAAAAAAAAAAAAAAGAAAAGATGGGGTGGGGAGATAGCTCAGTTGGTAAAGTGCTCACCTAGCAAGCACAAAGCCCTGGGTTCAATCCCCAGCACCACAAAAAAAAAAAAAGAAAGAAAAGACACTGTCAAAACAGTGAAAAGACAACCCACAGAATGGGAGAAAATATTTGCAAAGCATTTATATGATAAGGGAATAATATCAATCTTATGTAAGCCAAGCATGATGGTGTGCACCTACAATCCATGACCTAGGAAAATGAGGCACGAGCATCTCAAGTTCAAAGCCAGACTCAGCAACTTAGCAATACCCTCAGTGACTTAAGAAGATGCTGTCTCAAAAGAAAATAGAGGGGCTGGGGTTATGGCTCAGTGGTAGAACACTTGCCTGGCATTTGTGAGGCACTGGGTTCAATTCTCAGCACCATATATACATAAATAGAATAAAGGTTCATCAACAACTAAAATACATATTAAAAAAGAAAGAAAGAAAATAGAAAGAACTGGGAAAGCAGTTCAGTGGTAAAGCATCTCTGGGTTTGATTCCCAGTCAAAAAAGAAATATGTAAACAACCCAACAAAGTACAACCCAATTCAAAATTAAGCAAAGGACTTATGTAGGTATTTCCCCAAAGAAGGTACACAAAAAGCTATCCAGTATACATAAAAGATGCTAGATTACCAGTAATTAGGAAAAGGGAAATCAAAACCAAGGAGATACCACTTCATACCTAAGAGGATGACTATAATTAATAAAAAAAAGAAAGAAAAAGTGTTGACGAGTATTTGGAAAGATTAGAACCCTTGTGCCCTGTTGGTGGTAATGTTAGACAGAATTACTATATTACCCATTTGGTCTACTTCTGCCAATACCTAAAAGAATTGAAAGTAAAAAAAAAAAATAATTGAAAGCAAGGACTGAAACAGACACTTGTACATCCAAGTATTCTTTTCAATATCTTTCTTTCTCTTTTTCCCCTCCCCCATCCCCTTCCCCTCCTCCTCCCCTCCCTCTCTCACAGTACTGGGGATTAAACCCACAGCCTTGTGCATGCTAGGCAATCACTCTATGACTGAGCTATATCCCCAGCCCACATTTTAATAATCAATAAAAATATCTCTTTCTTTATGTGCTTTTTATATTATTAATGAAGCTGACAATCTTTTCTTACGTTTCTCAAAGAGTTAGTTTTCCACCCTTGTGAATTGCCTTCTCTAATCCTTTGTCCATTTTTCTGCGTGTGTAGTAGGGTAGCTAGTATTCTAAATTAGAAATAAGCATTCTGAACATTCTTTTTTTTTTTTTTTTTTTTTTGCGGTACTGGGGATTGAACGCAGGGCCTTGTGCTTGCAAGGCAAGCACTCTACCAACTGAGCTATCTCCCCAGTCCTCCTTTCTTAATAAAGCTTATTCAGTTGGCATTTACTGAATTCTAACTCTCCACAAGTATTGAGTAGCACATGTGACAAGAAACAGCTCATGTCTCCAAGAGATTTACAAATCAGAAGTATTTTCTTTTCAGTACATGAAAGTATTGGTTTGATTACCTCTTATATTTTATGAATATGCCCAAATCTTCTGACACTGATTTTTCAGCTCTGGTGATTAAACCCAGGACAGTGCATGGTAGGCAAACACTCTTATCACTGAGCTCCGTACCTAGCCATGAAATACAAAAATCTAATGGTAAAAAAGCTTTAAAATGTACATATAGAATGAACACAGGAGTTGCAAGTAACCATTACATATCCTAAAGCTAAATGACTATAACTTCGTCTATTTTATTACCTGTGAATGTAAGTCATACCTTTTGATGGACAATAAAAGTCAGAATTAAATCTATATTTTTGGGCTGGGGATATAGCTCAATTGGTAGAGTGCTTGCCTGTCAAGCACAAGGCCCTGGGTTCAATCCCCAGCACTGAAAAAAAAAATCTGTATTTGTACTTTTAAAAAGGTAAAAATTGTAGCCTTAGAAATATAACAATATAGACTCAACATAGATTGTATTAAGTCACCAAATAAAATCCTCATTTGAAGGCAGTATTACACTGAAACCACTGAAGCAAAAAAATAACTGCTCAGTTTTAGAAGTTTTCATTGAGGATAACATCCTACTAACTCACAACTTATAATTTCAGTCTTAACTTACTAAGACAATTTGGCAAATTATATCTGCTACTATTTAGCTCTGTAATTTTATTGTGTAATTCTGGTCAATTTAGTACATTTGCCTACAGGGACTAAGGCCTATAAACACAAAATTAAGAGCTGTCATGGCAAATTGATGTTAAAGAGTAGTGAGCTGAAACAGTTATCTAAAATACAGGTTATAAAAGATATATAAAGTAAGAAATATTTAGCCTACTATCAGGAATGATATAATTATCCAAAAAACTAAGTCACTTTCATCTGCAGAGTTGAAAATTGGCCTGTTCGTCAGAAAGCAAGTGAGAGACCACACTAGGAAATAGCCACTTGGCCTATCATCTCAACATACTGAAGTCTACCAGTTGGGACTTCTTCATATGAACCTGAAAATATGATCAATTCACACATTGTTTCTTTATTCCAAGTATATGCAAGAAAAGAGGGATAAATGATTACATGCTTACTCTAATGAGTACATTTTTTCTTGCTGAAAACTTATACTATACATAGTAACTTACAAAACTTTTTTGACATAATTTAGTTGCTAAATGAAAAGATGCTTAACTAAACCATTAAAATTACAAATGTGGGAGATAAAAAATACAAACTAAACAATAACAACCTGTTTTTGCTTATCATGTTGGCAAAAATGTGAAAGATTGATGTATCTGGCTATTAACATGGTCAAGGGTATAGAAAAACATTTTATCAGTTGGGTGCAGCAGTGCACACCCATAATCCCAGTTACTAGGTAGACTGAGACAGGAGGATCACAAGTACAAGGTCAGCTTTGACAACTTAACATGACTCTGTCTCAAAATGAAAAATAAAAAGGGCTGGGCACAGTGGCACACACCTGTAATCCCAGTGGCTTGGGAGGCTGAAACAGGAGGATCTCAATTTCAAAGGCAGCCTCAGCAAAAGTGAGGTGCTAAGCAACTCAGTGAGACCCTGTCTCTAAATAAAATATAAAACAGGGCTGGGGATGTGGCTCAGTGATTGAATGCCCCTGAGTTCAATCCCCAGTACCCCCAAAATATATAAAATAAAACAAAATAATAAAAAATAAAAATGGCTGTAAGTATAGCTCAGTGGTAGAATACTTCTCAGTTCAATGCCCAGTACTAAAAAAAATACTTACCATAGATATATAAGGCTATAAGTGAATACATATTTAAAATATTTAAAACTTGGAGATGCTCTAAATGTCTTTCAAAAAGGAAATAAATTGTGATGCATTCATACTAAAGAATACTACATAGCAGCTAAGAACAATGAGCTAAATCTGTATATGACATGAAGCACATGTATAAATGGAAAAGAGTCTAGAAGAATATAAACCATTAACAGTGATGACCTCTGAGGGAGTGACTTTGTTTTTACTTTATATACTTCTCTATTACTAGTTTCATTAAAGTAAGCATTTCTTTAGTATTCAGAAAAAAAAATAAAGTAAAAGCTAAAAGTGGCCATTTTCTTTGCATGAGTTGGATGCATTTATTTTTCTTTTAGAGCTTTTGACATTTGCCAATAGTTTTTTTCTAAATATAAGAATAAACAGGTCACATACAGTTCCTGATTTAAAAAAAAAAACAGGAACCAGGAAAAGAGCAAAGGTTAAGAGTGATAAAGAAAGGATATTGTAGAAAATAAAGGAAGTAAAGAAAAAGAATAAGAAACTAATAATGTACCAGAAATGTACCATTATTTTGTGCCCAGCACTAAATAATGAACAGAATGTCATTGTTTAATCTTTAAATTTGTATGTTTCTAATTTCATCTTAAATTTGTAAGAGAAGAAGAAAGAAAAACTGAGATATAGATTTCTTCAATCATAGGAGAATTTGAAATAAGCAGCAGCAACAACAAATCTTACTACGCTGAGTTTAAAAGCCTAAGAAAATCCAACTGTGATTCAGAAATAATAATTTCAGAGAAAAAGGAACAAATCAGTTCCTAAACTTTCTGGTTGAAAATTTTCAGAATGATAAAACACACACACACACACACACACACACACACACACACACACACACATATATACACACAGCACATCCTAATCTGACTTTTGGGATGACATAGATAAATTATAGTAAAACTCAGTATATGAGTAATTACTGAGGTTTGTATGTTAAATGAAGATTTTGACTTTAGAATCTGCTGGTCTGGAGTTGAGACAATATTCTTTTTTGACTCATATTCAGCAATAACAAAAATATCCATAAATCTTCCTTGGGCAAAATAACTTTAGAGGTCATACTGCCTTGATAAGTAAGATGTTATGGTCATTCCAACCTGCCTAAAAATGATAAAACAGATAAGATCACCTTTATGACCATTCTTTCTATTAAAAAGACTAAAATTACTGGATCTGTACTCTGTCATTTCCATCTGAGTCTTATGGCATGATATTGTTTCCAGAAAACAAATTTTGTTAGAGCAATAAGCAAAGAAATCTCATGATTTTAGTCTCAAATTCTTTATTCAATATAAAGATACATATGATAATTCATATACAGATTTAGCTCATTATTCTTAGCTGCTGTGTAGTATTCTTTAGTATGAATGCATCACAATTTATTTCCTTTTTGATAGACATTTAGAGTATCTCCAAGTTTTAAATATTTTAAATATGTATTCACTTATAGCCTTATATATCTATGGTTAAGTATTTTTTTAGTACTGTGCATTGAACTGAGAAGTACTCAGATTACACAGCATGTAACACATGTAACACAGCATGTAACATCATTTCTCAGAGCCAGTTAACAAAGCTTTTAAGGTGACTGAAAAAAAGTGAGAAGAATACATTTCTAAATTATATTCTAGAAGTACAAATGAGTTGGCTGTTGTGGTGCATGCCTGTAATCCCAGTGACTCAGGATGCTAAGGCAGGAGAATCAAAAGTTTGAGGCCAGCTTCAGCAACTTAGGGAGACCCTATTTCAAAATAAAAAATTAAGAAAAGCGGGTTGGGGTTATGGCTCAGTGGTAGAGTGCTCACCTAGCATATGTGAGGCACTATGTTCGATCCTCAGTACCACATAAAAATAAAATAAAATAAAAGGTGTTGAGTTCATCTAAAATTTAAAAAAAATTTTAAAAAGGTCTGGGGGTGTAGCTCAGTTGTAGAGCACCCTTGGGTTCAATACCCTGCAACACATACACACAAAAAGATACAAATGAAAACTTCATTATTTCCAGGGCATTTGGGGGGCAATGATGGGGCATGAACCCAGAGGTGCTTTACCACTGAGCTACAATCCCAGTCCTTTTATATTTTTTAAGACAGGGTCTCACTAAGTTGCTTAGGGCCTTGCTAAATTGCTGAGGCTGGCTTCAAACTCGTGATACTCTTGCCTCAGTCTCTCCAGTCGTAGGGATTACAGGTGTGCACTACTGAGCCCAGCTCCAGTGCGTTTTTAAAGCCTCTGTAATGCCTGTTTCCTCTGATTTTTGCTCTTTACACAAATGGAATCATATTACATGTAAAATTTTACAGTATGGATTTTTTAGTATATCTTGTACATCATGTATCAAGACATATAAACTTCCACCAAACAAAACAAAACTGGTGCTTGGAATGTAGCTCAGTGCTAAAGTATCTGCCTAGCACGCATGAGGTCCTGGGTTCAATGCCCAACCTTACAAAACAAAACAAAACAACTTATCTATTCCAAAAAAACATATAGAACTACCATTTTATAAAATTATTGTATGACATTCTCCATTGTGTGGACCTGCCATACTTTATTTCATTTGTTCCTTTTGGATTAATATTTAGGTTTCTTTAATTTATTTGCTACCGAGAATTGTACTCAAGAGTACTAAACCACTGAGCTATTTCCCCACCCATTTTAACTTATTTATTTTTACCCTGAGAGAGGGTCTTGCTAAATTGCTGAGGCTGGCCTCAAATTTATGATCCTTCTACCTTAGCTTCTGAGTAGCTGATTTCAGTTTTGTGCTACTCAAAACACTGCTTCCACGAATATCATTGTATATTATCTTTATTTTACATAAAATTCCTAGAAGTGGAATTGTTGGATCAAAGGCCATCCAAAACTTTGATAAACAGTGCCCAATTGCCCTCCAGAAATGTATTTATTAATACTCTTACTAACAGCTTATAAAAGTAGTTAGTATTTTTTAAGGCTTTTGATACACACTGCCAAATTGTGCTCAATAAAGATATCAATTCATTTCACATTTCCACTAAGAGTTTAGAGAAGTGTCTGTTTACTCACACTTATACCAGACTGTTTTTGTTTTTGTTTTTTACACAGTACTGTGGATAGAACCCAATAGCCTTATGCTAGTCAACTATTATTAAAATTTGTTTTGGGCCTCAGTGGTGGAGCACTTACCTGACATGTGAAAGGACCTGGGTTTGAGTCTCATAAAAGAAAAAAATCTTTTTAAATACTGTCAATCAATTATGTGAAATACGGTTTATGTTTATCTCTGATAACTTGAGACTTTCTGACCATTTGCATTTGTTTTTTTGTGAACTGCCTGTTTCCCTTGGGCACTTTTGGGTGTTTACCTGTTATATGTAAGAGATCTTTGCATATTAAAAATATTCATCATTTGCCTGTCATACATATTGCTAGTCATTTTTCACAGGTTTTTTTTTGTTTATCTTTTTATCTATTTGTGCTTTTTTCCCCTATCCAGAAGCCTTAAAGTATCATGTCTCTGGTATTAGCCTTCCCTACACCAGGATTATACTAATATTTGCCTGTACTTCTGTCTAGTATTTTTTGTACTTTACATTTAAATCTTTAACTTATCTAGAATTTACATTAAGTATACAATATAGGGAACTTTTTTCTTCAAAATCATTAACTGGTTGTCCCAATGCCATGTTAAGTGAGCCATTCTTTCTTCCCTACTTGAAATGCTGCAACTATGAGATATATACTAAATGCTTGTTTATAGTGAGGCCTCTCTGGATGTTTTTATTCACTGACATGTTAATCCATTTTGATACCAGTACTATTTCTTTGGTATTTAAGAAAATTTATTTCATTATATTTTATAATGAATTTTATACTCCCACTTTACATGGGATCTACCCTCTTAACAAACTTTTAAGTGTATATTATCCTTGACAAACTGGTGTACCTTTTAATGCATTTTGCTCCCTAATAAGGCATATTCCCATTATCAAGCTTCTTTTTCAGAATTTGTCAGTATGTTTTCAAATATGTGTTCTTTTATATGAATCTTGGGAATCACTGTGTTTAAGATCTTCTCCACCTCAAAATCTCTTAAATTTGTAGACTAATTTGGATAGAATTAACCACTTTTTACAATATTGAATCTTCCTATACATTTCTATTAAGTTTATTCCTGAGTATATTTTAGTTGTTTTTCAGGACCATGTGGAGGAACTATATGAATGGAATCTTTTATCATTATATTTTCTAGATGATTATTATAATTGTATGAGTGATTATGATATATTAACTGATAATCTTACTAAACTCTCCAATATTTCCCTATATTAACTCAATCTTTCTTAAATTAATTCAGTCTTAAATTATACTAGTATATGCTTCAAGGAAACAAACCAATCATCTAACACACATGAATTTTCTATAAAATGTATAAATTAATATAAATTTATATCTGCTTATTTTGAAGTTTCTCTGAAGGGGGATGGGCAGACAGTGAATGTTACTTTTTAACCTTATACCTTTTGTACCTTGTATTTTTCTATTACTATGACCATATGTATTACTTTTAAAATAAATAAGTTTTAAAAAGTGCCACTCTCTGACCTGGCCCTACTACTTTCAGAAATATATCTAAAGGAAATAAACAGAGAGATACTTGAAGATGCAGAAATATTAGTTAGAGCAGAAAAGAAGTGGATACAAATGAAAACACTAATAAAATGGGGTTTGGTAAAATGAATAATGGCCCATGTATTCAACATAATACTGTATGGATATTAAATTTAATTTTTCTTTCTACAAGACTTTTTAAAGAAGAAACAATGTCAATACTCCTCAAATTAATTCATAGAATAGAACGGGATGGAACAATTCCAAATTCATTAAATGAAGTCAGTATCACACCCATTAAAAAAAACAGATAAGGACATGTCAAGGACAGAAAACTACAGACCAATATCCCTGATGAACTTAGATACAAAAATCCTTAATAAAATATTAGTAAATCATATTTAACAACATATTAAGAAGATTATACACTACAACCAAGCTGATTTCATTCCAGGGGTGCAAAAATGGTTAAACGTGTGCAAATCAATAAATGTAATTCATCACAAAAAGAGAATTAAGAACAAACGTCACTTAGTTATCTTGATAGATGGAGAGAACCTTTCAACAAAATTCAGTACTCATTAATGATAAAAACACTGAAGAAACTAGGAATAGAAGGAACCTACCTTGACATTGTAAAACCTCTATGAAAAACCCAAAGCCAACATCATGGTAAATGGGGAAAAACTGAAAGCATTTCCTTTAAAATCTGGGACAAGACAAAGATGTCCACTCTCACCACTCCTATTCAATATAATCCCATTCATAATAACCTCAAAAAATACTTAGGAATAAATCTAACCAAGGATCAACAAAATACCAATGACATTCTTCACAGAACTACAAAACAGCAGTCCAAAAATTCATTTGAAGGATAAAAGACCCAGAATAGTCAAAGAAATTCTAAGCCAAAAAAGCAATGTTGGAAACATCACAATATCTGACTTCAAATTATACTACAGAGTTATAGTAACAAAAACTGCATGGTACTGGCATAAAAACAGAAACGGATCACTGGTACAGAACAGAAGACACAGACAAACCCACACATTTACAGACATCTGATCCTTGACAAAAGTGTCAAAAAAACATTGGAGAAAAGACAGCCTTTTTACAAATGTTGCTGAGAAAGTGGTTATCCATATGTAGAAGAATGAGAATAGATCCTTATCTCTCACCCTGAATAAAAGTCAACCCAAAATGGACCAAAGACCTTGTATAAACTATAACTCCTAGTAGAAAATGTAAAGTCCACACTCCAACATAGAGGTAGCAGGCAACAACCTTCTCAATAGAACCCCTAAAGTAATAGATGACATCAAATTTAAAAGTTTCTGTACAGAGCAAAGGAAACAATTATGAATATGAAAACAGAACCTACAGAATAGGAGAAAACCTTTGCTAGCAACACTTCTGACAGAATATTTAAGGGACTCAAAAACTTAATACCAAAAAAAACCAATTAATAAATGGGCAAATGAAGCAAACAGTCCTCAATACATCAACAAATATATGAAAAAACTTCAACATTGTTAGCAATTAGGGAAATACAAATCAAAACTACACTGAGATTTCATCTCACCACAGCTAGAATAGCTGTCATCAAGAATACAAACAAGGGGTTTTCAAGATGGCGGACTAGAGGGCGGCTGCATTTCACGTTGCTCCAGGACGCGGGATTCAAAAGAGGAGATAGTGAGAGACTTGGGACCAACTCAAAGCCGCCGGGTGAGTCTCTCCCATTGGGGAGGCGTCCCGGATGGGGTGGTAGCCCCGGAACACAGGGAACTTTGTGAGGTAGAGTTGTTCGGCGAGGCGCCCCTCCCCCCACAGGAGCAGTAAACACGGACAACTGGAATCGTCGTGGAGGAGGCGGCTCAGCACAGCGCTTGGACTCGGAGCAACCACTGGGGCTCCGGGCGGCTGCCTGAGGAGGAGCTGCGTGGCGAGCTGTTTGAATTCAGAGCGAGTGCTCCAGAGCACCGGTGGCCTGCCTGGAGGAGGAGCGCGGTGGGTCGCTTGATCTAGGACTGACTGAATCAGACCCACGGGCGGTTGCCAGAGGAGGAGGCGAGTGGTGAGTTGAACATCGTGGCCTGCCTGGGGGAGGAGCGTGGTGGATCACTTGGTCTCGGAGCCACCGCTCCTGAACACCCGGGGGGCTACCCCGAGGAGGAGGAGGAGGAACAGGGCGGGTCACTTGGACTTAGAGTGACTGCCTGGGGCTGCAGGCGGTTGGCGGGAGGAGGAGACGCGAAGTGAGTTGCTTGGACTCCTAGTGACTGCGTCGGAAACCGGGCACGTTCCGGAGGAGGAGGTATGTGGCGGGTCTCTGGGTCTCGGAGCTATTGTGCAGGGCTCCAGGTGGCGGCTCGGAGGAGGGGCTGCATAGCCAGGCGATTGGTGCAGAGCAGGGTCCCAGGAGCTAGGTGGCTTCTCGCTGGGGGAGCCGCACAGAGACACGCCTAGGGGCGGAGCGAAGTTTCCAGGACTGCGGGCAGATTCTCTGAGGAGAGGCAGCCTAAGGAGACTCGCCTGCGAAGGGTGAGGCTCCCAGGCCCAGGAGGTAGGTCCAGGCCCCTGGAATGGTTGCAGAGGAAGACAGCCCAGCCCAGGCGGTGGTTGTAGATTGAGGGGAACCTCTGGGAGGGCAACTGACCAGCGAGACGTCCCCACCAAGTGAGTCTTCCCTGCCGGGGGAGGTTTTCCCACAGAGACGGTAAAACCAGAGACACAGGCACAAACAGGCCTTGCCTCAGCCCACAGCCTAGTTCCCCATTGGATGACCATTGGTCAACAAGTGGAGGCACCTCTGCCCACTAGCAGGGAATATACACCACCTGAGGGTCACCACCCCTAGAGAGGCAGCTTCCTTGTGGAGCACCACATTATCAACTTCGTCCAAGACTTCAGGCTACTGAAGGATAAGAGGGGATATACTAGCAATCTTCAGGGACATTATAAGTTGATAGAGGAAATCTGCAATATCTTAATGACCCACTGATTCCTGAACAATATGAGAAAACAAGGGAAGAAAATGCCCCAAACAAATCTAGATGTTACATCAATAAAATCCAATGACAGCGTGGCAGAAGAAATGACAGAAAGGGAGTTCAGAATGTACATAATTAAAATGATAAGGGAAGCAAACGATGAGATGAAACAGCAAATGCAGGCATTGAATGATCGCACCAGTCGACAGTTAACAGAGCAAATTCAGGAAGCAAAAGATCATTTCAATAAAGAGAGATATTGAAAAAAAAAACAAACAGAAATCTTTGAAATGAAGGAAACAATAAACCAAATTAAGAACTCCATAGAAAGCATAACCAATAGGATAGAACACCTGGAAGACAGAACTTCAGATATTGAAGACAAAATATTTAACCTCAAAAACAAAGTTGAACAAACAGAGAAGATGGTAAGAAATCATCAACAGAATCTCCAAGAACTAAGGGATATCATGAAAAGGCCAAATTTGAGAATTACTGGGATTGAGGAAGGCTTAGAGAAACAAACCAAAGGAATGAACAATCTATTCAATGAAATAATATCAGAAAATTTCCCAAATCTGAAGAATGAAATGGAAAATCAAGTCCAAGAGGTTTATAGGACTCCAAATACACAAAATTACAACAGACCCACACCAAGGCACATTATAATGAAAATACCTAACATACAAAATAAAGACAGAATTTTAAAGGTGGTGAGAGAAAAGAACCAAATTACATTCAGGGGGAAACCAATACGGATATCAGCAGATTTTTCAATTCAGACCCTAAAAGCTAGAAGGGCCTGGAACAACATTTTTCAAGCTCTGAAAGAAAATGGATGCCAACCAAGAATCTTATACCCAGCAAAACTTACCTTCAAATTTGACGATGAAATAAAATCATTCCATGATAAACAAAAGCTAAAAGAATTTACAAAAAGAAAGCCAGCATTACAGAACATTCTCAGCAAAATATTCCATGAGGAAGAGATAAAAAACAAAGAAGCAAATCAGCAAAGGGAGGAATTATCCTAAAGGAACTGTCAAATAAAGGAGGAGCCAAAATGTGTCAAAAATTTTAAATATGAACCAAATGACCGGGAATACAAATCATATCTCAATAATAACCCTGAATGTTAATGGCCTGAATTCATCAATCAAAAGACATAGACTGGCAGATTGGATTAAAAAGAAAGATCCAACAATATGTTGCCTGCAAGAGACTCACCTCATAGAAAGAGATACCCATAGACTAAAGGTGAAAGGATGGGGAAAAACATACCATGCACAGGGACTCAGCAAAAAAGCTGGAGTATCCATCCCTATTTCAGATAATGTGGACTTCAAGCCAATGTTAGTCAGAAGGGATAAAGAAGGACATTTCATACTGCTTAAGGGAAGCATAAATCAGCAAGATATAACAATCATAAACATCTATGCCCCAAACAGTGGCTCATCCATGTATGTTAAACAAATCCTTCTCAATTTTAGAAACCAAATAGACCATAACACAATAATACTAGGTGATTTTAACACGCCTCTCTCACCATTGGACAGATCTTCCAAACAAAAATTGAACAAAGAAACCATAGAACTCAATAACACAATCAATAATTTAGACTTAACAGACATTTATAGAACATACCATCCAACCAAGAGTGAATACACTTTCTTCTCAGCAGCACATGGATCCTTCTCTAAAATAGACCATATATTATGCCACAAAGCTAAGGTCAGCAAATACAAGAAGATAGAGACACTACCTTGTATTCTATCAGATCATAATGGATTGAAGTTAGAAATAAATGAAAGAGTAAAAAACAGAAACTACTCCAACACCTGGAGATTAAACAATATGCTATTATATGATGAATGGATAACAGAAGATATTAGGAAGGAAATTAAAAAATTCTTAGAGGTAAACGAGAACAAAGAAATATCATATCAAAATCTCTGGGACACTATGAAAGCAGTACTTAGAGGAAGATTTATTTCATGGAGCGCATTTAATAAAAGAAGTAAAACTCAAAAATAAATGACCTAACACTACAGCTCAAAGCCCTAGAAAAAGAAGAACAGACCAACACCAAAAGTAGTAGAAGACAGGAAATAGTTAAACTGAGAGCTGAAATCAACGAAATTGAAACGAAAGAAACAATACAAAAAATTGACAAAATAAATAGTTGGTTCTTCGAAAAAATAAACAAAATTGATAAACCTTTAGCCACACTAACAAAGAGAAGACGAGAGAAAACCCAAATCAATAAAATTCGGAATGAACAAGGAAATATTACAACAGACACGACTGAAATACAAAACATAATTAGAAGCTATTTTGAAAACCTATACTCCAACAAAATAGAAAATTTCGAAGACATCAACAGGTTTCTAGAGACATATGAATTGCCGAAACTGAACGAGGAGGACATACACAATTTAAATAGACCAATTTCAAGTAATGAAATAGAAGAAGTCATCAAAAGCCTACCAACAAAGAAAAGTCCAGGACCAGATGGGTTCTCAGCCGAGTTCTACAAAACCTTTAAAGAAGAGCTCATTCCAATACTTCTCAAAGTATTCCATAAAATAGAAGAGGAGGGAACCCTCCCAAACTCATTCTATGAAGCCAATATTACCCTGATACCTAAACCAGACAGAGACACATCGAGGAAAGAAAATTTCAGACCAATATCCTTAATGAACATCGACGCAAAAATTCTCAACAAAATTTTAGCAAATCGCATACAAAAACATATTAAAGAGATAGTGCACCATGATCAAGTGGGTTTCATCCCAGGGATGCAAGGTTGGTTCAACATCAGGAAATCAATAAATGTCATTCACCATATCAATAGACTTAAAGTCAAGAATCACATGATTATTTCGATAGATGCAGAAAAAGCATTTGATAAATTACAGCACCCCTTCATGCTCAAAACACTAGAAAAAATAGGGATAGTGGGAACATTCCTTAACATTGTAAAGGCCATCTACGCTAGGGCTAATATCATTCTAAATGGTGAAAAACTGAAAGCATTCCCTCTAAAAACTGGAATAAGGCAGGGATGCCCTCTTTCACCACTTCTATTCAATATCGTCCTTGAAACTCTAGCCAGAGCAATTAGACAGACCAAAGAAATTAAAGGGATACGAATAGGAAAAGAAGAACTCAAACTATCCCTATTTGCTGATGATATGATGGTATACTTAGAGGAACCAGGAAATTCCACCAGAAAACTTTTAGATCTCATAAGTGAATTCAGTAAAGTAGCGGGATATAAGATCAATGCACATAAATCTAAGGCATTTTTATACATAAGTGATGAATCTTCAGAAAGAGAAATTAGGAAAACTACCCCATTCACAATAGCTTTGAAAAAAATAAAATACTTGGGAATCAATCTCACAAAAGAGGTGAAAGACCTCTACAATGAGAACTACAGAACACTAAAGAAAGAAATTCAAGAAAACCTTAGAAGATGGAAAGATCTCCCATGTTCTTGGATAGGAAGAATTAATATTGTCAAAATGGCCATACTACCAAAAGTGCTATACAGATTCAATGCAATTCCAATTAAAATCCCAATGATGTACCTTACAGAAATAGAGCAAGAAATTATGAAATTCATCTGGAAGAATACAAAACCCAGAATAGCTAAAACAATCCTTGGCAGAAAGAGTGAAGCCGGGGGTATCGCAATACCAGATCTTCAACTCTACTACAAAGCAATAGTAACAAAAATGTCATGGTATTGGTACCAAAATAGAAAGGTGGATCAATGGTACAGAATAGAGGACACGGACACAAACCCAAATAAATACAATTTTCTCATACTAGACAAAGGGGCCAAAAATATGCAATGGAGAAAAGATAGCCTCTTCAACAAATGGTGCTGGGAGAATTGGAAATCCATATGCAACAGAATGAAACTAAACCCATATCTCTCACCATGCACGAAACTAAACTCAAAATGGATTAAGGATCTCAGAATCAGACCAGAGACCTTGCATCTTATAGAAGAAAAAGTAGGTCCAGAGCTTCAACATGTCGGCTTAGGTCCAGACTTCCTCAACAGGACTCCCATAGCACAAGAAATAAAAGCAAGAATTAATAACTGGGATAGATTCAAACTAAAAAGGTTTCTCTCAGCAAAGGAAACTATCAGCAATGCAAAGAAAGAGCCTACAGAGTGGGAGAAAATCTTTGCCAATCATACTTCAGATAGAGCACTAATCTCCAGAATCTATAAAGAACTCAAAAAACTCTACACCAAGAATGCAAATAATCCAATCGACAAATGGGCTAAGGAAATGAATAGACACTTCACAGAAGAAGATCTACAAGCAATCAACAAGCATATGGAAAAATGTTCAACATCTCTAGTAATAAGAGAAATGCAAATCAAAACCACCCTAAGATTCCATCTCACCCCAATTAGAATGGCGATTATCAAGAATACAAGCAACAACAGGTGTTGGCGAGGATGTGGGGAGAAAGGTACACTCATACATTGCTGGTGGGGCTGCAAATTAGTGCAGCCACTCTGGAAAGCAGTGTGGAGACTCCTTAGAAAACTTGGAATGGAACCACCATTTGACCCAGCTATCCCACTCCTTGGCCTATACCCAAAGGACTTAAAATCAGCATATTACAGAGATAGAGCCACATCAATGTTCATAGCTGCTCAGTTCACAATAGCCAGATTGTGGAACCAACCTAGATGCCCTTCAATTGATGAATGGATAAAGAAACTGTGGTATATATATACAATGGAATATTACTCTTCCATAAAGAATGATAAAATTATGGCATTTGCAGGCAAATGGATGAAACTGGAGAATATCATGCTAAGTGAGATAAGCCAATCTCAAAAAACCAAAGGAAGAATGATATCGCTAATAAGTGGATGATGACACATAATGTGGGGTGGGAGGGGTTAGTGTTGGGGTTGGAGTTGGGTTAAGGGAGGGGGGCAGGAATGGAGGAAGGAAGGACTGTATAGAGGGAGGGGAGGGACGGGAGGGGTGGGGGAGAAGCGAAAAAAATGGCAGAATGAATCAAACAACATTACCCTATGTAAATTTATGATTACACAAATGGTATGCCTTTATGCCATGTACAGACAGAGAAACAACATGTATCCCATTTGTTTACAATAAAAAAATATACTTGTATAAAGGCATCAAAAATATATATTTAGAGCTAAATTTAACAAAACATGTAGAAAATGTGCATACTGAAACCAACAAATCTTGCTGAGAGAAATGAAATTTTTAAATAAACAGTGAGTTATATCCTTGTTAAAAAAAAAAAGAATACAAACAAGGGCTGAGATTGTGGCTCAGTCGTGAAGTGCTTGAGGCACTGGGTTTGATCCTCAGCACCATAAACAAAACTAAATAAAATAAAGCTATTATAAAAAACCCACTCGAGAAAGAAAAGAATACAAACAAGCTGTTGAGTACAGTGGTACATCCCTGTACTCCCAGCTGCTCAGGAGGTTGAGACAGGGAGATCACGAGTTCAAAGTCAGCCTCAGCAAGACTGTGTCTCTAAATAAAATATAAAATAGGGCTGGGGGATGTGACTCAGTAGTCAAGTGACCCTGAATTCAATCCCCAGTACCAAAAAAATAAAAAAAACAAAAGAATACAAAGAAGCCTGTGATCCCAGTAACACTGGAGGCTGAGGCAGGAGGATCACAAGTTTGTGGTCAACTTATCAAGGTCATAAGCAACTTAGTGATACCCTATCTCAAAACAAAAAAAACAAAAGTAAAAAGGGCTGGGGATGTGCCTCCGAGGTAAAGAACCTCTGGATTCAATCCCCAGTACAAAAAAAAAAATACAAACAATAACAAATGCTGGAGAGGATGCAGAGTAAAAGGAACATTTCTACATTTTTGGTGAGATTGTAAATTAGTACAATCATTATGGAAATCAATATGGATGCTTCTCAAAAGACTAGGAATGGAATCACAATATGACCCATCTATACCACTCCTCAGTATTTATCTTAAAGATTTAAAATCACCTTAGTATAGCAATACATGCATACCCATGTTTACAGCAGCACAGTTCATAACAGCCAAACTATGGAAGCAGCCTAATCTGTCTGTCAATGGATGGATAAAGAAAATGAATATATACAGAAAGGAATTTTATTCAGTCATAAAGAATGAAATTGTGTCATTTGTAGGAAAATGGATGGAACCTGAAAACATTATGTTAAGTAAAATAAGCCAAACTCAGAAAGTCAAGGGTCATATGTTTTTTCTCATAGGTGGAAGCTAGAGAGGAAAAAGAAAAAGAAAGATGGTGAAGGATCTCATGAAAACCAAAGGGAGATCAGTAAAGTAGAGAAAAGGGACCAAATGGAAGGAGGAGGGAAAAGAAAAAGGAAATACTATGGAATGATATTGGCCAAATTATATTGTTATATGCATGTACAAATATGTAACAACAAATTCCAGTATTATGTACAACTCTAATGCACCAAAATATGAAAAAATTAAATAAATTTAAATTTCCTGACATACAAAGACTATCAATAATACATTAAATAATGAACCTTCTTTTTTTTTTTTGTAGTACTGGGGATTTAACTCAGGACGTCATGCATGGTAGGCAAATGTGCTACCCTCAAGCTACACCCCAGTCATTTTTTTTTGAGACAGGGTCTTGCTAAGATGTACAGGCTGGCCTTAAACTTGCAGTCCTCCTGCCTCAGGTATGTGCCACCACATAATATTTTTTTAAAGGAGACACAGACACACATATGTATATTTGCATAGGAAAGTTTGGAAGACTAAATAGTTATCTTGATATCAGTAATTCTGATAAGCACTATTATAACATTTTGCTGT
The DNA here is from genome assembly GCF_902686445.1 of Sciurus carolinensis. Classification (NCBI taxonomy): domain Eukaryota; kingdom Metazoa; phylum Chordata; class Mammalia; order Rodentia; family Sciuridae; genus Sciurus; species Sciurus carolinensis. The sequence goes on along the minus strand of NC_062232.1, from coordinate 59,421,445 downwards.
ATTTTGTTTTCTCCAAAAAGCATACATTATTTAATGAAATAAATAAAAGAGATGATGTGAAAATTTCTATTAACCTATCTAACATATTCTTCCTTCCTCTTGGATGAAAAACCGGTTCAGGTCTATTTGGCAAGTCCACAAAGGAACCCTACAAAATATAGTTAGTTTCAGATTTAATGAAATAAATTAAGAGGGTAATAACTCATGTGGTATTAAACTCATAAAAGCTCACTACCCATGTATATTCCTCAAACAAGTTCAAATACCAGTTTGGTTAATCCACTTCTGTAAGAATCCTGGGACATGGCTAGTTATAGCAGGCTGTTTTACAAGAGTCATATGATACCTAATGTTTATGAGGAGATTTAATTTTTTTTTGTGGTGCTGGGGATTGAACCCAGGGCCTTGTACATGTGAGGCAAACACTCTACCAACTGAGCTACATCCCCAGCCCAGGAGATTTAATTTTTAAGTAAAATAAAGGTACTAAAACTGAGTCAGTCTCTTTGAAATTTTTTTTTGTGAAAATTTTGTTTTCTATATCATTTAAATTTTCAGGATATTAATAAAAGGAAAGCAATTACCCAATCCTAGGCTGCCCAGACTATAGGATAAATGTTTTCCTATGACAGTCCAAGGAGCATAAGTATTACATTCAGAAAATTTATCATTAACTTATATAAATTGTCTACTGAAAGTTCAAGTAGTACTAAGTTTTATCTGGCATACTCAGCAAATTTCAGTGAAATGAGAAGCTAAATATATAGGTATATATATGTATATGTACATATATACTTTTATGTGTGTACACACAATCACGTGTCTCATATATATATATATCCCTGTTTTTAAACTGAATAACACATTTATATGACCTTCCATAGGACATATTGGTTAATAAAGTCCTATTTACTTTCTTTAATTGAACTGTCTTTTTTTTTTTTTTTTTTTTGCAGTGCTGGGGATTGAACCTAGGGCCTTGTGCTTGCGAGGCAAGCACCCTCCCAACTGAGTTATATCCCCAACCCTGAACTGTCTTTTTCTTCCACAGTGTTGGATCAAAACTCAAGGCCTTATATATGCTAGGCAAGTACACTACCACTGACCCACACCACTAACCCCACTGAATTACACTTTAAATGCCATCAAGAGTTCCCTTAAACAAATCACTTTATCTGTAAAAGGATTAAGTATCTAAGAGAAATGACTCTGGAGTCAGGCAACATTGGTTCAAATCCTGGCTGGCATCTTTAAGTTTCAGCTTTCCCTGGCTAGAAAATAAGAATAGGTTATAGCATTGCTGTGAGCACTAAGTGTGATAATCTATGCAAATTACTTAGTATAGCTTCCTCATACATGGTCAACTATCAATGCATAGGAACTGTTTTCTATTTTTTATTAGAAATATTACAATGTGTTGGTAGCATTAGGAGTCAAATCATGGAAACAACATTTTGCAAATCTGCAAAAACAAGCAATACTCTAAGTGATTAATTCTCACTTGGTGTTCATAAATGTTGACTACCGTGCTGGCAATATAGCTCATCACGAAGAGTGCCTGCCTCGCATGCTGGAGGCCCGGGTTCGAGTCCCCAGCACTGGGGTTGCAGAAATAACAAACAAACATAAATGTTGACTACCTACCTAAACCTATCTTCTGCCAGTCCCCCTATCACAGTCTCTTTTTTCCTTGTAGTACTGGTGATTGAACCCAGGCCTTGTGTGTGCTAGGTAATAAACACTCTACCACTGAGCTATACCCCCATACCTTTTTATGTTATTCTGAGACGGGCTCTTGCTAAATTGTCCAAGCTGGCCTTGAACTTTTGATCCTCCTGACTCAACTACTGAAGTAGCTGGGATTAGGTGTGTACCACCATGCCCAACTAAAAGCTCTTGTTTTATATTTAATCAGAATATCCATTACTGCTTGATATCTATTTCCTTTGATAAGTTACTGTTAGTCTCCCCCTTTCTAGAAAATAAACTCCATGAGAGCAGGAAGCATAATGGTTAAAAACACAGACTCAAAAGCCGGACTGAGCTGGGTCCAGTGACATACTCCTGTAATCCCAGGGACTCTGGAGACTGAAGCAGGAGGATCACAAATTCAAGGCCAGTCTCATCAAATTATCCAGGCCCTTTCTCAAAATAAAAAGGACTGGGAATATAACTAGGTGGTACAGTATCCCTGGGTTCCATCTCCAGTACTGAGTGGGGGTCACACCACCAGGGTTTGATTCTTATCTGATGATTACTAGCTGTATGATTGGAAAAGACACCTAACCTCTGTTCCTCGGTTTCCTTATCTGTAAAATAGGGATAATAACTTCATCTGTTTCAGAGGGTTGTTGTGAGAATTAAACAACTTAATATCAGTAATACACTCAGAACAGAACCAAGTACTCATTAAAAACTCAATAAATGTTAGTTATTATTATTGAGCTGGTTCACTGCTGTCATTCCTATCTATTGAACTGGCACCTAAAAAACATTTACTGGATAAATAAACAGTAAAAGCTCAATGCTCCAACTGAGTTGGTCTTATAGTTCAGCAAAGTTCTTAAAAGGTAAGAGATGGGAAAGAGAAAGACTGGGGAAAGGTGCTTTCAGTGGGATCAAATTCTCAGTTCACATTCCATCTACCACCCTAAGTAGAAAGGGTTGCTGGTCGCCATTGGGGAATCATCTAAATTCCTTCGGCAGCTAGGAAAATCCCTAGGTAACCCTTTCTCTACTATCAGCAGTGCTTTGTAGGTATTAACTGATTTAACCCTCACAACAACTTTGAGCTAAGCAATACCATTCATCTTAACAGATGGAACACAGAGGCACAAATAGTTTAAGTAGCTAAGTCTAAACCCAAACCCAAGAAGTCATGCAAGGCCCAAGTTCAATCACAGCAGAGAAAAAGCCTATTTTCAGAACTCATGCTTTTAACCACTAGGTATTTTAGTAGAATAAATGTCACCTAGCTATCTTTTTTATTGTGGAACCCTGTCATATCTACTCTCTGGAATTATTTTCTCTGGGGTCATTCAGTTTTCCAAAGATTCTCTAACCTTCTACCTGAGGAACAAGTTATATTTGCTGATATATTTGGGAGCAAGTTGAGAGGAAGGGGTTGCCCATTCGGTATTCAACTTCCACCGAATCTCCCAGCTTTAGTGCCCTCCACTTTGCCCCACTGTCCAGGAGCCCAGGGCCTTTCAGATTCACTTAGTCCAGAGACTACTTCCGGTCTCCTGCATCCTAGGGCATGACAGGGGATGTATAGCAGGAATGGGAAGAGACCTGCGCAGTCCAATTACTTTGTTCAGTTTTTAAAACCTTTCCCTTATTTTCAGTCTTTGGTCTCCTCTTTGTATTTCAGGAAGAACATTTAGCTTCAAGCACCAAGCCTCTCATGGGTAATGTGATATTAAAGAACTCACTACTTATTGATTTCTCACTTTACAGGAAGCTTCCCCCTCTTATCTGCTTCCTATTTTCCAGTAATGTGTTAAAATTATTCCTAATCTGATGCCCCTCTCTTGTTCTCTTTGTTATTTCAAGTTTAAGCCTGCATGCATGTTTCAGGGGATGGGGCAGGTTACAGAAGATAAAACCAGAGCCTTGGGCATGCCTAGGTAAGTGTTCTCCCACTGAGCTACAACCCCAGCGCCCCCACCCTTTTTGAGACAGGGTCTTGCTAATTTACCCAGACTGGCCTCCGGCTTGCAATTCTCCTGTTTCAGCCTCAAAAGTAGCTGGGATTACATATGTGAGAGACCACACCAGGACAGGTTTAAGCCTTTTAAAGTTTCACTACTTGCCAGTCATGGCATCGTTGAGGCAGGAAGAACACAAATTCAAGTCCAGACTCAGCAACTTATTGAGACACTCAACGACTTATCAATACCCCATCTCAAAACAAAATATTTTTAAAAAGGGCTAGGGGTTTAGCACCCTAGCCCTAGCTCAGTGGTATAGCACCCTGGGTTCAACCCCCAGTACCAAATGAATAGTTTCACTACCTGGGCTGGATATCAAGGCACATAACTGTTATTTCAGCCACTCTGGAGGCTGAGGAAGCAGATCAGGAGTTTGAGGCCAGCCTCAGGATCTTAGCAAGCCTCTGTCTCAAATAAACAATAAAAAGGGCTGAGGATATAACTCAGTGTTAAGAGTGCCTCTGGGTTCAGGGAGGGAGGGAGGGAGAGGGAGGAAAGAGAAAGGAAGGGAAGGGAAAGGAAGGGAAGGAAAGGAAAGAGAGTTTCATTCTTGTTACTTATGGTGGCATGGACATAGTCCCAGCTACCTGGGAGACAGAGGTGGGTGGATTGCTTGAGCCCAGGAGTTCAAGGCCAGCCTAGGCAACAGAGCAAGACCTTGTCTCAAAATAGAAATAAAGCTTCTTTACTGTCATAATATTAGAGTTTTGAGAAGGACAAGAGTTAAACATGTGTAGTCAGGTGGCCATGTTTAAACCCATATACTACTTTTATAGACATTTTTTTAGCCAGATGTGATGGTGCACACCTGTAACCCCAGTGACTTGGGAGGCTGAGATAGGAGGATCACAAGCTGGAGGCCAGCCTCAGCAATGCAACTTAACAAGACCCTGTATCAAAATAAATATTGTGTGTAGAAGTATATTAAATTTGAATAATTTAGTAACCACGGCAATAGTTAAGTCATTAAATTGACAATGTATCATAATTGTGCTATTATCAGAATAATTATCAATTATTTCCTTATATCAGATTGTTGTATTTCTTATAGTTTTGACATATTACATGTTGATGAGCTGTTCTCTCAGAGTCTGAAAGCTGTTTGACATTTTATAATTTCAGTGACTTTCATCAAAGCATTCATGAACTTCACCTATAATATCAGAAGTAAATAAATGCATTTGACATGTGCTAATTTACCTAAAATAAATAAAATTAAAAAGGGCTTGAAGTATAGCTCAGTGATATAGCACCCCTAGGTTAAATCCTTAGTACCACAAAAAAAAATGTTATTTTTCCAAATATAGATTTTAAAAATAGAAGATAAGGGCTGGGGATATAGCTCAATGGTAAAGTCTCTGCTTAGGATGGGTGAAGCCATGGGTTCAATCTTCAGAAGCACACTAAAAATAAAACAGAAAATGACTTGGGTTATAAGGGAAAATGGGGTAAAGGGAAGGAGAAGTAAAGGAATTAAGATGTACTGAGTTCCTATCATATACTGGGCATTTTAAAACACATTTTAATGCTGGCTAGGCATGGTGATGCATACCTGTAATCCCACTTGCTGGGGAGGCTGAGGCAGGAGGATCACAAGTTCCAGGTCAGCCTGGGCAACCTTGTGAGACTCTGTCTAAAACAAAACAAAACAAAACAAAAAAACTTTAATTCTAATAACTACATGAAACTGTTCTCTTTTTTAGAGAAGATGAAATTCAAGTTCAAAGAAGGAATGAGGGCTGCTTTGTCTAATGCCAAGAAGTTAATGAATGGTAAAATCTGACTCTTAACATAGACCTATGAGACTTCAAAAAGTATGCTCCTTCCCCTATTTTTGATGTTATCTGGAAAGAACAGTTCAGGCAAAGGTGACATGCTTAACTCAAGTAGTGGTCATCAGAGCTGGAATCAGGAAGAGGGTGGACGTACAGCAGCAGCATTATGGTGCTCTTCTCAAGCAAAGACAGAATACTCGCAGGTCAGCTTTGTACAGATATATGCAAAGATTAATGTATCAATATGTGGCACTGTGGTGACAGATGTATTCGTTCTCGCTCATCCTAAGAAGACAAACAAACAATATCCTCTTTTCACCTTAATCTAAAACAAATACATACTTTTCAACTCTCCTACTTCCTTACCATTTCCAGTATGTTTATATCTTCTACCTCTTCAGGCCAGCCAGTCATTCAATCCTGTTCCCTCAAGTTCTATAGAATCCCCCCAATCCTTTGCCTAACATAAAGAAACACATTCTAGCAGTATTTCCTCCCTGGGTTACAAAAGCAACTGGTTGTATTTTGCCCTGGCCAAAAAATATATTTAAAGGTTAGGGGTATCTTGACCCTACATTATCAAAAAAAGGAATATCCACTGCCTTGCTAGCACATTTCTCTGCATACACATCGTGTTTGTCAGCTTTCCATCACTGTGACAATATAGCTGAGATTAGCAACTTATAAGGAAGAAAAGTTTATTTTGGCTCAGTTTCAGAGGTTTCAGTTCAAAGTCACTTTGCCCTGCTATCTTTGAACCTGTGCCCAGACAGCATCACGGTAGGGAATGTGCAGTAGAGGAGGCTGCTTCCCTTTTGGCAGCTGGGAAGCAAAGAAAGAAAGGGCCAGGATCCCAATAGATCCTTCACGGTATGACCCCACTGACGTACTTCCTCCAATTAGGCCCCACCTACTAAAGTTTTTACTACCTCTCAATAGCATCATCAGCTAAGAACCAAGCTTTCAACTTATGATCTTTGGGGAACTTTTTCTTTTATACCAGGGATTGAACCCAGGGGTGCTTAACCACTGAGCCACACCCCCAGCCCATTATTTATATTTTCTTTAGAGACAGGGTCTCACTAAGTTGCTTAGGACCTTGCTAAATTGCTGAGGCTGGCTTTAAACTCATAATCTTCCTGTCTCAGCCTCCCCAGCTGCTGAGATTATAGGTGTAGACCACAGCACTCAGGAGAGACATTTAAGATCCAAACCATAACACATGATAAGCCTTCAAGATATATTTATTGAATGAATATCTTCAATTTTAAAATGTGTTCCTGGAACAGTTCTCAACTGATTTTGAAAATAAACTGTATTCTCTCTTTTTGGTACTGGGAATGGAATCCAGGGGAGCTTAACTGCTGTGCCACATCCCCAGCACTTTTTTATATTTTATTTAAAGACAGGTCTCCCTAAATTGCTTAGGGCCTTGCTAAGTTGCTGAGGCTGCCTTTAAACTCACAATCCTTCTGCCTCAGCCTCCTAAACTGCTGGGATTACAGGCGTGCATCACTGCACCCAGCTATATTTTCTCATAGAAAGAATGTTATGTATGATGACTAGGCTAACAGGTCAGTCTTTATAAGTTTATTTAGACAATAATGCAGCTGCACTATATATTAATAGTACTCTAATAATGGGCATGGTGGTGTATGCCTATGATCTCAGCTATCTGAGAGCCTGAGGCAGGAGGATCACAAGTTTGAGGCCAGCATGGGTAACTTAATAAGATCTATCCCAAAATAAAACTGTAAAGGACTAGGAATGTAGTTCAGTGGTAGAGCACTTACCTAGCACACATGAGACCCTGGGTTCAATTTTCACTAATGCAAAAAAAATTGTACTCTAACAATGTTTGTTATGGAAGTATGCATAAGCATTCTAATTAGTAAATTGAGATGCAAAGAAACATATATCTCCTGCTGACATTGCTAGCTGCAGATAAAAACTTCTCTTCCCCATGGAGGCAATGGTAGAGACGAGAATACTCTCTAATCCAGGACAGATAGCAATAAGGTCGAACACATATCAGGCCTTTCATGAATAAGGGTCATAATTAAATCAGCTGTTGGTATTCTGCTTAGAAAAGCAATAAAGCACTAAAAATAATACTGTATTTTAGAAAATCTTTTATATAAATGATTAATATCAAAATAGTTTTGGGTGAATGAACCGTTACACTGTTGATGGCAATATAAACTAAAAACTCTACAAGGTTTCCAAAAGACAATTTGGCCTAATTTATCAAAACCCTTTGCTATAGTTTGGACGATATACTCCCCCTCCAAAGGTCCATGTGTTAAACGTCTTCAGTTTGGCACTATTAGAAGGTAGTAGAAACTATAAGACAGAGGGCCCAGGCTGGGCATGGTGGTGCACACCTGTAATCCCAGTGACTCAGGAGAATGAGGCAGGAGAAATGCAAATTCAAAGACGGCCTTAGCAACTTATCAAGGTCCTTAGCAACTGAGTTAGACCCTGTCTCAAAATAAAAAATAAAAAAGGCTGGAGATGTGGTTCAGTGGTTAAATGCGCCTTGGTTCAATCTGTAGTACCAAAAACAAAAGAGGTGGGGACCAACAGGAGGTCTTAAATCATTTGAGCTGGACCCTAGAAGGCAACAGTGGGGCCCTGTCCCTTCCTTTTTGTCTCTTTCACACCCAGCAGTAAACAGGCTTCCTTTGCCACCTGCCCTACCACAATGTCCTATGCTATCATAGGCCCAAAGCAATGACCAATTAGTAATGGACTAAAATTACTAATTAAGAAACTTTTAAATTAATAAACATTTTTAAAGGACTGGGGCTGGATGCTGTGGCACTCACCTGTAATTCCAGTGATTTGGAAGGCTGAGGCAGGATTGCAAGTTCAAGGCCAGCCTCAGCAACTTAGCAAGGACCTAAGCAACTTAGCAGAGCCCTGTCTCAAATAAAAAATAAAAAGGACTGGGGTGTAGCTCAGTGGTATAGAGCCCCTGGGTCCAATCCCCAGTACCAAAAAAGCAAACAAAATCTCCAAAACTGTGAGCCAAAATAAACTTTCATCTTATCAGTTGATCATGTCAGGTATTTTACTACAGTAGTGGAAAGCTGATTACTATAGCCTTAAAATATATATACTATTTAGCCAAAAATTTCCACTTTGAAGAATATATAAAAGAAGGAAAAATTGCAATTGTACTGAGATGTGTGGTTAAGGATACTTATCACAATGTTGTCCATATTATTGAAAAACTGGAACTAAACTAAATATTGGTATAAAATTAGTCATCTAAATTATCCTATTTGTATTAAAAATGCATAGTTGTACACTTAATGACACAAGAAGATATCTGCGATGAGTTAGGTAAAGAGGGAGGGAGGGAGAGGGAGGAAAGGAGAGAGGCAGACTACAAAGAAAATGTAAACTACAGTCCTATTTTTATAAAAAATATTCTATACACTTACATACATGAGGGGATGGGGATGTAGCTCAGAAGTAAATGGCTTGTCTAGTATGTGTGAGGCCCTGAGTTCAATCCCCAGCACCACAGGAAAAAAAGTAATATATTCATGAAAACATGAGAATATATTATGTGAGAAAAATACCTTTACGATATACCAGAATTTTTTAAAATTTTTAGTAATTGTTGATGGACAACTGCTTATTTATATGTGGTGCTGAGGATCGAACCCAGTGCCTCACACATGCGAGGTAAGCATTCTACCACTGAGCCATGACCTCAGCCCAATACCAGAATTTTAACAGTGGCTAACCCCAGGTGGTGGCATAAAGGGTGATTTTTACTTTTTTTCATTTATTTAGTAGGTATTTATTGACATCTTACTATGTTTATGGTATCATTCTAGGTGACAGTGATATAGCAGTGAAGAACAGACACAGTCTGTTTTTATGGAACTTATATTCTAAAAATGGGAGATGGACAATTAGTAAACAAAGAAACCTATAGTCAGTGGGGTACAGTGGCACATGGCTATGGTCTCAGTTATTGGGAGGCTGAGGCAGAAGGATTACAAATTCAAAGCTACCCTGGGGAACAGAGCAAGACACATCTAAAAGGAAGGAAGAAGAAAAGGAAATATATAAAATCAAGTTGTAATAAGTGCTATTAAGAAAATAACAAATCCTAGAGAGAGATTTATATACTGCCTGAATTCTGTTTTCATACTAAGTACTTATCAACATTCTAGTCAGAAAAAAAGTATTTTTATTTTGGAAAAAGTAAATGCATTTCAAGGATGCTTTTGGAGGACTCCTGTATCAGATCCCCTTCAAGATCTATGAATGACTAAAATTTAAAGGGTATAGTTTGGTTGTTTGGAAAAAATGATTTGTACAAAATGCCTCATTCCTTAATGTTGCTCAATAAAAAATATACAGATTTTTATAGCCATGCTGGAGGCTCAATTTTGTGGGATTCCCAGAGTCTCTCTTAAAACTTCTCTACTCAATATAAGAAGAGCCTAATAAACCCAAAAAGTTGTTTTGTGTCAGTTCCAAAATTGCAGTATTGTCACTATGAGACAACTATTGAGATTGTTTTATGGAGATGAAGGAAAAGTCTTGTTGCTTTCTGCAAATGAAGACAACAAGCCAAGCCTTTCTCTCAGTTCTCGGAGACCACAAAGTTCCAGGACAAGAAGTCAAGAGATGAAGGCAAAAAGGGACCTAGAACTGAAATCACAGAGATATTATGAGCAAGGAACAAGTTTTTCTAAGTATACCCTCCACTGATACATGATATAATAAAACATGTCTGTGTTTTTGAAAGCCTAGATATTAAAAACCTCCTATCAGGAAGACAAGGGCATGGATACTGAGGGCAGTTTTTACTGAGCTATTTTTACTGTGCACTAGCCCTCCTCTTAACCAACAAATTGCATTCAGAAAATTATGGTTTTCTGAGGAATTTCTGTACTGCTTTCCAGAGTGGCTGCACCAATTGTCCCACCAACAATGTATAAGTATACCTTTTCCTCACATCCCCATTAATATGTATTGTTACTTGTACATCAATGTTTATAACAGTTCAATCAACAATACCTAAACTACAGAACCAACCTGGGTGCCCTTCAACAGATGAATGGATAAAGAAAATGTGGTACATATACAAAATGGAGTATTACTCAGCCATAAAGAAGAATGAAATAATGGCATTTGCCAGTAAATGAATGGATCTGGAGATTATCATGCTAAGTGAAATAAGCCAGTCCCAAAAAGCTAACGGTTGAACGTTTTCTCTGATATGTGGAAGCTAATCCACAATAAGGGTGGATGAGGGGAAGAACAGAAGTTCAAGAGATTAGACAATGGGAAGGGCAAAAAGGGAAGGATAATAGGAAAAGGAAAGATAATAAAATGAATCTGACATAATTTCCCTATGTAGATATATGAAAACATCATAGTGAATCCCACCATCATGTACATCCACAAGAATGGGATCCTAACTAGTATAAGATAAATTCCCTGCTTGTATAATCATATCAGAATGGATTCTTCTGTCAAGTATAACTAAAAAGAAACAATAAATTTTAAAAAAAGAAAACTATGGTTGCAGACTTAGAGGTATAGCTAATGACTACAGAGGACAAGTTACTCCTACAGTGATGAAGTCTATAACCCTGGCTTCATTAGTACTATTTACTCAGTCACACTAAAAAAGTACTGTGTAGATTTATACCACAAACCCCAGACATACAGCACTTGACTCATAATGGCAGAAATCATAATACTCAGCACATGGTAAGTCTTCAATCTTATTATGCAAAGGTATCACTCCTGTTAGGTAAGAATATAATCAATCTTACTAGTATTTTTTTAAAAGTAGTTAACATATTGGTAGAAAAACCATCTGGGCCAGGCATGATGGCACATGCCTGTAATCCTAGTGACTAGGGAGGCTAAGGCAGGAGGATCACATGTTGGGGGCTAGTCTCCACAACTTAGCAAGGCCCTGTCTCAAAATAAAACAAATTAAAAAAGGAAGAGCTGGGGAGATAGCTCAGTTGGTAGAGTGCTTGCTTTGTAAGCTACAAGGCCCTGGGTTCGATCCCCAGCACCGCAAAAAAAAAAAAAAAAAAGGAAGAGCTGGGGATGTGGCTCAGTGGTAGAGTACCCCTGGGTTCAATCCTCAGGCACACCGACCATTTGTGGGACAGGGCCTGTAGCTCAATGGTAGAGCACTTGCCTGGCTTGTATAGGGTGCTGGATTGGATCTTCAACACCACAGAGAAAAAAGAAAATCTATTTTGTCATAATTTTTATAGCTGAAATGTTTATATAGTATAATTACAAGATAACTTAGGACACTTTATCTATATTTCAAAATTCTTTTGACTTTTTATAACATTCTTATTTTTCATATATTTTCTCCTCTTATCCGAAGATCCAAAGAACAATTTTCACCATGAAAAAAGCAAACACTTTTAAAAATAAAGTCCAAATCTATTTCCCCACACACACACATATCCCCTCGATTCCTTTACTGTACTTTTCATAGATTTTGGTTAATAAAGGTGAAAAATCTGATTACATTTTCTCCCACTCAAAGTTAAATAACTGTCAGGATAGATTAAGAATGTACATCAACAGTTTCAGGAAAGGAGTTTCAAAGAAAGGAAATAACAATTCAAAAGTGTCAAAGACAAATGTTTAGCCAGGTTGTTTTTATACAGATGAACATAAATGAATTCAGAGAAGGCCTATGTCACTTTAGTCCTTCAGAGTTTTCAACTGGCAAGTTTAAAGTGATTTGTTATCATAAATAAGAAGCAGCCCAAATATAGCCTTCTCAAATTCACTGTATTTCTGGAAATAAAACAAATTGTGTGATAACTCAAAAGCACATCTGTTGAACAGAAACAAAGACAAACAGTCATCAGAAATAATACTTACTATTGCCAGGCACAGTGGTATGAACCCATAATCCCAGTGACAAGGGAAGCTGAGGCAAGAGGATCCCAAGTTCAAGGCCAACCTCAGCAATTTAGCCAGGCCCTAATCAACTTAGGCTTGTCTTGAAATAAAAAATATAAAGGGTTGGGGATGTGGGACATGGTGGTTAAGTGTCCCAGGGTTTAATCCTTAGTATCAAAATAATAATAATAACAATAATTCCTATTTTTTTTAATTTAAAGTGCAAACTCAGGGTTGGAAATATACCTCAGTACTTAGAGCACTTATCTGTCTATCATGTGAGAAGGACTGGTTCAATCTCCAGGACTGAAATAAAAAGTTTTGTTTTATTTAAGGCAGTACACTAAGACTATAATGGCTGAAATCTTTAGAAAACTAGTTCTGGTTGATGTGCTTTACCTAAAAGAGATCTCTCTCCCACTTTAGACATGCAATATTCATAAAGCAGATGCCTACATTTAATTAGTTTGCTTTAAGAGGGATGCACCAAGCTGGGATTATAGCTCAACGGTACAGCACTTGCCTAGCATGTGTGAGGCACTGGGTTCAATTACCAGCACCCCATATAAATAAATAAAAATAAAGATTCATTGACAACTAAAAAATATTTAAAAATAGAAAGATGCACTTTTTCTCTGTGTGTGCTAGGCATTGAACTCAGAGCCTCATACAGTCTAAGCACATACCATCTTCTACCACTGAACTATACTCCAAGATTCACATTTTTAATTCTAAAAATCTGTAAGGAGTTAAGCTACAACTAAATTCTAAATTTTGATTTCATATATTCTGTCAGATCTTTGAAATAAATTACAAAGCACTTCTTGACTACTTCCTTTTTTTTTTTCTTTTGGTAGTGGGGATTGAACCCAGGGGTGTTTTTTACCACTGAGCAACATCCCCAAACCTTTTTTTTTCCTTTTGAGACAGGGTCTCACTAAGTTGCTGAGGTCCTCGCTAAGTTTCTGAAGTTGGCCTGGAACTTGAGATTCTCCTGACTCAGCCTCTGATGTACCTGGGATTACAGGCATGCACCACAACACCCAATGACTATTTGCCTTTTCTTTCTAATTCTGATGAAAGCTTCACATGCATGTACACATATGAGTACAGAGAAACACACGCAAACAGGACAAATTATTTGTGTGTGTTATTTACAAGAACTTACAGTTAAAATTAATTTTGTCTAAGGGCTAGGGATGTGGCTCAGTGGCAGACTGATTGCATAGCATTTGCAAGGCCCTGGGTTCAATCCCCAGCACCGCAAAAATAAATAAATAAATAAATAAATAAATAAATAAACAGAACTAATTTTGTCAAATGTTTTATCACTGACAATACCTCCCTTTGGAAGGGGTGTAGATATAAATTTAGGACATTTATATTTATAGATATAAATGTAGGACATTCAGCACAGACAAAGGTAAACAGATCAAAATAGAAAAAGTATAAATACAGCACTCCCCCTTGGAATTTTCTTTTTCTTTCTCACAATTTCACAGATAGAAAATTTCTTCTTACCATACATCTTAACAACCTCAGCAAACAATTTATTTCCTTAATAAGTCAATATATTTCACAACTTCACTTAACGGAAGCACCTGTGACTTCTCTTCGCATATGTGAATGTCTAGCATCACTACTCTTTTTTTTTCAGTATTTTCAGTTGTTGATAGACCTTTATTTTATTTATTTACATGCGGTGCTGAGAATCAAACCCCATGCCTCACACATGCTAGGCAAGTGCTCTACCAAGCCACAACCCCAACCCAACTAGCATCACTACTCTTGTGCTTTGGGTCCATTAAGTAAAATAAGGGTCATGGGGCTGGAGATATAGCTCAGTTGGTGAAGTGCTTCCCTTGTATGCACAAGACCCTGCGCTCAATCCCCAGCACCACAAAAAAAAAAAAGAGAGAGAAAGGCCATTTGAATGCAAGTCCGGCAATACTATGACAGTCTGAGATGGCTACTAAGTGACTTATGTGCACGCAGTGTATATAGCATAGAAACACTGGGCAAAGGAATGATTGACATCCTGGGTGGGACTGAGATAAATCTGATCATGGTATTTGGAAGGGTGTGCAATTTATAACCTGTGAGTTATTTTTAAAAAAGAAAAAAATAAATTATGAATTGTTCATTTCTGGAACTTTTCATCTAATATTTTCAGATTATAGTTGACTGCAGGTAATTGAAACCTTAGAAATCAAAATTGCAGTAAATTGCAGATACTATTGTATCTGTGATGAAAGATGATACTATCATACTTTGATGTGACTGAAACAAAAGTGAGTTTGACCCAGTGGCTTGGGAGGCTGAGGCAGGAGTATAGAAAGTTCAAAGCCCAGTCTCTACAACTTAGAGAGGTCCTAAGGAACTGTCAAATAAAACATAAAAAGGGATAGGGATGTGACTCAGTGGTCAAATGTTCCTGGGTTCAATCCTTGGTACTGAAGAAAGAGTGAGTTTGATGGAAATGACTGAATTAAGCTGAAAAGCTTCATAGTTATAAGCTGAGTGACCAAAGTTTAAGTAGAACTTGGGGAATATAAAAATACAAATGAAGAACCAAAATGATGGTTTAATCAAGAGAGATAAAACTTAGACATGGAAGCAGGAAAGTTAGTTTGTCTACTCAGAAATGAGGTGTGGGATTAGGGCAGGAAAGAAATAACAATAACATATCCTTACATTCATACAGCACATTTCTGTTTACAAAGGAGTCTTTCATGAATTATTTCATTTGAGACAGAAGACATATTCATTAGATAATAAATTTATTCAATATACAATAATACTTTTGGCATCAAATACACTTGAATTTAAAACTAAATTCTGCCACTTTTTAGCTGGCAATCATCCATTTTGATCTCTCTGATGATCAGTATCCTCATCTGAAAAATACAGAAAACTTTTACTCAAGGGATTGTTGAAAAGATGAAATGAAATTACATGCATAAAGTGATTGCACATAATTTTATCTCCTTTTCACCTTACTACTATTGCTAACTGCTTAATATTTTTGCTAAGCCCAGCTAGGGATACAAAGGAGTAAGACATAAGCCTCAAGGAGCTCAGGGAAGCATGGTGCACTGGTAGCCCAAAGACTAAAGGGAGGGAATTCAGGAAAATTTCACAAATGAAATGCATTGTCTCTTTTTTTTCTTTAAAATATAAAGGATAAATGTCAACTGGAGAAAACCCAAAAGTAAAAAAGTAAATGTAAAAATAAACAACAAATTCATTCACTTCATATAAGAGATAACCAATGATAATGAGCTGAGGTGTCTACGTGTGTGTGTGTGTGTATGTGTGTAAGTTAGGAGGCTGTTACACTTTTACCTATGTATGTACACATATTTTTAAATACTTTTAGTTGTAGATGGACACAATACCTTTATTTTAGTTATTCATTCTTATGTGATGCTAGGAATCGAACCCAGTGCCTCACACATGCTTGGCGAGCACTCTACCACTGAGATACATACCCAGTCCAAACATACATATTTTTAATAAATGATACACTACTCTGTTTTATAATGTTTTATAATGTTTCTTTTCATTCAGTGCTATAAAATGACCATTTTTCTTTGTCAGTCAATGTTATTTGATCTATTTTTGTCCTTGGGATTGAACCCAGGGCTTCACACATAGTGACTTTTGATATATAATACCTAATACTTTTACCTAACTGAATCCTCACAACAATCTGATTGGAGAGGTCCTATTTTTGTCCGCATTTTATAGATGATAACATTGAGACACAGAGAGAGTAAAATCTTTCCCAATGACACACAGCCAGTAAGTGACAAAACTGAAATGTGAAGCCTGACCCAGATCTGTGGAGTTTTTTTCCTGTTTCTGGGGATTTAACCCAGCCAGGGCCCTATACATGCTAGATAAGCACTCTACCAACTGAGCTACATCTCCATACCCCAAATTCTGTGCTTTTTAACCACTAATATATATGCCATATAGATGTATATTTTTCAAAGTGCTGGAGATTGAATGCAGGGCCTTGCACATGCTAGACAAATGCTCTATCATTGAGCTCTACCTCCATCCCTACATGCCTTAATTTTAAAAGGATGGCTAGAAGCCCATTATATAAACGTACCATAATTTAGTCAATCTATTATTGTTAGGTGATATGGGTTTTAAAGATTAAGTAGGTTGTGTTTATCTATAGTTCTAGCTACAGGGGAGGCTGAAGGAGGACTGCTTGAGACCAGGAGTTCAGAGCCACCCTGGGCAACATAGAGATACCCTATTTTTTAACAAAATATGAGTACGAGGTCTCTAGACAAATGAAAAGAAATTCCAAACAAAGGGGCTATGAATAAAGTTACAAAGTTGTGGCACACATGATGAGAGTATGGCTGATAGGGCTGGAGCATATGGTGTGAGTGGGACAGGAGGTTGGAAAGGTAAGTAAAGTCAGATCATGAAGGATAAACAAGAAAGGTACAAGTCTGGAGTCGGTAAAAGGGTACTGCCTGACAATGGAATATTCGATCACAAAAAGGGATGAAACTCAAACACATACTGACATGTGGATGAAAATTAAGACATTAAGTTAACAAAATAAACCAGATACAAAAGGGCAAATATTTTACGATACCATTTTTAAACAGTGCCTACCTCATAAATACGTGCATTTATTACATATCAATAAAAAAGCCCAGAATAGCCAGGCATGGTGATGCACACCTATAATCCCAGCTACTCAGGAGATCGAAGCAGGAGGATAAAGTCAGACTGGGCAATTTAGTGAGATGATGTCTTAAAATAAAAAATTAAAAAGGCTGGGGTTGTAGCTCAGGGGTAGAGTGCTTGCCTAGCATGTGTGAGGCACGGGGTTTGATTCTTAGCACCACATATAAATAAATTAAATAAAGGTATTTTATCATCTAAAAAATTTTTTAAAAAGAAAGTAGAAGTAACCAGGGAGTGGGGAAAGGGAGAATGGAAATTTATTGTTGACTTTTGGTTCAGAACAATGAAAAAGTTATGGAAATAGATAATAGTGACATTTGTACAACATTGCAAATAGTCAGCATTGCAGAACTGTACACTTAAAATGATTTAAAATGGGCAAGGTGTGGTAGCACATGACTGTAATCCCAGCAACTCAGGAGGTTGAGGCATGAAGACCACA
Source organism: Sciurus carolinensis (assembly GCF_902686445.1). NCBI lineage: Eukaryota > Metazoa > Chordata > Mammalia > Rodentia > Sciuridae > Sciurus > Sciurus carolinensis. The sequence goes on along the minus strand of NC_062232.1, from coordinate 59,403,878 downwards.
AGTTCAAGGACAGCCCGGGCAACTTAGAAAGGCCCTAAGCAACTTAGGAAGACCTTGTCTCAAAATGAAAAAAAAAATTGCTGGGGATGTGGTTCAGTAGTTAAGCACCACTGGGTTCAAGCCATGGTACCAAACACACACACACACACACACACACACACACACACACACTCTCTCTCTCTCTCTCTCTCTCTCTCTCACACACGAAATGGTTAAGATGGCAAACTTTATATTATACGTGTATATATATGTGGGCAGATACACACACACACATATATATATATATACACATACATTTATATGTATCTGCCCACATATATACATACACACATATAACCACAATTTTTTAAAAAGGCTATTGACCAGAAAGAGACTGAATTGATAGGGAGGAAGGAGCAAGCCAGGCATGGCGGTGCGCACCTATAATCACAGCAACTCGGGAGGCCAAGGCAGAAGGATGGCAAGTTTGAGGCCAGCCTCAACAACTTAGCAAGTACCTGTCTTAAAATGAAAAAATAAAAATGGCCAGGGATGGAGCTCAGTGTAAGAGAGCCCTTGAGTTCCATCCCCAGTAACAAAAAAAGAGAAAAGTAAAAAAAGAAAAAGAAAAAAAGGAGGGAGCAAATCTGGGAAATATTAATAGACAACAGACTGGGTGATGGACTAAATGTGGTGGGGTGAGGGAAAAAACAGCTCTTCAGTTTCCAGATAGACAGGAATAGCATTATCAGTTTTCTATTATAGATAAGGAAATAAAAGTCCAGAAATAACAAAATAACTTATCCAAGGTCATGGTTTATTAATTTAAAAAAAATGGAACTGAAACACCAGACTGAAATTCAGTACTTTCCACTACAATATAACTCATTCAAAAAAAGAATATTGTCTCACATTTGAATAGCACTCTGATTTACAAAGCACTTTCACAAACATTATTTCACTCCCCAGCAAAATTTCACAATAACCTGTGAGTTAGACAAGGCAGGTATTGTCATTCTACTGACAAGTATACACTTAAATAGAGTAAGGAAATTGACACAACTCCTTTAAATACTCAAATATCTAAGCTTTATCTATTGTATTAAAGAGGGGCCTTATGGTGAGAAGAGAAGGAATTCAAATGAACCTGGTAGGCTTACCACGGCTGCTACATGTAGTAGGTATTGACTGAAGGGAGAAAACAAGCTAGAAATGGAAGTGGTTTGGGTAGGTTTCAGGTCTGCCATATTTCATAACTCTATGTCATAATTTTTACAGACTATGACTGCTGCCCCCTGGATTTATGTAACACAACAGTCCTAGATAAAATAAAGTGTCTTCAACTTGCAGATCAGGATCTACTGGTAGATCAAGAAACTTCACATCCTGGAGCACTAAACTGGTTCCCAAAAATGTTTTCTCCTCTCTGCTACATCCCCTTTCTTTTCCATGATCCTGCTGAGATTCTCAGTGTGAGGGGAGAACCAAAACAGAAATTATTTCTCAGAGACTACACTGTCAGTATCTGTCCTAATCTTACGACTGTACAGTTAAAAGAAACTCTTCCTGAGCTAGGGGTGTAGCTCAGTTGAAGAGCACTTGCCTAATGTGCAGGAGGCTAGGAGTTCAATTTTCAGCAAAGCAAAAAATAAAAAAGAAGCTCCTGCTTATAAAAAGAGAGAGATCATCATTAAAAAAAAGACTGGGAGGAAACAAAGGTGGTCTTGTGTGATCATCTCAGTATAGTGGGAAAAATATTCTAATAAGTACCAGGATAATACTGTCAAACTTTATTCTAATATGATCATACTTACATTAAGTCCAAAGGTAACAAGAGAAAATGCAGGTCATAACAGGCATCCATTTGGCAATCCACTCACACCATAAGCCAAGTTAAAAGTAATACAGGTTACAAACAATACTTGATAAGTTTGTGACCAAGTTATGTTGAGGTGCAACACAAAACTGGTCTGGTCAGATGTTTCAATTACAGACGATAATCTAAAAGTGACCAGATGCTTCAAATGTAGAACAAAACCACCACTGAAGGAATAGGGAATGTAGCTCAGTGGAAGAGCACTTGCCTAGCATGTGTGAAGCCCTAGGCTCCATCCCCAGCACCACAAAACAATAAAAAAGCATCCACTAGAAGTTCCCAAATGACCATGTTAAATAATTGCAGTTGGGCTGGAGATATAGCTCAGTTGGTAGAGTGCTTGCCTTGCAAGCATGAGGCCCTAGGTTCAATCCCCAGCACCACAAAAATAAAAAAATTTAAAAAATAAATAAATAAATAAATAATTGCAGTTAAGTCTCTCTTCATTATATTCGGATAAAAGAAATACACCACTGTTATAGAATCACAAGTAAAAAGAAAGGCTAGGCAGTGTCCATCAAAAGATGAAAGGAGCTTGGCAAGGTGGTGCACACCTGTAATCCCAGCAGCTCAGGAGGCTGAGGCGGGAGGATTACAGTTCAAAGACAACCTCAGCAAAAGCAACTCAGTGAGACCCTGTCTCTACATAAAATACAAAATGGAACTGGGGATGTGGCTCAGTGGTCAAGTGCCTCTGAGTTCAATCCCCCGTACCCCCCCCCAAAAAAGATGAATGGATAGAGAAATGGTGGTATATATACACAATGGAGTTTTATTCAGCCATAAAGAATAATGATATGGGGCTGGGGAGATAGCTCAGCTGGTAGAGTGCTTGCCTTGTAAGCACAAGGCCCTGAGTTCGATCCCCAGCACCCAAAAAAAAAAAAAAAAGAATAATGATATTATGTCATTTGCAGGAAAATGGATGGAACTAGAAACCAATATGTTAAGCCAAATACATCAAACTCAGAAGGTCAAAGGACACAAGTTTTCACTCTAATGCAGAAGCTAGAGAGGAAAAAGGAAAAGAAAGGTGGGAGTGGATCTCATGTAAATCAAAGGTATCAGTAAAGGGACCAAGGAGTGAGAAGTGGGGGGGGGGGTGCTGGAGAGCGCTATTAGCCAAATTATATAATTGTATTGTGTACAAATGTGTAACAACAAATCCCATCAATATGTGCAACTAAAATGCACCAATAAAAAGGTGGAAAAAAAAGAAAGAAGGAAAGGCTAGGCAAATGTACACTGTATGGCCTGAAGATATTCTGATGGCACCATACCAACCATCACAGAAAATCTTTCTTTCCTTGCCTAATCTCTGTCTGTTTTTCCTCACCTCTTCTTATACTGCCCACTGGCACTTCCAGTGTATATTGCTTAATCTCTCTAATATCACTTGGTGATCCAACGGTTACTGACTACAGTCACTTGGCATAAATATCATTTTATTGCCTATAGAGTTATTCACTGAGGAAACTTACTATGACATTATAAAATAGGAACAAATTAGAATGGAGATGAGATGAAACCAAACCTGTGTGTAACTCCAAAGCGCATCCTCCTAACCCTCTCAATTTGGTGTATCCAAAAATCCAAAGACTTCACCACAGACTGAATATAGGCAGACAGTTCTTCAAAGCAGTCAAAAGATGGTCCACACCTATCACCTTCAAAGTCCCTCCTCAACATAAAATTTCTAGTACAAACAACCAGCCAAGTCCCTTCACTGATTGCCATACGGTCTATGCTCTTACCCTTTCTTTCTTTTTTTTTCTTTTTTTTTTTTTGAGGGGGTTCCAGGACTTGAACCTATAGACCCTTAACCACTGAACCACATCCTCAGTCCTTTATAATTTTTATGTTGAGACAGCGTCTGTAAGCTGCATAGGGCCTTGCTAAATTGCTGAGGCTGGCCTTGAACCTGCAATTCTGCCTCAGCCTCCCAAGTCACTGGGATTACAGGCATGCACCACCACCTCCAGCTTTACCCTTTTTATTCCAAGACTTTGTTTAGACTGGTCCACTCACCTAGAAGGCTCTCTTCCACATATTTAAATCCTATCACCTAACTAGTCTATAATTTCCACAAAAGCAGGAAAGTATTTACTGTGTTCACTATCATATCTCCAGTGAACATGGTAGCTACTTAATGAATTGAGTAAGTAAATGAACTGAAGTCACACCTCCCCACTGACAGAACATGTTAAATACTCCTACCCACTTTATTTGTGAATTCCAAATACCCTGGAATCAGGATCATAGTTTAAGCACTCAATTTCTCTATAATTGCTTGATATTAGCTTTCTTGCCCTGGCTACACATTGGAAGACATGTCTTGTTTTTCTGGATATCTCACAGGGTCTAGGTAAACTATGGATACATAAGCATACAATAAACATTAACTGGAGTGCTGATATGCCTCATAAAAATTCCACTTATAGGGCTGGGACTTGGGTTCAGTGGTAGAGCACTTGCCTAACACCTGTGAGGCATTGGGTTTGATCCTCAGCACCACATAAAAATAAATAAATAAAATAAAGGTATTGTGTCCATCTACAACTAGAAAATGTGTGTGTGTGTGTGTGTGTGTGTGTGTGTATAAATAAATAAATTCCATTTATAGCTGGGTATGTAGCTGCATGCCTATAATCCCAATTACTTGGGAGGCTGAGGCAGGAGGATCCCAATTTTAAGGCCAGCCTCAGCAAGTTAGTGAGGCCCTTAGGCAACTTTAGCAAGTCCCTGTCTCAAAATTAAAAAATAAAAAAGAGCTGGGGATGTGGTTCTATGATTAAATACCTCTGGGTTCAATCCCCAGTACAAAAACAATAAATCCATATAAGATGGCAGCCATTTTGTAGAGTAAGATAGACAAGCATAAGGCCTTTTTACCTTGCTGACACTTTCCATTTCAGAACTCACTCAGCATAACTATAGTTTGGTCTTTGGCAACTAGGGAAATACTAGGAAAATAATCTGGAAAATCTCGATGGCCCAGAGTCTCTGGCTTGCTAATAATTACACAAGCAGATTGTTATGAGTTTTCTTGGTGGGGAAGTAGAATGACTACATCATAGTGATAAGATCTGCCAACTGTCATGAGTTTTGAGATGCCATGTTAGCGTTCTGTAGGTGTATTATAGAATACTGGGCCCTCCCAATCTGAGTTTTCCAATTACTGTGGTATAATTTAGAAATTATACTTGCAGATATTGATTAGTATATTGCTCCTCTAGTCTAGGAAATTTATAGTACAGCAGAACTATAATTTACAGTTTTATTATATAGGTTGCTAAAGTTACTTGTATCATAAATATTTTAATAATACCAACTAATCTTTATTGTATGTTTACTACATGCCAGTAACTCTTCTTAGAGCTTGACATGTATCAACTCATTGAAAACCTCAGAAGGTAGGTACTGTTATTGTTTCCTTTTTACAAAATTAAAGGAGGGTTGGGATATAGCTGGGTGGTAGAGAGGCTGCCTTACCCTGAGAGGGAAGGAGGTAGGAAGGGAAGGAAAGGAAGGAAAAAGTCTTCATAGGGTCATACCAGTTATAAGGAGAACAGCTAGGATTCCAAATCAGGCAGTTCAGTACCAAAGGTCCCCATTCTTTTTTTTTTTTTTTTGGTGGGGGCGGTGCTGGTGACTGAACCCAGGAGTTCCTTACCTCTGAGCTACATCCCCAGTCCTTTTTAGTTTTTGTTTTGAGACAGGATCTCGCTAAGTTGCTGAGGCTTCCCTTGAACTTGTCATTCTCCTGCCTTAGCCTCCTGAGTCACTAAGAATAAAGGCATGTGCCACTACACCCATCTTCAGCATATCTTTAAATAATATACTTAGTTAAAAATAAAACTCTGTCAGGTACAGTCACTCACATCTGTAATCCCAGTGGTTCAGGAGGCTGAGGTAGGAGGATCACAAGTTCAAAGCCAGCCTCAGCAACTTAGTGAGGCCCTAAGGACTTAGCAAGACCCTACCTCAAAATAAAAAATAAAAAGGCCTGGGATATGGCTCAGTGGTTAAATGCCCCTGGGTTCAGTCCCTGATACGAAAATAAAAAATAGGGCTGGGGAGATAGCTCAGTTGGTAGAGTGCTTGCCTCGTAAGCACAAGGCCCTGGGTTCAATCCCCGGTACCACAAAAAAAAAAAAAAGAAAAAGAAAAGAAAAAAAAAACAGGCAAACTATTTGTCCATACTTTTACTTTGAAACTACCAAGGACATTATAAACTATCTTAATTTTGTTTTTGCAGTGCTAGAAATAGAACTCAGGGCCTTGTGTCTGCCAGGCCAGTCCTCTACCACTGAGCTATATCCCCAGCTAATATGACTTTTTTTTTTTTTTTTTGCAGTACTGGGGATCGAACTCAGGGCCTTGTGCTTGCAAGGCAAGCACTCTACCAGCTGAGCTATCTCCCCAGCCCTAATATGACATTTTAATCATTCATACTTTCAAAAATAAATGAGCATTTCCCCTTTTAGGATAAATAAGGCACTTAATTTCTTTTTTTTTTTTTTTGTGGTGCTAGGGATTGAACCCAGGGCCTTGTGCTTGCAAGGCAAGCACTCTTCCAACTGAGCTATATCCCCAGCCCAAGGCACTTAATTTCGACAGATCAAACTTTGTTCCAATGTCTAATATAGTTCCTTAGCAGCCAGGTGGTACATGCCTATAGCCTCAGCTACTTAGCAGACTGAGGCAAGAGAATCCCTTGAGCCTAGGAGTTCAAGACCAACCTGCGCAACATAAATGAGAACCATCTCAAAACAACAACGACAAAATTATAGTTCCTTTATATTAGTTAAGAGCATAGGTTCAGAAGCCAAGACAGCCTGGCTTTAAATCACAATTTATCCACATGTTAGGTTTGGGAATAAAACCTGGCCCTATGAAATATATCTACTCTTAACAAAATATAAACAATAAACAGAGTATGAGAATGATTTTTAAAATCAGAGGAACAGTTCTGGTCTCCTCCACTTATGTGAATGAAAAAAAGAAAAAGGGCTGGGGATATAGTTCAGTTGGTAGAGTGCTTGCCTCACATACACAAGTCCTGGATTCAATTTCCTACAACACAAAAAGAGAAAGAAAGAGCCAAGCACAGTGGAACAAACCTATAGTCTGAGTTACTCAGGAGGCTGAAGCAGGAGGACTGCAAATGTAAGGTTAGCCTGGAAAACTTAGTGAGATTCTGCCCCAAAAGTTAAAATAAAGCCAGGCACAGTGGCACACATCTGTGATCTCAGGGGCTTGGGAAGCTGAGGCAGGAGGATTGCAAGTTCAAAGCCAGCCTTAGCAAAAGCAAGGTACTAAACAACTCAGTGAGACCCTGTCTCTAAAACACAAAATAGGATGTGGCTCATGGCTCAGTGGTTGAGTGCCCCTGATTTCAATCCCTGATACCCTCCCATGCAAAAAAGCTAAAAATAAAAAGGGATGGTGATGTAGCTCAATGTTAGAGTACTTCCTAGATTGCACAAGCCTCTGGGTTCAATCTTCAGGGCCACCAAAAAAAAGTAGAAGAATGAAGATCTTATGATTTACCACTTGCCCTAAAATGGCAAGAAACAGGAATTTGTGGGTTATTTTTTAAATAAACACAATGGACAAACTCTTACGCAATTCTCATGATACCTGGCACTCAAAGTTAAATAACAAACTACAAAGTAATTTTTTTACCCACCTTCATGAATTTAAATCTTTAAAACTATATGAACATTACAAAGGTTTTTTGTGACCCAATTATTATCACCAGCTAGAAATAGATGTGCTTTAGGTGGATCATATTTGAATATATGACACCAATTTGATGGCTAATACATTAAAATGTACTTATAAGTGTGATTAGAAATTAGTATCAAGATATTATAGCTATAAATCTGAACTAAAAAGTATTATTTAGAATTAACAAGAGAAGAATTTATTGATCAAAATAAAACTCACTAAATACAAATAATAGCGATATTATTGTTTCAGTAGTATAATCAGCCAGGCAAAGTGGCACACACCTGTAATTCCAGCAACTCAGGACGATATGACAGGAGGATTCCAAGTTGGGGGCCAGCCTCAGCAATTTAATAAGACCCTGTCTCAAAAAACAAAACAAGCTGGGGAGATAGCTCAGTTGGTAGAATGCTCACCTTGCAAGCACAAGGCCCTGGGTTCAATCCCCAGCACCGCAAAAAAAAAAAAAAAAAAAAAAACAATGGGCCAGGGATGTAGCTTGGTAGTAAAATGGCCCCGGGTTCAATCCCCAGTACTTAAAAAAAATTAGTGGTAATAATATAACCAATACATTTATTAACAATCAATGCCATATGATTGGTATTATTGGTTTAATATTGCATTAACAATAATTAATGTAGTAAAGAATTTATTATTATTTATTAATAAAATAGTTCTACTGGAGTTGTAGCTCCTCCATGGTAGAATGCTTGCCTAGCATGTGTGATGCCCTGGCTTTGGTCAACAGCATAGCAAAAAGAATAATTCTTAGAGAAAATAATTTTATCATGATCAAAAAAGGGAATCCTTCTCTTGGGACCCCTCCCTCTTTGGAAGTTCTGCTTTCTTTCTATTACTCTAATAATCCTCTTACGTTGCTTTCAAAAAAAACTTAGATACCTTCCTTTATTCCTACCACAACAAATAAAATTACACTTGTAACTCTTCCTTCAGTTTGTTTTTTCTAGTACTGGGGATTGAACCCAGAGCCTCGCATACTGAGCTCCATCCCCAGCCCTTTTTATTTTTTAATTCTGAGAGAGTCTCCCTAAATTGCCCAGGAGGGCTTCAAATTTGTAATCTGCCTGCATCAGCCTCCCAAGTAGCTGGGCTTACAAGCATATGCCACCATGCTCTACAAAATACATTACTTTTTATGAACAAATGAAAAAACGTCAATGGCCAGGCTAAAACAATATGACTAACATGTGAAACAAACCATTTATTTCAATTAGCATCATTAAAACACACTCCTGATTTTAGGTCTGAAAAAACAAACTTCTAGAGGCTTATGATAAAAATAATTAAAAACAACTTTTTTCCAAATCCTCAAGAACAGTCAGGCACAGTGATGGATGCCTTAATCCCAGTGACTTGGGAGGCTGAGGCAAGAGGATTGCAAGTTCAAGGCCAGTGTCAGCAACTTAATGAGGCCCTCAGAAACTTAGTGAGGCCCTGTCTCAAAATTTTTAAAAAATGGGCTGGGGATTTGATTCAGTGGTTTGGCACCCTTGGGTTCAATCCCTAGCACCAAAATAAAAATCCTCAAGACATAACTATACAATTCTAATGTACACAAAAATAATAGTACAAAATGCACATAACTGACTCAAATTGGGATATTTTTCCTCATTCCCATTAAGAAAAAAAAATGTCTGTGACTGCTAATATGATCTACCAATATCCCATACACCTGACTGCACAAAATTAGGAAAGCATTTCAATTTTCTAACAATGCTGGATAACCTAGGAACCTTTCATTTTGTGTGTGTGTGTGTGTGTGTGTGTGTGTGTGTGTGTGTGTGTGTATGTGTGCATACTGGGAATTGAACCCAGAGATGCTGTACCACTGAGCCACATACCCAGCCCTTTTTTATTTTTATATTTTTTTATTTTGAGACAGGATCTCACTGAGTTGCTTAGGGCCTCCTGAAGTTGCTGAGGCTGGCACTGAACTTGCAATCCTCCTGCCTCAGCCTCCCAAATCACTGGTATTACAGGCAACCCTTGGCAGCACCTAGATGCCTTTTCACTTTAAAGAAACACCTTGTAAAGAAATTTTGATAGTTTTCCTGCCATATTATCTCATCAAGTTAAGTAAGCAAATTACATAACATTCAATTAACCTGAACACTGAGATTTAGAAGTGAAAATGGGATGTGGGTTTGAACTGAAATATTCTGGACTGACCACTGCTTATCAACTATATGCTCTCACCAATGCTGATGTATTTCTACAAAATACTACTGTTTAAACATAAGATTTAAAACTGCCCTTTAATAAAAATAAGTGGTTATTCTCATCGATGCCAGTGACTATAAGGTCAAATGTTTCCTCACAAGTTTCCTTCCCAACTAGCAAATGAAGATTATTTTCACTCAGTGGAATGTCACAAGTCTTGATTAATTAAGTTTGCCAAGCACTTCTAAATACAGTATATAAAGCTGGGTACAGTGGCACACACCTCTAATCCCAGCAACTTAGGAGGCTGAGGCAGAAGGATTGCAAGTTCAAAACCAGCCTCAGCAATTTCATGAGGCCATAAACAACTTGATGAAACCTTGTCTCAAAATAAAACATAAAAAACAGGCTGAGGATGTGGCTCAGTGGCTAAGCACCCCTGAGCTCAATTCCTGGCATCCAAATAAATAAATAAATGAATAAATAAATAAATACAATGTATACATTAAAGCAGTTTTAACAGGGAATATATAAAAAGGGTGCATTGAGTCAGGTGTAGTGGTACATGTTTGTAATCCCAGCAACTCAGGATGCTAAGACAGAAGGACTGCAAGTTGGAGGACATCCTGGGCAACTCAGTGAGACCCTGACTCAAAATATAAATAAACAGAAAGGGCTAGGGATATAGTTCATTAGTAAAGTAACGCCGGGTTCTTCAACCTCTGTATCAAAAAGAAATGAAATTAAGAAAAGAAAGAAAGGTATTGCCTTTAGAGCTGTCATAGAAGTAAAGGTTTCAGTATGTTAGATGGGGATATATATATTAATATATATATTATACATATATATACATATATGTACATATATATGTACTGGGTATTGAACCCAGGATGCTTTACCACTTGCCTATATCCTCGTTCTTTTTTTTTTTCTTTTAACTGTGGTTAGTTTTTTTTTTTTTCAATTTTTTTTAAGTTGTAGATCGACACAATACCTATATTTTATTTATTTATTTTATGTGGTGCTGAGAATGAAACCCAGTGCCTCACATGTGCTAGGCAAGCACTCTACCACTGAGTCACAACTCCAACCCCCACTCAACTTTTTTTGAGACAGGGTCTTGCTAAGTTGCTGAGGCTGGTCTCAAACTTAGCATTCTCCTGCCTTATCCTTTTGAGTAGCCAGGATTACAGGTGTGTACCAGCACTCCCAGCAGCAGTGGTTTTTGCTGCCTCCTCTTTATTTTTCCTCCTCCTCCTCCTCTCTGTTTCTCTCTCTCAACAAATTTTACTGTTTCTGTATGCTTGTTTTCAAGAAAAACAACTTTCTATATTAAAGAGATAGAATAGAAATATTAACCTATCATAGAAAGAATAAAGATATTAACCTATCATTTGGAAGGATTAGTATTTAACCCTACTTAGAGGCCACAAATCAAGATATAAAACTGGTTGGAAAAGTATAGTTTCTATAGAGAGAAGTCACTTTGAAGGAGAAAAGGAAAAGCAAAGATTTACTTAAGAAAATAATAGAACATCTGGTTTTTAAAATGGTATTCATGGTATTCATGGGTTGAGGATGTGGCTCAGTGGCAGAGCACTTCCCTGGCATGTGTGAGGTCTTGGGTTTGATCCCCAGGACCACATACACATACACACAAATGTTATTCATTCCCTGTAATTTAAAAAATGATTACAAGTTAAACTTAAGGCACAATACTCAATCAGAATTAAAGGACTGTGGAAGATTCAGCACATACCAAAGAATAAAAGAATAGTAAGTCTCTCTTCCCTGAGACAGGGTATCTCTATATTGTCAGATTTTCCTTGAACTCCTGTGCTCAAGTGATCCTCCTGCCTCAGACTCCCCAGCAGCTGGAACTATAGGCTGCCACTGGAGTTCAATCCCCAGTACCATGATAAAGAAGTAGGGATATTGACAGGCAGTGTGTTGTAGGATGTCCTTTTTCTTTCCAGCCCCCAAGCATTGCTCACAGAATTTCTTCTACCTGGACTGTCCTGCCCTCCCTTCCATTTCTGCAAAGCTAAATCTATCCATTATTCAATCCCAAGTTCAAATGCTCCTTCCCCTGCACTCCCATAAACACATCCTGTTTCAAATATGTAATGTTACTGTGATTAATAATCATGTATCTCTCTTGCTTACTACATTGTGAAAACTATCAAGTTAAAAAAAAAACCCTCATGTCATTACTGTAAACACAAAAAAGTTTGAAATTAAAAAGACTAAAATCTTAGTTCAAAAGAAATTTGAAAAGGGTTGATATTAAAAAAAAGCCCTTAGTTATTTAATTAGTGGAACTGCTAGAAACCCCTGTTTTTATAGCTGAAGTCAACTGACTTGATTGCAGACTCTATTGAAGCCAAGAACTCTGTCTTAATCTTGTGCAATCCCCCCCACCTCCCACACCTCAATATCACTTAATTCAATGTTCTGCACACATTGTCTCAATACAAAGCAGTATTACTAGAGTTGAAAAGGCTATGATTAAAAGTTCAGATCATGGAAAAATATTGCCTTGTAAAACACTAAGAGTGTTGTCAGTGCTTAAGATAACCTCAGCGTCTACAAACAAAAAAGTGTCAAAAATAACATGGTGTGCATGGCCCTGGGTTCAATACCCAGCACCAGAGAGAGAGAAAGAGAGAGAGTAAGTGGGGGCGGAGGGAGGGAGAGAGAGAGGTGCTACAGCAAGGATGCAGAGTAACTCTACTGGAAAAGGAGCACAATGAACAAAATGTAGTGGAAACAAGAGTGCTCTCTTAATTTAGCGTATGTTCCCTCCCAGAGCAAGGCAGGCATTCAAATACTGATTTATTTTTAAATTATTTCATTAGTAATGGTGATCTTAATACCTTAGTTTCCAAAGTATACACAGATATCACTAAGAATAGACCCCAATCCATGTCACTTCCAACACCGGACACAGACCTTATCCTGCACTCAATTAATTAACACAGGCCATGGATAATCAAGATACTCTTTCCCCGGACAGTACAAGAAAGTGACACGGGTCAGGATGTAATCCCTCCTCTATCCCGTTTGGGGAGGTAAAACGTAAGTGTGGTAGATATCTGAATTGTGAAGGTGAGAGACTTTGGAGATTGCCCCAGATTAACATGACCTTCTCACCACGCTGGGTGGTACAGACTGACAGCACAGAACACCCCCTCCAGTAGAAGGGGACGACGGGAAGCCGATGTAGGACTTACCTGGTTTTCTCTGTCCTGTGGTTAAACCTCCGGAGCTACGCGGACCGAGGCTGCAATAAATCCACGCAAGCAACCTCCAAGCTCACACACTCCGGCAAGTCTCAGCAGCCGCGGCGGCCGTGGTGGCGGCAGCAACTCCTCCCTCTGCTTCTTCTTTTCCCACCCCAGCCGCGGGGGCCGACAGTCCCTACCCCGCCCTCTCTCGATTACCCCCACTTCCGGGTGATGCCCCAGCCGGAAGCAGGGCCCACACGGGAATGAAAGCGACGCGTCACGTGAAAGGGCGCGCGGGGCCTTAGAGTCAAGCTTCTCCCGCCCCCTGCTGCCCCCAGGCTGACACGCAGCCTCAGCCCGGGCTTGGTTTAGGCGCTGCAGAGTCCTCTTTCCCCCAGCGCCCACGCCCAAAAATCAAACTAAGCAAAAAAAAGAGAGAGAGAGAGAGAGAGAGAAAGAAATCTACCAAAACAGTATCTTGGTCATCTGTAGTTTCCAAACCTCTGGCCAAGATTTACCATAAGAAATGCTTGTAGGGTTGGGGATAAAGCTCAGTTGGTAGAGTGCTTGCCTCCCACGTACAAGGTCCAGGGTTCAATCCCCAGAACCCCCCGCCAAAAAAGAAATTCTTGTAAATCATCTTCTACATAGTTCATCCTTGCCCAGCATGAAATGACCATAGATCTGTAAGTTTGTGTTAACTTGCTCCTCTTACTGTGTAGCCTAACTGCAGATGTTAATACCAGAACCATGGATCTTGTCCTCAACCCACCACCGAAAAAAATGACACGTGGGAACAATGTTTATAAATTCATAATCTTGGTATTAGGATGTCACAACTTTCATGTGGCCATTCCAAGCTCTGAACCATTTCCCCATGTATTTTTTCATTGAGCCAACATTTTAAACACCAAGAGGATTCCAGGAATTCAAAAAATATTAGAGCATCTATCATTGTGAATTCGTATGTAAATAAGATATATAAAATCTAAAACTAAAATAAATGATATAGCAAGTATCTGATAAAAATATATATTGTTCTTAGGTTCCAATATGACATTTTAAAAAGCAGCAAAATTCTAATATTTTTTAATATTATGGACATTAACAGTAAAAGAGTAGGAGTCTCCATTACACTTATTTCCAAACAAGATGTAGCCTTTTCCTAGTTCCTCTCATGAAATAGCTGTCATAAAATTAAGGGAAAACTAATCCCGGGACTATTTGTATTTTCAATTGGAACCATTTAAACCCAGTTCCCACAGAAAAGTAGCAAGTCTAATAATGCTGCAGAATTCAAACTAGTACACAAAGTACAAATATTTGTAAAAATATTTCGAGTAAATATTATTTGTAAGTAAATATATGTAAAGAGAATGTATGGGACACAATAAGCATATTTAAGTATTAAATAAAATAATTTCCATCCTACCACTTGTTAAATTCCTATTAACCTTATTTAAACTTATTCACAGATCTAAATTTTTGGCCTACATTTAAGTATTTCAAAATTATTCTCATCCCCCTACACCTATCCACATAAATAAAAACTTTGCCTCAGGACTCCTTATCTTCCCAGATATTAAATTACAGTTGTCAATAAATGTGTGCATATTTGATACAAATTCAGCACATAATTTTAAACCTTAAAAATTACATCATATGAGGAGTCAAGGAATATAGCTCAGTGGTTGTTTGCCTAGTATGTGCAAGGCCCTGGGTTCCCCCAGCATCACATAAAAAAATTGCATCATATGAAATTAAGATGGCTTTTAAATGGGTACCAAAATATTAGGAACTTGGTTTTTAGCTATGATGTTAAATTCACTGAAATTCACTGAAAGAATATAGCTATATTAGAAGCAGAATATCAGCTCCAATGTCTCATTTATGTAAATATTGAAGTTTATCACTGTGCTGCATGATCCTCTATCAGGGCTGGTGGTGTGGCTCAGTGGTAGAGTACCTGTTTAGCAAGCTTGAGGCCCTGGGTTCAATCCCCAGCACCATAAAAAAAAAAATCTATCAACCATACATGTTTTTAGTCATTCAGCCTTTCCCTCAATCTAAAATATCTTCTGGACTGGGGATATAACTCAGTTGGTAGCGTGCTTGCCTCGTAAGCACAAGGCCCTGGGTTCAATCCCCAGCACCGCAAAAAAAAAATAATAAAAAAATAAAATATCTTCTACCTTTAAATGGATCATCCCCAATCCTCTTATCAATGCACAAACACATTAAAATTTTCATAATTACTATATTGAATGAGCTTTCAAATAGAGGAATATGCCTTTCAATAAGTAATCAGATTTTCTGGGAATTGAGTACATAGCAAGTGCCCCAAAATGCTTATGAGGTGGTATTAATATCTCCAATAAAGTTAATAGTCACCAGGTAAAAACATCTAGGTCTCTACAACTACCACAGTACCTCATTCTAGATAATTGAACACTTAAAAGCACCAGAACATACATGCAAAATAATTGTTTTGGAGTAAAACTAAGAATGAGATTTATGCTTGGTGCAGTGGCACACACCTACAATCCCAGGAGGGTGAGGCAGGAGGATTACAAATTCCAGGCTAGGCTCAGCAACATAGCAAGACCGTCCCAAAAATGGCTGGGGACGTTGCTCAGTGATAAAGCACCCCTGGGTTCAACCCCCAGTAATGCAAACAAAACAAATCCAAAAAATTGGATTGATGACATTCACCTCAATTTAAAAATGCTTCATGCTGGGTGCAGTGGCACACATCTGTAATTCCAGCGACTCAGGAGGCTGAGACAGGAGGATCACGAGTTCAAAGCCACCCTCAAAAATGGCAAGGCACTAAGCAACTCAGTGAGACCCTGTCTCTAAATAAAACACAAAAGAGGGGCTGGGGATATGGCTCAGTGGTCAAATGCCCCTGAGTTCAATCCCTGGCACCCCACACACACAAAATGCTTTATAATCTTTCCAATAAAATGTTTAACAGTTTGGCAATACTTTTAATGTGAGTCCTTTATCCAAGTTTTTAGACATAACATATGAAGAAGACTAATTTGACAACCTTTCAACTGTAGGTATTAAAACTCTGAAAGTAATGTTATGGATAAACAGTGCATTTGTATGAAAAGACAGAACTTTTTTGGCTGAGTGCACTAAGCAAGCTGTGAGGTCAGACTCTTATGATAGGACAACTTATTTACACAAATGTTTCCTTTTTAGCAGTGGTCAAGGTAGTCTCAGAATTACCCATCAGGACAATATTAACTACAACTTTGTTTTGCAGTACTAGGGATCAAACACAGGGCCTCACACATGCTAGGCAAGTGCTCTACCACTGAGCTATGTCCCAAGCCAAAAATAGTTTTAGAATCCTGTTCAGGGCTAAGGGTGTAGCTCAGTGGTAAAGTGCCTGCCTAGCATGTGAGGCCCTGGATTTCAATGCCCATCACAACACACACACACAAACAAAGAGATTGTTCAGAGATGCCGACTACCACCACCAGGTCTCATCACACAAAGAAACATACTTTTTCTAGGACACAGACACAATGACAACATTCTAAAATGCCATATAGGGCTGGGGATATAGCTCAGTTGGTAGAGTGCTTGCCTTGCACTGGAGGTATTTAGAGAAGGAAAGTAATAGTTGTAGGTGATACATATGGCTTTTTTTGCGGTGCTGGGGATTGAACCCAGGGCCTTGTGCTTGCAAGTATTTGCAGAATTTGTCTTGTCTTAAAAACATACAAAGGGCTGGGGATGTAGCTCAGTTGTAAAGCACCCCTAAGTTCAATCCCAAATTCTGCAAATACTTGCAAGCACAAGGCCCTGGGTTCAATCCCCAGCACCGCAAAAAAAGCCATATGTATCACCTACAACTATTACTTACCTTCTCTAAATACCTCCAGTCATTAGAAATGAGTGATACTTAAGTGAAAAGACAGAACCTCATAGAAGGTTCAGACTTCCATAAAGACTTTTTGCTTAATCATAACTCAGATTTGCGTGCATTTTGAAAGCTTCAGTTCTATTATGGAACATTTCTACGGATAAGATTTCATAACATATTCAAATTTTATCAAAATTTGGTGGTGGTGCATGCCTGTGACCCTAGTGAATTGGGAGGCTGAGGCAGGGTTCCAAGTTTGAGACCACCCTCAGCAACTTAGCAAAACCCTGTCTCAAAATAAAAAGGGGTAGGGATGCAGCACAGTGGTTAAGTTGCTAAATTCAATCCCTGTTACCCATCCCTCCCCCGCAAAAAAAGAGAAGAAAAATGGGCTGGGCACAGTGGTGCACACCTGTAATCCCAGCAACCAGGAGGACTGAGGCAGGAGGATCACAAGTTCAAGGCCAGCCACAGCAATTTAGCAAGACCATTTCAAAAAAATAAAATAAAAATGGCTGGGAATATAGCTCAGTGGTTCAATTCCCAGTAACACAAAGCATATACACATTTCCATGTATCTATATAAAAGTGGTAATACTACAGTTATTGATCTTTCTACTTATTTTATGATATTCTTTTAAAATTACAAAATCACCAGGCATAGTAATGCCTGGTACTCAGGAGGTTGAAGCCAACCTCAGGAACTTAGCAAAACCTTGTCTTAAAAACATACAAAGGGCTGGGGATGTAGCTCAGTTGTAAAGCACCCCTAAGTTCAATCCCAAATTCTGCAAATACAGTAGTACAAAATAAAAGCATGAACTCAGGCTTTGGTGCATTTGAGGAGACACTAGAACACACTGTCATGCAAGCATACTTCTTTTTTTTTTTTTCCTTCTCCCCTCTGAGGGGCCGGGGATTCGAACAGGGGTCCATACTCATGCTAGGCGAGCGCTCTCCAACATGAGCCATTTCTTCAGTTCCACAAGCATACTTCTTGTGTTCCACATAAGTAAAATATTTTCAAATCTTTGGTTAAGTATAAATTATTGTCTACATCAGGTAAACTTGGAGATTACTAAAGACAACTTACAACTTTTATAGATCTGGTAGGTGAATTTTAGAAATCTTTACATTTGCCAGGCATGGTGGTGAATGCACGTAACCCCAACAACTCGGGAGGCTGAGGCAAGACTATCAAAAGTTCAAGGCCAACCTCAGCAACTTAGCAAGACTCTCTCTCAAAATAAAAACTAGGGCTGGGGTTGTAGCTCAGTGGTAGAGCGCTTGCCTGGCACGTGTGAGGCCCTGGGTTCGATCCTCAGCACCACATAAAGATAAATAAAAGAATGAAAGATATTGTGTCCACATACAACTAAAAATAATTTAAAAAATTAAAATAAATAAAAAATAAAAAGGACTAGAGAGATGGATCTCAGTGTTAAAGCACCCTTGGATTCAACCCCAGTACCAACGAAAAAAGGAAAGAAATGTTTACATTTACCTAAATATAGAATTAAATAAAATTCCATTTTCTGCTTACTTAACTACCATAACAAACCACAGACTACAGCTCTTAGCCAAGTAAATAAAGAAATGTGATACAAATAAATGGTTTCTTCACCTAACATTTTACACATCAAGGCTAATGTCATATACTAAACTCAAGATAATTCACAAATTTAAATGCTATACTACTGCCATTGTAGAAAACCAACAGGTCACTCGCTGATGGTAAAATATCACTTTGAACTTATGATAACAGATAATTCTAATATCTTTATATCTATGGTTACATAACTAGAAAGACTGTATTTGATAGATCATTTGTTTAATAACATTATAAACTTCCCTAATAAATATGCTAAAAAATCAAAACCTCTAATTAAGGTGAATATTCCAGAGGAGCCAAGTAACTAGCTAGTCTTGACACAGCCTAGGAGTGCATTTTATGGGACCATTAGTCCCTGGCTCTGATGATATCCTAAATTCACTAAGCAAGAGTGAAAAGAAGTTAATAATGCTTATTCAAAATATAAACATGAAAGGAAGAAAGCAGTAGATATAACCAATACATGGGCCAAAATTTTGGCTCAAAGAGGACCTAAATAGCTCTGCTATCAGTTATTCACTAACTATAATTTTAGCTTACTATAAAGTTGACTTCCAGATACCTAAATTTCCTTTTCATACTACTTCATAGAAGTTATTTTAAGAAGTGGTATAGCATTTTGACTTTAATATTAACACAAAAGGTAAATAAATGAAATGTGAACAAGTTGGTTCATTTACAAAGGAAAGAAAACCTGCAATGCTTGTTTCAAGGGTACTTTATTTCTTCAATATGCCATATTTAGTAGGTACACAGTGCTTTTACGTGGCATCAGTTCAGTATAACTTCAGCTGGCATGATTACTGATCTCTCCATTCCTTTGGGGTGACTCTGCCAACAGGGGACAGGTTCCATTCTATTCCAATTTGTGTTGTTGTCTGTAAGAATTAAAATGCTGTCAGTTATACATGTTTAAACCCGAGTCTGCTATCTCTTGGAGCCTACATCTTGATAGTGACAAAGATGAAGGAAATGTTCTATATCTGCACTATCCAATACAGTAGTCAACAGCCACAGGTGGCTACTAAGCCCTTGAAATATTGCTAGTATGTGTAAGGAAACAAATTTTCAAATTTTACTTAATTCAAATTTATAATTTATATTGCCATAGTACCACCTCAAAATATTGCTTCCCTCAACCACAACTGACTAAATAACTGCCAAATAGTACTTTGTAATTAAGAAGTATTTAACCTCCAAAAATTCCTCTGATCACACATTTGTTAAATATTTGTTTACCCTAATTGAGTACACATTGATTATAATAGTTTATCTGATTTTAGGGTTGGGGGTAGAGTCAGTGGTAGAGGATGTGCTTAGCATGTACAAATTCCTGGGTACAATTCTCAGCACCAAAAACAAACAAAAAAAACAAACAGTATGTCTGATTTCAGGAAAATCAAAACAGAAAGGAAGAAGTCTAAATAAGCTTCTTTATTAAGGCAACAGCTGATTGTTTCTTTTAAACCCTACTTACATATTTATTCAAAATTTCCAGAGTCCTACTTTTTGTCAATAGTGACTGGTAAATAGATTGTCAAATGTAAGTTGTAGCCAGGTGCAGTGGTACACAACTGTAATCGCAGCAGCTTAGGAGTCTGAGACAGGAGGATTATGAGTTCAAGGCCAGCCTCAGCAACTTAGTGAGGCCCTAAGCAACTCGGCGAGACCCTCTCTCTAAATAAAATACAAAAAAGGTCTGGGGATGTGGCTCAGTTGTTAAGTGCCCCTATGTTCAATCCTCAGTACCAAAAAAAAAAGGTAACCTGTAAAAAATATAAAATATGAGAAGACAGAAAGCAAGTTACTTTACATCTTATCCATCAGGAATACTGTACTCAAATTCTAAAATTCATACAGAAAATTCTGAAATTTTAAAAGAAAATTTGGTCACTTAAGTGGTAAGGGGGTGGCCTAAATTAGTGAAAATCCTGGAAACTATAGAACAAAAAATGATCCACAGGTCAGGCATGGTAGCACATGCCTGTTATTCCAGCAACTCAAAAGGCCAAGATAGGAGGATGGCAAGTTCAAGGACAGCCTCAGCAATTGAACAAGGCACAATCTCAAAATTTTTTAAAAAATTTAAATGGGTGAGGGGAACTGGGGAAGGTAGAGTGCCTGCCTAGCATGTATGAGGCCCTGGGTTTGATTCCCAGCACAAGAAAAATGACCAACAGAACTAAAGATGTTTAATCTTGAAAGAGAAGATTAAGGAGACATGATAGCAATTTTCTTTTCCTTTGCTTTCTCTTTTTTTTGTGCTGAGGATTGAATCTAGGGCCTTATGCATGCCAGGCAAGTGTTCTACCACTGAACTGTATCTCCAGTTCATGATAACGATTTTCTAATATCTAATGTCTGTCATATGTAAACATGAAGGATCAGAATTTCTATATTGCAAATGAATGACAGATATGCAGGAAACATTTTAACACAAAGATATGATCCTTTTTACAGATATATAATATATAAAAAATTGCCTTGTGATCTAATAAGCAATTTGATACTGGAAATGTTAAACAGAAGATGGGTGAATGCTGAATACTGAGGAGGAAATATTTGCATTGGGTAGATCAGATAATCTTTGAAGTCCCTCCTAACTAGATATGTATACTACTTTGTTAAAACATTTTTAAATATATGGAACAAATGAGAATAAGAAATATCTAACAAAAATTATTGGAACAGGGGTATAGCTCAGTGAAAAATGCTTGCCTAGCATGGGTAGGCCCTGGGTTCAATCCCCAGAACCACAAAAAAAATTATCAATCAACAATACTTACATATGTCCATACAGCAATACAGAAAGTGGCTCCACTAGCTAATATAGCATTACCATACTTGTCATGAAAATCAGGTACACGCTTCTGGTGGCTCTGTCTTGCCATTGTTTGCTGAATGCTTCGAACTTACAGAAAAGAAAAAAGAATACATAAGTATATCTATCAATTATCAGAGAAAGATTAACACATGTAACTGATACTGCCAATCACAAAAGTCAAGGAAATTATAGTATTACACATTTCAATAAAATATTAAAACACATTGCAAAAAAAAAACACATTGCAGCTAAAAACAAGGTAATATACTTTGAAATGCATCAAAAATAAGATTAATTGACAAATGGACAGATATATGAAAAAATACAGCAAAATAACAATTATAGACTCTACATTGTGGATATGTGAATGTTCATCATGAAATTCTTCCAAATCTTCTGCTTGAAACTTTCAAAATAAAATGTAGGGGCAAAAGCAAATAACGAGTGATGCCAGTAACATTCACTAAGTAGATGGAACTTGGCTTCTATTCATTAATTTGAATATTTATGACTAATTTTCACTAAAGCTAACAACACTCAACAACTTAAAATACAGAAGGACAAATAAACTCAAAATGAAATTTATAGCTCACTAAATATTAGTGACCTTAAAATCATTACTACAACAAAACCCTCCAAACCTAAAGTAATCTGGATATTTAAAATATTAATATTCAATAAGGTATGGAGGTACTTTCCTACAATCTCAGCAACTGGGGAGGCTAAGGCAGGAGGATCACAAATTCAAGAGAGTCTCAGCAAATTAGCAAAACCCAATTTCAAAATAAAAATGGCTGGAGATGTAGCTCAGTGGTAAAGTACCCCTGGGTTCAATCTCCAGTACTCCCCTTCCATACAAAATTAGTAATGAATAGAGCACCACACAATAATAGAATATATAAAAATGTGAAACATTCAGACTTTGTCATCAGATAACTTCCAGTCTGAAAGAGAGTACACATGAAGACACAAATCATTACAATATAAGCAAGTAGAATTAGCTAAACACTTTGAATGGCAGATAGGGTTTGGTTATGTTGATGTGGGATAGAGGCAGAGACAGAAAAGCCCTGTGTACTGGAAAATCAATTAAGCTTAGTTAAAGGCCAAGGTGCGTTTTTTTCCTAGGCTGGGGAAGATAGTAAAGATTTTTTTTAGCAGAATGATAAAACTTACAACTTAGTTTTCACTATTATTCTCATTGAAAGGGCAGAACAATCTTTCAAACTGTCCCTGGAGAAACTAAGGAGGAAGACTTGGGAAAGAAGCAAGAGTTATTTCTGGCAGTTTTTTTTTTCTTCCTCTCCAAGTACCAGGTCCTTATTGTTTTAAAAAGCCTCAAAACATGTGCATGTGCATATATGTGTGTATATGCACACACACACACGTGTGTATTACACATCAAAAGATATATATATGATTGTGTATACATATATATACATGCAAAGTATGCTGCATATTAAAGAAATAGCAATATTTCCCATTCACTAACATTTAAGAATATAATGGTTTCTATGTGGTACAATGGGTTATTTCATGGTAGTAATTTAACCATTATTTGTTCTTCTTCTAACTATCTTAGCTTTCATTTTCACCTTTAAGTAGTCATATCCAGGATGAGCAAATTTACAAGCATTTCACAATATATTCTGTTCCAGCACAGTTTAAAAAATGCATGTGTGAATTTCACACTGAAAAAAAAAAACAGAAAAAAAATTCCTTTCCTAAGGTACAAGATATCCCTACTTACTTAAAGGGCAAAGAAACTATGATTACCAAAAATTCTGACTTAAACAGATTACCCAAGTGGATTTCTTTAGACCTGTCCTGTACAACAAAATGGGGTTTAGTTAACACACGTTGATAATTTCACATAATCCTTAACAAACCTATGAGGTAGGTATTATCTACTAACCTTTTATTTTACAAGGGAGAAAACAGGTTCAGAGGTTAAACCATTTGCCCACAGTGAAAAAAATAATGAACACGGCTTTTGGAATATGAAATCTTGTCAGGCTACTATTTTTTAATTTATTTTTAAAAACTGCTCGAGTGTTTAGAACACAAATAATACTCCTAATGTCTCTGTAAAGTGAAAATTAGTATGGCTACATAAGTTAATGATAACTGCATAAGGTCACCTTCACTCACATTACTCAAGGTCACCTTCAGTACAAATCAAGTATGGAAATAAATTTTTTCTCTCCCATCTAGAGCATTCTCAGTTCATGATGCTGATCTCATATTTCCATATCTTTTAGATGAAAAAGATAACCACGACTGCTCTCAGGGTAACTAATATTCAGTTAATAACCCACAAATAACTTCAAATCTATAAGGCTACCATTTAGGTCGTCTCCCTGCGATGAAAACAGGTGAAGAACGGGGTTTACAGTTTCCTAAAGTTACAGTTTTCTAAAGACTGGAGAGGTTCTTCTATGGTGGTTAGAAACAAATGTTCATTCACAGTTAAAATGTAGGACATCACTTAAGGAGCGAGAGACGTCCAAGAGTTTCTTTCCTTGAGATCATAGTTACAAGAATAAAAATTCAGTGATAGGCTATGATTCCAATAGCAGAGACAGAGCTAGGAAACAAAACAAAAACACTAGATGATAAAGCCAATGCTATGGATACCTTCCTATGACATGAGACAAAGTAGGGGACTGAGCACGTAGAATTAGAAGGCCAGGATGTTGGAGCAAGAAAAACGAAAGACCATGAGGACGCACGAATATAGGCCTGTTGTAAATAGCTTGCTCATGATTTTGCTCACCTTGGAGACGATTTAGTGCGTTTTTGGCCAAGGAAAACATCGTGGAACGGCAGAGACACCTACGGTAACTGCAGCTGCAGTTCTGACGCGAATTCGGTCCAGGTACCCTTGCAATGAGCCCTGAAAAACAAAATGGCTTTGGGCTGGAATCCCTAATGAGATTTTGTAAAGTCTCGCGAGATTTGTAAAGGCCTATAGAAACTCTAATCGTTATTATCGCGAGAAAAGATAAAGGCCTTTTGGGAAATGTAGTGGGAAGCTTTAGAAGTGCTTGAAGAATGAGAGAACTCTTTGGAGCAAGATTTAGGACTCTGTAATGGACAGCCTAGACACTGATCTTAGGCTAAATCACCTAAAGCACCAGCTTCATGATGGTGTTAATGTTCCAGCAGCTTGGGTTTGGTATCTCGCACCACACTACCTTGTTCCTCTTTCTAGTCCTCCAAAGTTAACTTATGCAGGGGTAGCGGTGCGCACCTCTAATCCCAGCTGCTCTGGAGGCAAAGACAGGAGGATCATAAGTTCAAATCCAGCCTCGGCAATTTAGTGAGGCCCTAGGTAACTTAACAAAACCATGTCTTTAAAATGAAAAATAAAAAGGGAAGGAGACCGAGGATGTAGTTCAGCAGTAGTAAAGCACCCCTGGGTTAAATCTCCAATACAAAAGATAAGAAAAACTAGCTTGCTTGCTTTCTTTCACTTTTGTTTTCATATTACTACATACTAATTGATTAAATTTTTGAATTTGAAAAAAATCTTTTAATTTTAAATAACTCCAAATTTAGAGAAAAGTTGCAAAAACAAAATTCTTGGTGGTGGCAGTATAGCTCAGTGGCAGAGCACATGCTTAGCATATGTGAGGCCCTGTGTTCAAGCCCCAGTATCAAACAAAATGAAAGCATTCCTGTAATGTATGGATAAATATTTGATAAAACAAATTTTGTAAGCTATTGATTTAGAATCTTAGCCGGTGTTCATAGAAAAATTCATTTCATTTTTCTGCATGTTTGGATATTTTCTTAATAAAATGTTAGGAGGTGGGCAATGACTTGTTTTTTTGTCCTGGGTATGTGACCCAGTGGTGCTTTACCAGTGGGTCACATCCCCAGCCCTTTCAATTTTTTTATTTTGAAATGTGTTATCACTAAGTTGTACAGGGGCTCACTAAGTTGCTGAGGCTGGCTTTCTGTCTCAGCCTCCTGACTCACTGGGATTACAGGCATGTGCCACTACACCTGGCCCAGCCCTGATTTTTAAATTTAAATTTTCCAATTTTTAAAATTTTGGTTAAATATATATAACAAAATTTACCTTGAGTGTACAGTTCAGTGACATTAGGTACATTTGTAGTGTTGCTCAACCATCATCACCATCTATCTACAGGATTTTTTTCAATTTGTACAATTAACTTGATTTTACTTTTGGGTTTTTGTTTGTTTTTGTTTTTGTTTTTTTTTTTTTGGGTGCTGGGGATCGAACCCAGGGCCTTGTGCTTACAAGGTAAGCACTCTACCGTCTGAGCTATCTCCCTACTTTTGGGTTTTTTATTTTTGAGATACTGGCAATTGAACCCAGGGGAGCTTTACTACCGAGATACATCTCCAGACCTTTTTATTTTTTTTATTTTGAGATGGCCTCCCTAAGTTGATGAGACTGTCCTGAAACTTGTGATTTTACTGCCTTAACCTATACTGCTGGGATTACAGATGTGTACCATCACACCAAGCTATGTTTTATAAATTTAAAATATTAACATTATTCCAAAAGTCAAACTGTACAAACTGGTGTACTTAAAGAAATGCATTCCCTTTCCAACTGTTCCACTTCACTTCCTCTATCGCCTGCAGGTAACTAATTTCATTAGTTTCTATGTTTCCTTTTGCAAAAAT
Source organism: Sciurus carolinensis (assembly GCF_902686445.1). Classification (NCBI taxonomy): domain Eukaryota; kingdom Metazoa; phylum Chordata; class Mammalia; order Rodentia; family Sciuridae; genus Sciurus; species Sciurus carolinensis. Next base: position 59,377,901 of record NC_062232.1, on the reverse strand, counting down.
GAGTAAATCATATAGAATTTGTTTTCCCCTTTTTTGTACACCAATATAGCACAAAATTCATTATGAAATTATATAGGTCTTCCTCATTCCTTTTTTATAGATGCAAAATGCTCCCTGGTATATATGTGTCATAGTATATTCAAACGATAACATAGGTTTGAACATTTATGTTTTTTCAAGAATATTGCAAATACAAATAATGTTGAAATGAATAACTGTGCACATATATTTCATCTTGTTGGCTATATCTCTGCAGGCTAGATTCCAAGAAGTGGGATTGATGAATCAACATTAAATTCATTGGCAGTTTTGTTCAGTATTGTCAAATAACACTTCATAGATGTTGCACCACTTTGCATTCCCACCAGCAATGTGTAGGGATCCTGTTTCCACCCCCCACAGCTTTGCTGACAGCGCATACTGTCAAACTTTAGGATATTGTCAATATGATAGATGGATATGCTTTTAAACTTTAAAAATTTACTCTTTACTCCAGAAAACTTCTAGATCTCATAAATGAATTCAGCAAAATAGCAGGCTATAAAATCAACACGCATAAATCTAAAGCATTTTTATACATAAGTAATGAAACATCTGAAAGGGAAATGAGGAAAACAACTCTGTTCACAATAGCCTCAAAAAAAAAAAAATAAAATACTTGGGAATCAATCTAATCAAAGAGGTTAAAGATCACTACAATTAAAACTACAAAACATTGAAGAAAGAAATTGAGGAAGACCTTAGAAGATGGAAAGATCTCCCATGTTCTTGGATAGGCAGAATTAATATTGGCAAAATGGCCATACTTCCAAAGGTGCTATACAGATTCAATACAATTCCAATTAAAATCTCTATGACATTTCTCATAGAAACATAAAAAGTAATCATGAAATTCATCTGAAAGAACAAAAGACCCAGAATAGCCAAAGCAATCCTGGGCGGGAAGAGTGTTACAGGAGGTATCACAATACCAGACCTTAAACTCTACTATAAAGCAATAATAACAAAAATGGCATGGTATTAGCACCAAAATAGACAGGCAGACCAATGCTACAGGATAGAAGACATGGAGACATACCCACAAAAATACAATTTTCTCATACTAGACAAAGGTGCCAAAAACTTACAATGGAGAAATGATAGCCTCTTCAACAAATGGTGCTGGCAAAACTGGAAATCCATATGCAGTAAAATGAAATTAAACCCCTATCTCTCACCCTGTATAAAACTCAACTCAAAATGGATCAAGGATCTAGGAATTAGACCTCAGACCCTTCACCAAATAGAAGAAAAAGTGGGCCCAAATCGCCATCATGTTGGCTTAGGACCAGACTTCCTTAACAAGACCCCCATAGCACAAGAAATAAAAGCAAGAATCAACAAATGGGATAGATTCAAACTAAAAAGTTTTCTCAGCACAGGAAACAATCAATAATGTGAAAAGAAAGCCTACAGAGTGGAAGAAAATCTTTTCCACACACACTTCAGACAGAGCACTCATCTCCAAATTTTATAGAGCACTTGAAAAACTTCACACCCAAAATACAAAGAACCCAATCAATAAATGGACCAAGGAACTGGGCAGACACTTCACAGAAGAAGATATACAGGTGATCAACAAATAAATGAAAAAGTGCTCATCATCTCTAGTAATTAGAGAAATTCAAATCAAAACCACCCTAAGATTTCATCAAACTCCAATTAGAATGGTTACTATCAAGAACAGGAGCAATAATAAGTATTGGCATGGATGTGGAGAAAAAGGCACACTCATACATTGCTGGTGGAGTTGCAAATTGGTGCAGCCACTTTGGAAAGCAGTATGGAGATTCCTCAGAAAGCTTGGAATGGACCCACCTTTTGACTCAGCTATCCTACTCCACGGTTTATACCCAAATGACTTAAAATAAGCATACTACAGTGATGCAGCCACATCAATGTTCATAGCAACTCAATTCACAATAGCTAGATCGTGGAGCCAACCTAGATGCCCTTCAATTGACAAATGGATAAAGAAACTGTGGTATATATACATAATGGAATATTACTCAGTCATAAAGAAGAATAAAATTATGGCATTTGCTGGTGAATGGATAAAGTTGGTTAATATCATGTTAAGTGAAATAGGCCAAGCCCAAAAAACCAAAGCCTGAATGTTTTCTCTGATAAGTGCATGACAGTATATAATGAGGGGGGTTGGCAGGGGGAAGAGAAGAATGAAGGAACTTTGGAAGGTGTAGAGGAAAATGGGGTGGAAGGGGGTGGAAGGGGGTGGAGGACAGAAAGATAGTAGAATGAAACAGACCATATTACCATATGTATATGTGTGATTACATGAATGGTGTGAATCTACATTGTGTACATCCATAGAAATGAAAAGTTGTACCCCATTTGTGTACCATGAATCAAAATGCAGTCTGTAAAAATTAAAAAAAATTATTTAGTCTTCATTTTTATTTTATATTTTAGTACTGGGAATTGATCCCAGGGACTTGCACATGCTAAGTACTTGCTTATCACTGAGTCATCCCCATAATTTTAAGTTTACAGGCCTAGAGGTGTAGCTGCATAGTAGAGCACATATTTAGTACACACAAGGCAGGCCCTGGTTTTGATCCCCAGAGCCACACACACAAAAAAAATTCCAAATGACAAATAGATCGATTTTATTTTGCTTGTGTTTTTCTTCTCTAGTGAAATCATCCCAGTTTTCATAATTTTTAAATGGGAGAATTGTTGTCTAATGAAATCTACAACTACATAGATTTTTAAATCTATGATTTAAAAAGTGGAAAAGTGTTGTGGTGCATATACACAATGGAATATTATTCAACCATGAGGAAGAATGAAATTATGGCATTTGCCAGTAAATGGATGGAACTGGAGAATAACATGCTAAGTGAAATAAACCAGCCCCAGAAAAACAAAGTCAAATGTTCTCTCTGATACGTGGATGCTAACTCACAAGGGATGTGTGTGTGTAGATTCATCAGATTGGACAGTGTGGAATAGGAGGAAAGAAGGGGTGATGGGAATGGGAAAAACAGTAGAATGAATTGGACATTATTTTCCTATGTTCATGTATGAATAGCACAACCAGTGTAATTGCATGTCATGTACAACCACAGAATGGGAAGGTATACTCCATGTATGTCTGATGTGTCAAAATACATTCTACTGGGGCTGGGGATAGAGCTCAGTTAGTAGGGTGCTTGCTTTGAGGCCCTGGGTTCAATCCCCAGCATTACAAAAAAAAATTCTACTGTCATGTATAGCTAAAAATAACAAATATTAAAAAAATGGTAGGGCCAGGCACAGTAGTGTACACCTGTAATCCCAGCAGCTTGGGATGCTGAGACAGGAGTAGAACAAGTTCAAAACTAGCCTTAGCAATTTAGCAAGGCCCTAAGCAACTCAGCGAGATCTGGTCTCTAAATAAAATACAAAAGGGCTGAGGATGTGGCTTAGTGGTTGAGTCCCCCTGGGTTAAATTCCCAGTATTAGAAAAAAAAAAGATGGTAGGACCCTAGGTATCTGAATAACTTTTTTTTTCTGAATAACTTATTTTCTAATAGTCTTTAATTTTTTCTAATTGACACATATTTATGAGAAACAATGTGATAACTTTATTCACATATACAGTATGTAAGGATCAAATCAGGGTGATTAGGGTTGGGGTTGTGGCTCAGTGGTAGAGTACTTGCCTAACACTCATGAGGCACTGGGTTCAATCCCCAACACCACATTAAGAAACTAAATAAACAAAACAAAGGTATTGTGTCCATTTACAACTAAAAATACTTTTAAAAATCAGGGTGATTAGTGTTTCCATCTCCTTAAATGTTTATCATTAACCTCTTTGGAGGAAGGTATCTATTGTTTGACCTGAACAAGAAATAAATTTCTGTCACATTTAGGCTAAAAAAAAATAGAGGGAAAAATTTATTTACAAACTTACTTTTGCATCCGTCCCCAAAACAAAAAAATAAATAAAGAAGAAGGCATTTGCTGTCTATAAGTACTTGTTAGTGTTTTAAGTAGTAAATCAAGGAGTTAAACTAGAAAAAAATGCAATGAATACACACAAACTTTAAAAAAATTTTTTTTAATATTATTTAGTGCTCCAGGCACAGTTCCTGGGACACAGAGGTATTCAATAAACGTTTTTTTTTTTCAAATTAATAACAATTCTTTGTTGAATTTTAGTAATTTTTTAAAATTTTAAAATTTTGAAATTCAATCTTTGCCCACAAATCACCACTATACTTTCTAGAACAGCAAAAGACTGGACTTGAAGATCGTCATTCTCCTCCTTGCGTTGCAAAGCACAGCAATCCCACGTCCTGACACTGCCCACCCTCTGACCATTACTGTGGCCCCTATGATCCAGCAGAGAACGAGGACCAGGTGCAGTGTCCACCCGCACTCCATGCCCGGAGACGAAGGTCCTTCTGCAGTGTTGCCAACATGCTCTGGGGTCGCACTTCGCGGTCCGGACCACAAGGTGGCTTGCCTTTGTGTTCTTGTTTGGTTCAGAACAGAGCTGCAGAAATTAATTTTGTAGTCCCTGAGGGATCTCAGAAGTTTGACAAAGGTCAGAGACTTCTCGAGAGTGAAACACCGAGGAGCGGAGCGGGCAGCGCTGTGACCCACCAGAGAACGTGAGGAAGGGTCGCGCAAGGGGATGGTGAAGGGACCACCTTACAGGGTTGCAGCGGCAGCAGCTCGCAACCCTCGGAGTGTTGAGGGCTCCTGGGAATTCAGAGATAAATCGATAATTTAAACACAGTGCCTTAAAGATTGGGAATAAAACCTAGGGCATGAATATTCAATAACCTATGGTTTGCTTTCTGCCCTTGAGTTCTAAATTCTTATGTACCAAAGAAGCAAAGCAAATGCCACAGCGAGGAGAAAAAACTCGTGCCCCATGTCGGAAAACACACACATCAGTCTGGGTTTGGGACTGGCATGCCACCTTCACGTTAAAACTAGGATCCTCTTCCCATTTAAAAATTTTTGAGAGTTGGGCATTTTATCTACCTCTGACCCAACAGAAACCCCTCCAATCCTATGAAACCTGGTTTGAGTGTGGAGGCGACCAGTTTGGGAACTGAGGAGCTCAAGAAGGTAAAGCCTAGGGAGTCCTCCTGAACCGTGCGTGCACTGTTACGCAGAAAATACTCCAGGACAACAACGCGTTTGCTTCGTTCAACAAACTCCTGTTCACATTTATTTTTCTAAGAAAAAAAAAAAAAACATTCCCTCAAGTATACTGTTTTTGCTTTCTTTTACTTATTTTCATTTTGAAGTAATTGGGAGGTAGGATGAGGGACTAAGTGCCTATTATTCACGTGTCCTGTTGTAGATATTACACGAAAGAAGTGATTTTCGAGGACTTCTAAATGAGTCTGAAGAGCCCGTCCTAGCTACTTCAAGCCATTTTAGACTTCATCTGCAACGATTCACAACTGCGCATGAGTGCTTCATGTTTCAAGCGCCGCTAAGTGCGTCATCTTTACGCATAATGAAAGGGGCAGGCCATCATTTTTAGCGGACCAATGAAAAGCTTCCAGATGAGCCTTTTTCTATTGGTTAACGAGGACCAATTAGAAGCGAACTGTCTTTTAGCGGGCGTCTAGCAGCAGCCCACTGTGACGTAATGTGAGGGGTCGCCCCGCAGGGCTGAGCTGAACCAATGAGGGAAGGCAAGGGGCCGGCTTGCCTTTTCTCACGCCCCACCCTCAGACCCTGCCAGAGGAAAGTTTCGCTTACGGAGGGGGAGACAAGCGAACATGGCAGCCCATAGGTGGTTTTGGTGTGTCTCTGTGACCATGGCGGTGGCGCTGCTGCTCATTTACGAGATTCCCTCGGCGTCTGCTCAAAGAAAAAAGGAGGTGAGGACGCGGCTTTCAGCTATTGGGTTTTTTTTCCCCCAATGTGTGGGGCATGAAAGAATCTGTTCACTCCTTCCTGTCCCTCTTTCCCCGCCAGTTTCTGTGCCTTTTAGTGTCTTCAATTCCGCCGTTTTTAGAATTGTAGGCTCCTCGAGAGAAGAAACTGTAACGCTTTGTTTTCTGGGGGTGTAATCTAACAGTGGGGTGGAGTAGGTTACAACCTGGCTTCTCTAGGCCTGTGAATGTGTATAACTACAAGTTTTGACACTTCTTTGAGTTTGGGCCCTATCGAGTGTTGGGGGTAGGGAGTTCAATTTTAGAACCACAGGGTAGAATACAAGTCTTTCTCTTATTGGCAAATGTAACTACTTCTTCTCCTGTTTTTTTTTTTTGTTGTTGTTGTTTGTTTGTTTTTTATTTTGGTACTGGGGATTGAACCCAGAGTTGCTTAACAACTAAGCTACATTCCCAACCCTTTGATTTTTAAGACATGGTCTCACTAAGTTGCTGAGGTTAGCCTCAAACTTGTAATCCTCCTACCTCTGTCTACCGACTCGTTGGGATTACAGGCGGGCACTGGCCCAAATGTAACGCCCTTGTACATGTGCAAGAAATGTTTTGTACCATTTTCATTTCAGGAGTGTGAAAATTAGCTGGAGTGAAATTAGGCTTGATTTACTACACTGTCCAAATGTTCAAAAAATGCAAAAATTATCAAGCATACAATACGCTGTTCTAAGCACTTGATATACTTATATGAACAGAACTAAGACCCCCTCTTTGTGGAATTTAAAAGCTTTAGGAAGTGGAGAAGTTACAGTACCCTTTACTCGCGATCAAAAAATCCCAACAAATGAATTTTAACATTGAGTTTTGAAATATCTGTGACATTATATATATATTATATATATATATATATATATATATTTTTTTTTTTTTTAATACTATGGATTGAACCCAGGGACGTTTAACCACTGAGCCACATCCCAAGCCCTTTTTATGTTTTATTTTGAGACAGAATCTCGCTAAATTCTTAGGGTCTCCCTAAATTGCTGAGGCTGGCTTTGAACTCGGAATCCTCCTGCTTCAGCCTCCCAAGCCTCTGGGATTACAGGTGTACGCCACTACACCCAGCTGCCTTTTTATTTTTAATGTGAGACAGGGTCTTGTTAAATTGCTTAGGAACTTGCTAAATTGAGGAGCCTGACTTTGAACTTGGGATCTTCCTGCCTCAGCCTCTCCAGCTGCTAGTATTACAGAGCCAGTGGGATTACAGGCAATTGCCACCGTGCCTGGCTATTTTTATTTTGAAACAGGGTCTCACTAAATTGCTGAGGGCCTTGCTGGCTAATTTTCTGAGGCTACCCTGGTACTTGTAATTCTCCTGCTTCATACGCCTGAGTCTCAGGGATTACAAATGTGTGCCACTGGGCTCAATTTATGTGCTTTTTAGGAAGAATCCCAAGCCATTCTTATGTGGAAAACAAGATGGAGAGCAGTACATAATATTATATGCTAGAATTCTTATTTTAAAAAATATATATGCATATATATATGTAAGTGTATGTATATGCATATGTAAAGGTAATCAGTCCCTATCTCTGGGCAGTTGGTATGGTTACTGAGGGAAATGCTCTCAGTATTTACCTTATGGAATTGTCTGAATTTCTGCAATAGCCACTTGTTCTTTTTTTTTTCTTCTTCTTCATTACTGGGGGTTGAACCCAGGGACACTTCACCACTAAGCCACAACCACAACTCATTTTTTAATATTTTATTTAGAGACAGAGTCTTGCTAAGATGCTTAGGGCCTTTCCAAGTTGCTAAGACTGGCTTTGAACTTGAGATCCTCCTTCCCTATCCTCCAGAGCTGCTGGAATTACAGATGTGCCCTATCACGCCCATCTCTTACTCATTTTAAATAAAAGGGTGAAGGGTTTGTTTGTTTGGTACTACGTTTGAACCCAGGGCCTTAGTGCATGTTAAACAAATGTTCTACCACTGAGCAACATCCCCAACCCCAAGTTAGGGGTTTCTACCAGTGAAATTATGTTTATTAATTTACTGTCTCACTAAACTAGAAGCAGAAGTGCTCAGCAGTAAATAAATTATTTCTCAAAAGGAAGCAACACTGGATTTTTTAATTTTAAAATGGTTAATTTGGGCTGGGGTTGTGGCTCAGTGGTAGAGCGCTTGCCTAGCATGTGTGAGGCATTGGGTTCAATTCTCAGCACCACATATAAATAAATAAAGGTCCATTGATGACCAAAAAATAAATAAATAAATAAAATGGTTAATGTGGTAAATTTAAGTTATGTGAATTTTACCTCAAAGTAATTTTTTTAGAAAATGAATCGGATTCTAACTCCCTTCCCTTCATGCCCACTATTCAAACTCTTACTGCTCTTGCAAATATATTGCAGTAACTGCTTACCTGGTTACCCTCTATCTAACCTATTCTTTACACTGCTGCCAGAGGTGCTAAGTTAAAAAATCTGAAAGCCCTTTAACCTATTTTGCAGATATAAAAAAGACCTCTATCGCCAGTTTCTGCTCTGCTGCTTCCTGGACTAGTCCTACTGAAGTACCTGCCTGCACATGCAGGACTTCTGCTGGAGTCTCTTACCTTATCCCTACCATTCACCTGAGGGTTTGTACTCTCAAGTCTTAGCTTAAATAATACCTTCTTCCTCAGCCATACTTTTCTTGGTTCCCACCAGGTGAATTGACATGAATTCAGTATATCATTTTGTCAATGTTTTTATACCAGTTTTCCCCGTTAAACTGTGAGCATCTTGCTTGACTTGGTTGCATATGACTGTAACCCCAGCTAGTTGGGAGACTGAGGCAGGAAGATTTCAATTTTGAAGACAATCTGGGTAACTTAGTGAAACACTACCTCAAAACAAAAACTAAAAAGAACTGGGGAAGTAGGCCCAGTGGTAAAGTGTCTCTGGGTTCAATCCCCAGCACCAGAAAAAAAAATCACTCAGATACCTCATGCATGTCCATTGCTGAAGGGAATGCTACCATACTTATCTCATACTTTTAACAGTGTTCTCACTGGAACATGGACTTATTATTTGATCTGCATGCCAGGCACCATGGTTATATGCAATATCAATAATCCTCAAATTAACACTACAAAATATTAACCTCTTTAGAAACTGAAACTTGTTGCTCCTTGTCAGGCAACCAGGTCCGATGTACCTCCTCAGGGCCTGCCTGAGGAGAATACAGGGCCAAGCAGGATGATGAGTGTCGGTGGCAAAGGAAACACGCTAGAGCGGGGAGGTCTGTCAGCGCATGAGGCACATCAGGAATCTCGTTTATTGAGGAAATCACACAGCTTTTATGTAGGGTGGGCTAGGTGGGAACCAATTAGCTTAAAGGTGAGCAAGGCATGGGGGGGTTCACGCAGGTGAGAGTCCCATAGGACTATATGGCAAGCGGGAGCTGATCACGTTCGCGGAACTGTTGTTAACCAATCCCTGATGGTGGTCCGATTTATCATCATTAACTATTGAAACCGCCTTTGAGGCCTTCATCTTGCTCACTCACCAGGGAGTAAGGAGTCAGCCTGAGTTGGTTAACGTGTCATTAGTCCCAACAGAAACTAAGCAAGAGAGATTAGGGGTTGCTCAAAGAAGCACCACCATAAGAACTTGAACTGTGATTCCATTCTTGTTCTGCCTCCAGAGCATTCTACTGCTCTGTGCTCTCTTAGGCCAAAGAAGTTTTCTTTTGCAGTAACTTTTTATTTTTATTTTGAGTTATTTTCCCTAGTGGTAGAAGGGAAGTTGTTTGTCCTTAAATCTGGTGTTGTCTTAGGGAGGCAGCATGATAGAAATGAAAAAGCATGTTTTTGGTTTTGGTTCTGAGGATTGAACACAGAGGCACTGAACCACTGAGCCACATTCCCAGCCCTTTTTATATATTATTTAGAGGCAGGGTCTCGATAATTTGTTTAGGACCTCGCTAAGTTACTGAGGCTGGTTTTGAAATTGTGATTCTCCTGTCTCAGCCTCCTGAGCCACTGGGATTACAGGCCTTTACTATCACGCCAGGTGGTAAGATGTTTTTCAATTGCTCTTTTGTGATCTTTTTTTATGAGGATTATTTCAGAAAATAAAATCACCTGCATGTTTTTAAAAATATTTTTAGTTGTAAATGTACACAATACCTTTATTTTATTTATTTTTATATGGTGTTGCGGATTGAACCCAGTGCCTCACATGTGCTAGGCAAGTGCTCTCCCACTGAACTACAGCCCCAGCCCATCACCTGCATCTTTTTAAGAACTAGTCTGTCATTAGAAAAACTACATTCTGTAGCACTGACAAAGGTGCAAAACCCTGCAGTCTTTAGAAGATATCATTACAGAAAAACAGATTCAATAGCAGTTACAAAACAAAAAGTTGAGACACCCTCCAAGAAAAAATCTAGGAAAGGAGATGGTGATACATTTTATCTGAATCTGAGAAGTAGGTGAACTGAGACTGGAACAGATGGCATCTAAAGATTAAAAATTCTCTCTTTGCTCACTGTCTCTTCGGTAATTACCTGCCAATTATTTTTCTAGGTCTGTTCAGTCTCACTCTTAATTTAAGGATGGAGATTGTTTAACCAGGAATTTTATTTTCTAACGTCTGAATAAGAATTTTTATGCATAAACCCTAGAATAAAGATATGATCAAAGAAGTTTTGGAGGAAAGGGAGGTACATTTTAGAACAATTCAGATTGGTGGTACTTTAGCTTTTTTACTTCTAGAATTCAAAATGTATCTGAATAACAATCAGTTTTAGCTTTAAATGATAATATATACCTGTACTCTACTTTTAAAAAATATTTTTAGTTGTAGATGGACACAATACCTTTATTTTATTTATTTTTATGTGGTGCTGAGGATCGAACCCAGTGCCTCATGCATACTAGGCGAGCACTCTACTGCTGAGCCACAACCCCAGCCCCATTCTTTACTCTATTTTTTTGGTAATGGGAATTGAACCCAGGACCTTGCACATGCTCGGAAAGCACTGAACTATATCCCCGGCCCTTTTAAATTTTATTTGTTTATTTGCATATATATCTATTAATTGTGAGACCCAGGAAAACTATGCCACTGAAATACATCCTCAGCCCTTTTTAATTTTTGTTTTGAGACAAAGTCTAAGTTGCTGAGGCTGGCGTCAAATTTGCAATCCTTCTGCCTCAGCCTACTGAGTTGCTGGAATTACAGGCATACATCACTACACCTGGCAAATTTAAAACTCTGAAGTAAGCCTGAACTGGTGGCACACTGCTGTAACTCCAGTGACCCAGGAGGCTGATGCAGGAGGATCACAAGGTCCAGGCCAGCCTCAGCAATTTAGCAAGACCAGATCTCAAAAATAGAAAGGACTGGGGATGTAGCTCAGTGGTAAATTGTCTCTGGGTTCAATCCCCAGTATTGCAAGAAAAAAATTTTTTTGATTATTCTGAATAAGAAATGGAACATTTCTTTTCTTTTCTGAGACAGGTTCTTGTTATGTTTGTCAAGGCTGGCCTCAAACTCCTAAACTCAAGCAACCATCCTGTCTCAGCCTCCCAAGTAGCTGGGATTACAGGCTCATGTGCCACCACATCCAGCTCTTATAATTTTCATGTTCCAGGCTTTGTTCATATAATTTTATTGTAAAAGTTTAGAATTAGTTTTTTGTTGTGATCTGCTTTCAGTTGGTTTTCAGAAATTTACCTAATTGCCACTGCATTAAGCAGTCCTTTGAAGATTACCCCACTTTATAAACTTTTAGAAAGAAGGTATAATTCCTTTGAACTACTGTCTTCTATTGATAAATCATTTGGGGATTGAATAGCCAAAAATATTATCTTTCTACTGTATTAATACATAGGATGAAGAATGCTATACATTTTTTATATTTTCCTGGATAAAATGGTCTTAAGATATATTGCAGTAGCAAACATCTGTTACCCCAGCTGTGTGGGAGGCTGAGGCAGGAGGTTTGCAAGTTCGAAGCCAGCCTCAGCAACTTCAGGAGGCCCTTAGCAACTTAGGGAGATCCTGCCTCTAAATATAAATATAAAAAGGTCTGGGAATATGGCTCAGTGATTAGGCACCTCTGGGTTCAAAGACCAATACCTCCCCCCCAGAAAAAAGAAAGAAAGAAAAGAAAACTGTATGTACTTATAACTTACTCAAAGCACATTTTTTTGGTATGATTATGTATCTGTATGGTTAAATATAGATGGAATATGCAAATCTATAAAAATACTTGTTAAAACTTTACACTTTTTTTCTCAAATAGGCCCAAATAGGATCTCTTATTACAGTGAGTAAAATATCCAAATTGTTTGAATTTGCTAGCAACTATCAAATTTAATTTGAAAATACAACAAAAATAATGATGACTTTAAAATACAGAATGCATATTTCAAAATGTTAACTAATACTGTCTGAACTGGGAGGAACTAGCAGATTCTTGAAGTTGTCTTGATCACCACTTGCCTCTCTTAGCCTATCTACCTCCCTGGTTCGCTCTTTTCCATAGGCTTTACCAACTACTTGTTTCATTGTTCCACAAGTCTCAATTACTTGTTATGGGCTGGGGAGATAGCTCAGTCCGTAGAGTGCTTGCCTCTCAAGCACAAGGCCCTGAGTTCGATCCCCAGCACCGCAAAAAAAAAAAAAAAAAGTCAGAGAAGTCAATTACTTGTTATGTCTGTCTTTCCAGTGTATATCTATTTATCTTCAGGTTTCGAATCTATATTTCTCTATAAGTTTGTAGTCTATTTGGTTTTCCATATGTAGCATATTGATTTTGTGACTTTTACTGAATATTTTGTATCTGCTTCAAAACTTTGTTTTTGTGATGGGGTCTTGCTATATTGCCCAGTCTGGTCTCAAACCCCTGGGCTCAAGTGTTCCACCCACCTTACCCTCCTGGGTATCTGGGACTATAGATATACACCACCATACCTGGCTAAAACTAATTTTTATGCATTTTTCCCCATCACTTATGGAATTGTACTAAGGAAATAAAATTGGTTTCAGTATTAGCTGAATTCAGACATGTTTAAAGGCAAATCATGTATTTTTAGAATCCAGTTTACTATTCTCTTCCTAAAATGGAAAAAAAACCTTCTGATTCTACGTAGGCGTTTATATGTACAGTCATTGTTTCTTCCTTTTATGCTAATGCATGCAAGTCAGTCCATTCCCAGCTACATTTCTTTATTTTTAAATAAGGAACTCATATAATTTAATGGCAAGGAAACAACTACAACAAAACCAAGTTCAACAGCAGAAAGAAAACAAAGAACAAAATACTTGAGTAGACGTTTTTACAAAGAAGACAGCCAACAGGTATATGAAAAAGTGCTCAACACTTAGGGAAGTGCAAACCCTGTATGTAAGTGTGTGTACACACACACACACACACCGGAATATTATTCAACTTTTTATCCAGCTGCATTTCATTAAATAGAAATTCAGTACACATTTAACTTAGTGATGCATATGTGGTAAGATATTGTGTGTTTCTGCTGTCTAATAGCTAGTAGACTAGACTGGATCAGATGTCAAAGTATCTTAGAATGTAAAGAAGTAAAATGTAGGTAATGGGAAATGTGAGTGGTTAAATATTTCTGAATGATGAGCCACTCCATGATTTCCAAGACCTTTATAGACACCCTTGTAAAGAAGAGCAAAATCATAAGTTAGCATTTATCTACATTGAGATTCAAGACTCTCGCCTTCCATATTTCGTTATCCGTTTCTATCTTTTTTTTTTCCCTTTGGTAATGGAGATTGAATCTAAGGGCACTTTACCACCAGGTCTTTTTATTTATTTATTTTTTTTTTATTTTGAGACAGAAGCTCACCAAGTTGCTGAGACTGGCCTTGAACTCGCAATTCTCCTGCCTCAGCCTCCGGAGTTGCTAGGATTATAGGCATGCACCTAACTTCTGTATAATTCTGCAAATATTGAACAACAAGGATAGAGATGAAGAAAAGGATAAATAAATATGTTGGCATTTAATCTCAAACTGAAATTAACCTTGTCCAAAAATGCTGCTTTTCCACTGCCTTGTGATGATTGACTATTTTTTAAATATCTTTATTCGGTCTGGGGTTGTGGCTCAGTGGTAGAGCACTTGCCTAGCACATGTGAGGCACTGGGTTCAATCCTCAGCACCACAAATAAATAAATAAATACAATAAAGGTATTGTACCCATCTACAACTAAAAAAAAAGTATTTAAAAAAATCTGTATTCATTTTTTTTGGGGGGGGTGCTGGGGATCGAACCCAGGACCTTGTGCTTACAAGGCAAGCACTCTACTGACTGAGCTATCTCCCCAGCCCCTGTATTCATTTTTATGTGGTGCTGAGGATGGAACCCAGTGCCTCACATGTTTGAGGCAAGTGCTCTACCACTGAGCTATAGCCCCAGCCCTGTGATGATTTACTATTAAAAAAGGAAGAAGCAAAATGTACCTCTATTTGTGTGTAGACATAAATTTTCATTTCTCTGGGATAAATTCCCAGGATAGCAATTGCTATGTTGTATGATAAGAATACCTTTTTTTTTTTTTTTTTACAAATTTTTGTCCTTGTTTTAAAAATGTAGAAAATTAAGTTCAGAGACATTATATCACTTTTTACAGGTTAAATAATAGTCACAATTTACTAAGTTCAGACCATTTCTACCATATTATATGAAGAATATCTTTAGTAGCTTGATTATTAAAGAAACAGCCAAACTGTTTTCCAGAGTGGCTGTAACATAATACATTCCCCACCAGCAATGTATTTGACATCCAGTTTTTCCATGTCCTCTCCTGTTTTGTATTGTCACTATATATTATTTAGTAACAGTTGTATAGCAGGTGTCTCTTTCAGTTCCTCATTTGCATTTATGTAATGCTGATGATGTTGAACTGTTATTTTCCCCCGGTGCTAGATTTTGAACCCAGGGCTTCTCATTGTACATCTTTTCACCCATTCATTTGCTATCTGTAGTTCCTCCTTAATGAAATGTCTTATGTATTTTGCCCATTTTCTAACTGAATTATTTGTTTTTTATGTTTGAGTTTTGGGGGGCTTTTGTTTTGATTTTTGTACTGCTGGAGATTGAACCAAGACATCCTAGACCACATTCCCAGCCTTTTTCTTTTTCATTTTGAGGCAGGGTCTCACTAAGTTGCTGAAGCTGACTGTGAATTAGGAATCCTTCTTCCTCAGCCTCCTGAGTAGCTGGGATTACAGGCATGTGCTACCATGCCTGACTACTGTTGAGTTTTATAGGTTTTTAAAAAATATATTGCAACCAGGAACTGCAGCGCACATGTGTAATTCCAGTGACTCAGGATTTGAGGCAGAAGGATTGTGAGTTCAAGATCAGCCTCAGCAACTTAGAGAGAACCTGTCTCAAGATAAAAAAGCCTGGAAATGTCAGTGGTAGAATGCCCCTGGGTTCAATCCCCAGTATCATTAAAAAATACACAAATACACATATTCTAGCTACTAATCCTTTGTCAGATATGTTCTGAAAATATTTTTTCCTGCTCTATAGATGGTCTTGTTTTAGAACTTTACATTTAAATATGTTGTCCATACAACATTTAAGTATGTTGTCATATATACCTTATATAAAATTATGTTGTCCAATTTTAAGTTAATTTTATATAAGCTATGTATGATTTTATATCACTAGAATTTCATATCTTTGGCTCGAATTTTCATTTGCTTTTGCATGATTTACTGTAAGGGATCTTCTTTCTATACTAAGTTGCTTTTGCACCTTTGTACAAACAGAAATCAGTTGGCTATATTTGTGTAGGTCTATTTCTGGGTTTTGTTTTTGTGATTTTGTTGTTGTTTGTTTTGCAGGGCTGGGGATCAAACCCTGGGGCCTTGCACATGCTATGCAAATGATCTACCACTGAGCTAAGTCCCCAACCTTTATTATAATATTTTATTTTGAGACAGAATCTACCTAGGTTGCCTCAGCTGGCAGCTGACCTCAAACAGGATCCTTCTTCTACCTTAGACTCCCAAGTCACTGGAATTGCAGGCGTGAGCCACCCCACCGAACTTCTGGGGTTCTTTATTCTGTTCTATTAACCTTTGTGTCTATCATTTCAACAGTGCCATGTTTTCTTCATTATTGTAGCTTTATAGTAAAAAAAATCATGTCGAGTAATTTCTCTCACTTTATTCTTCATTTTCAAGACTGTATTCTTTGTAGCTTTTTTCAAAATAAGTAAAATTTTATATGAAATTAGCTAGTTGGTTTAATTCAACATTCTTTGCAATATTTGGCAAATGAAAAACTTTATGATTTTATATTATTTCATTTATTAGTAAGTAATAAGAAACTTATCAAAGTTGTAATATCTGATTAAGTCTTATGAAATTATAAATTTTAAAAATAATTTTCATTACACTGAACTACCCAATTTTGGTTTTAGTTCTCCAACATTTTCTGTGTACTTCTGCTTGATAGTCTTGGCTTTCAGTAAGTTGCTTAGCTAGAGTAACTTTTTTGCTGTTGTTTTGGTTTGAGATGGGGACTTACTATGTTGCCCAGGCTGGTCTCAAACTCCTGTGCTCAAGCAACTCTCTCATTTCAGTCTCCTGAATAGCTGAGACTACAGGCGTGTGCCACCACTTCCAGCTTTAAATGCCAAGTTGAAAATATTAACAGCTTGCTCCCTTTTTTTTTTAGATGGTGTTATCTGAAAAGGTTAGTCAGCTGATGGAGTGGACCAATAAAAGACCTGTAATAAGAATGAATGGAGACAAGTTCCGTCGCCTTGTTAAAGCCCCACCAAGAAATTACTCCGTTATTGTCATGTTCACTGCTCTCCAACTTCATAGACAGTGTGTTGTTTGCAAGTATGAACTTTCAACTACACATTAAAATAAATAACTCATAATATTTTAACCATTTCTCAATCATTTCTCAGAAGAACCAAATTAGCATAAATAATGTGCCTTCTTAGGATGTCTGTAGTAACACATAATACTACTAGTCTTTATATCAAATTTTGGTTGTATATGTTGGTAGGGGAGTATGAATAAAGTATTGGAGGCATCATATGAATTACTTAAAAATCAAACAATGATCCTGTATTCAGTTATCAACTTGTAAAACTATGTGCCAGTAGCATCAATGTATTATTTTATTATTTATAAATCCTTTCAACTTCATACTCTTGTTTTACTATAATAATCCCCAAAAGTAGGTAAAGCAAATATTCTTCCATTTTTTGGAAGACATGGGCACCCAAAATTTTAAGTGGTCTACTCAAAATTTGAGGTGTTTATTAATGCAATAATGATGGCTTCATACTAATTTGGAATATGAATGTATAGGGTACTTCTTGTGAAACAAAGATCCCTGTGATCTCACATGTGGAGTTTTAAAATGTCTAACTCAGCTGGATGTGGTGGCACATGCCTGTAATCCCAGTAATTCAGGAGACTGAGGCAAGAGGACTGCAAATTTGAGACCAGCCTCAGCAACTTAGTGAGGCCCTAACCCTGTCTTAAAATTAAAAAAGCACCGCCTGGGTTCAATCCCTGCTACCCCTCAAAAAAAAAACCAAAAAAAAAAAAAGTCCAACTCAGAGAAGCACAAAGTAGAATGGTGGTTACCAAAGGAATGGAGGTGAGATGGGAAAAGGGGAGATGTTGAAAGGGTATATAGTTTCATTTAGATAGGACAAATAAGTTTTAGTGATCTATAGTTATAGCATGGTGAACACAGTTAATAATAATGCATTGTATGTTTTAAAATTACTAAAAAGTATTTTTTTGAACTTCAACTCAATTTTATGTGCACAAGAGTTGAAAAATCAGAGCCACCTTAAAGAGAAATTGATTCTAAAATTTATAAAACCTATACATAATCAGAGGCCAAACCACTATATTAAACTAGATTCTCTAGCAAGTAAGAATTTTGCAGTTTAAACATGGTTGTATCCACTTTAGATACAAGACAAAACTCTCTCTTTATTTTTTTTTAATTTTTTTTATTTGTCCATGGGCCTTTATTTATATATTTATTTATATGCGGTACTGGGAATTGAACCCAGGGCCTCACATGTGCCAGGCAAGCGCTCTACCACTGAATCACATCCCCAGCCTCCAAAACTCACTCTTTAAAGTGGCTCCAGGGCTGGGGAGATAGCTCAGTTGGTAGAGTGCTTCCCTCGCAAGCGCAAGGCCCTGGATTCAATCCCCAGCACCACAAAAAAAAAAGTGACTCCACTTTTTTATTGTCAGATACATATATTGCAATGAATGCACACATGCTATATATTGTAAAAGTATATTTTAAATGTTCTCATTACAAAAGAATAATTAGATGAGGTGATGCAATAGCTTGATTTAATCATTCCAAAATGTATGTGTACATCAAAACATCACACTATACCATAAATATATAGTTATTTTTTGTCAATTAAAATAATTTTTATAACTTTGGTTTTTTATGTAGTACCAAGGATTGAACCCAGTGCCTCACACATGCTAGACAAGTGCTCTACCACTGAGCTTTAATCCCAGTCCTATTAATAGAATTTTTTAAAGCTACATATGTATGATTTAGAGACATTTCTTTGTTATTTTGTGGTGATTATTAACCTTGGAGATGGAAACTAATGTCACTTAAATTTTGATCAAGTGATGGTTTACTAATTTCTTTTACTGTTTCTGAATGATCTTAGGGATAAAGATTGCTAGTCTCTTAAACAAAAACACCATTGACAATTGAAAATGATAGATACTGTAAAATAAATTAACTTTTTTTTTTTAATATTTTTTAGTTGTAGGTGGACACAATGCCTTTATTCTATGATTTTTATGCGGTGCTGAGGATCGAACCCAGAGTCTCACACACGTTAGGCGAGCGCGCTACCACTGAGCCACAACCCCAGCCCTAAATTAACTTTTGATAAATATTCTCTCATTAATTAAAGGAAAGAGTCTTATTATGTTATCCTGCTGTCCTTGAACTCCTGGGTTCAAGTGATCTTCCCACCTCAACCTCTTGAGTAACTGGGACTATAGGCATGTGACATCCTGTGTTTACTCGTATTTTTAGATCAGTATATATGACCTGGGAATTCACTTTAAGTAAAATGACAAAGCTCCTCTATGTAAAACTAGTTAAATAAAAACTTGAAGTCTCTCCAAATGCTGACAGCCTGTAAGCCTTGTTAAATGAAAGAATTTTCTCACTGGAGGTAGGGGCTAGTCAAGGTATTTGGCTCTGTGGTTCTTATTTTGGGGGATTGGATGCTGGGTATAAATTAAAAGTCAATATAAGAAGGAAAAGGAGTAGGTATTAACTATGATTAAACATTAGAAATACTTCTAATTTAGTTTACTTGGCAATCAGGAGTATACAAAAATGTCAGGGAATAAATACAAAATCTTTCATAATTCCATATTAAATGCAAATTAATGGGATT
The DNA here is from genome assembly GCF_902686445.1 of Sciurus carolinensis. Taxonomy (NCBI): domain Eukaryota; kingdom Metazoa; phylum Chordata; class Mammalia; order Rodentia; family Sciuridae; genus Sciurus; species Sciurus carolinensis. Next base: position 59,358,525 of record NC_062232.1, on the reverse strand, counting down.
CTTTTTTTAATATTTTGTTTTTTATTTGTAGGTGGACACAATACCTTTATTTTATTTTAATGTGGTGCTGAGGATCAAACCCAGGGTCTCACGCATGCTAGGCAAGCGCTCTGCCACTGAGCCACAACCCCAGCCCTAATGGGTTTCTTACTAACCACAGTTTTACCTGGTATCTTACTTTCTATAAGACCAAATTTAAAATTAACTCATATTCCTTAGATGCATTGGTGAACACCTATAATTCCAGCAACTCGGGAGGATGAGGCAGGGAGATTACAAGTTTGAGGCCAACCTTAGTAACTTAGTGAGACTCTAATCAAATTAGCAAGACCCTGTCTCAGAATAAAAAAATGAAAAGAACTAGGGATATAGCTCTGTGGTAAAGTGCCCCTGGGTTCAACCCCCAGTAACTAATTAAAAAATTAACTTACATTTTCTTAAACTCATTCAACAAATAAAAATTAAGCAACAGAAATTTGAATAATACTGTAGTGTTTATGCTATCAGGATGAGAAGTGTAAGAAAGACACCCTACCCTTATCATCAGTTTAGGGAAATGAGATATACATGTGAAAATTTAGCTGGCATTATAACACAATCTATGATTAAGTACTGTAGGAACATTTTTTCCAGTTTTGAGATAGGGTCTCAGTAAATTGCCCAAATTAACCTCAAATTTGAAATACTCCTGCCTCAATCTCCCAAGTAGCTGGGATTACAGGCATGCACCACCACACCCAGCAAGGTGAACTTTATGCATAATGAATACTATGAAATTTGAGGAAGCACAATAACAGGAGTGGTTAGGTTAGGACTGGTATAATGGTGGACATAGGACTTGTTCTAGGACTAGAGAAATGAATCAGATTTAGATAGAGTCAGGATATTTTGATTGGAAGCACTAATGTGCTCAAAAATACAGAGATAGGTGCTAGAATCAAGGGATCCTGTTTGATATTGATTAATAGTATGAACAAATAAAAGGTAGATACACTATTCAGATCTAGGTGATAACATTTAATAAGTGAAAGAGCTTGGAGAGTATTTGAAAGACAATATAACAAATAATGGTTTCTGAGAAGAGGAAGAGTTTCAGGAGAGTAGTAATTTAAGAAGAGTGCTGTATATTACAGCTTCAGAATGATTGGAGCAGTAGAAAGTAGAGTTAGTGTTTTAATATCCTATTAGATATTAAGGTTCTGACCCTAGATGATAGCAGTAAACACTGGGGATGTTTGCAACTCAGCAGTAGAGTGTGTGGTTAGCAAGAACAAGGCTCTGAGTCCAATCCCCAGCACTAAAAGAAAGAAAGAGGAGAGAATAGAGTTGAAAGTTAATAACAAATAATCGATAGATCTTACAAACTAAAGTGTATGGGAGATATGGGAAAAGTCAGATAACTTGAGGTTTTAATTAATCTTAATTCCATAGGCTTATCTTTCATCCTAACAATTCATTGGATTGCATTTTTATCAAGTAGCATTTGTGCTTTAGATTTTTTAAGTAGATTAATTCTATAGTTCCTCATTCTCTGGGGAAAATAATTTTACCTTGTCTTTGAATTCTTAGAAGTATCTTAGGGTATCCAAAAATCATTGATAAGGGGTCTTGGGATATAGCTCAAGTTGGTAGAGTGTTTGCCTCGCATACATAAGGCCCTGGGTTCAATTCCCAGCACCACAAAAAAAAATTATTGATAGGGCTGAGGATGTAGCTTGGTGATTGAGCACTTGGGCTCTAGATTGGATCCCCAGCATTGCCAAAAGAAAAATACGGAAACTGGTTGTAGTGGTTAGAGCCTGCAGTCCCAGCACTGGGAATACTGAGACAGGAGAATAGCTGGAACCCAGGAGTTTGAGGCTGGTTTAGACAATGTAGAAAGATCACATCTCAAAATTGTTGTAGAGACAAATAACTGGATTTTTCCTGTGATTGCTGAAAAAGCATTGATAATAAACAAGTACAAAGTATGAAATGGAGTACTGATTTCTGGTGAAATCTCCCAACACTGGGGATAAAGCTTCTCTTAGGCCAAAACAAGGTTTGTCCTAACTTTGTCAGCAGAGCCTGACTTACTTGTCAATGATTTTTAATATTTCTCCCATTGAAAAAATGCTTAGTTGAACCATGTTTTTATTGCTGATGAACTATATTGATTTTAGAAATTGTTTTACATGTTATCTTCACAAATCTGATTGTATCCAGGCAAGCTGATGAAGAATTCCAGATCCTAGCAAACTCTTGGCGATATTCCAGTGCATTTACCAACAGAATATTTTTTGCCATGGTGGATTTTGATGAAGGCTCTGATGTATTTCAGATGGTAAGATCCTTAATTTATTCTCTTGCATAGAAATAGTTAAAATATTAATCATGTAGAATGCATTTATCACTTGGCTATAAGAAGTTAAATAGGGCTGCTCTTAGGTAAGATTTAGAATAGTTAGTGAACTAAAAACTAAACTTAAGCTAAGCATAAAAGGTAATAATCAGTGCTAATCTGTTAGAAGGTGGAGATTGGGTAGTAATCAAGTAACATACATATATTTAACTTACATATATTTTATTGTGGTAAAATGTATATAAAAAACTTACCACTTTAACTATTTCAAGTGAACAATTTATAAAGTAATTTTTAAATGAAAACATGAATGCTACCATTTTGTCACCATTATATACTACTGAAGTCCTTAGTCCAGCAGTCTTTATCCCCTTGCCTCTTGTCTTAATAGAAAAGATCCTTCCTATTATTCAAAGATGAACCCTTTTCCTGTGGACTGGATACCATATCCTTCTGCTGTGTCAGTTATGAGCTTTCACACCTGTATTCTCAACTGCAGCCTCTACTAGTTCTTTCCCCTTATATATAAACACTCTGGGACATAGATTCAGTTTTGTCTTTGTCTATGATTTTGTCTAACTCATAGTTTAACATGTTCTGCTCAATATAATTGTATTTTTAAAAGATCCACATGTAACTCCTTGCTATATACATCTTCACATGAATGACTTCTGAATCCAAAACTTCATATTGTGCCAAATAAAATTCCCACTTCTCCCACTTCTACCTAACTCTGATCTCCCAGTGTTCCACATCATTAGAAACATTTTGTCATCTTTATTTTATTGTATAGCATGTGTCATAGATATCACCCCTTTATATTCCAATGTCCTCATCATCTCTTGTTTTAATTAATGCAGTTGCATTTTTGTTTTTTGGGTTTTTTTTGTTTTTGTTTTGTTTTTGGTACCAGGAGTTGAACCCAAAGGCACTTAACTACTGAGCCATATCCCCAGTTTTTTTTTTTTTATTTTGAGAGGGGGTCTCGCTAAGTGGCTTCAAGCCTCGCTAAATTGCTGAGGCTGGCTTTGAATTTGTGATCCTCCTTCCTCAGCCTCCCAAACAGCTGGGATTACAGGCACATGCCACTGCGCTCAGCTAATACAGTTTCCTTTTAACCAGTCCTCTTAACTTTCCATGAAACACTCTCTCTGTATTGCCTGCTAGAAAATTTTGGAATCTTTTCTATGAGGTATTAATGAGAATTCTTGGGGAATTTTTTTTATGATTGTTCTAATACTTTTTTTAGTTGTCAATGGATTTTTTTTATCTTATTTACTTATATGTGGTGCTGAGTATCAAACCCAGGGCCTCACACATGCCAGGCAAGCGCTCTACCACTGAGCCACAACTCCAGCCCTATTGGGGAAATTTTTAAATTTAGAAAACACTAGTTTAAACATTAAACATTTTTTACTTCAGGATTCAAGAACTGTGAGGGGTCTGAGGTTTTACCCTACTTGCAAGCTAACAAGTTAACCTGCCACAGTTTCATGGATGCTGGAAGAAGACATAATACTCCTGGGTCAGCGTTAAAGGACTTTAATACTCATAACAAGATTGAATATTCAAAATTTCAGCATTTGGTACAAAGGTTCCCCAAGACCTACATGGCATATGAAGAGAGGGCCAATGGGATACATTATAGGAAGAGGACCACTAAACTTTAGGAACCCAAATCTCTCTAAGAGAATTAAGCATGCCTACCCTTTGCTTTGAAGGGAGACTCCATCTCTTTCTTCCAAGGCTATGCAAATATCCTTGAGAAGATTATCCAGAACAAAAAGGCAATCAGGCAACATGTATCCCATTTGTTTACAATGAAAATAAATTTTTAAAAAAAGGCAATCAAGGACTGGGGTTATAGCTCAGTGGTAGAGTGCTGGCCTAGTATGTGTGAGGCAGTGGGTTCAATTCTGAGCACCACATGTAAATAAGTTAAATAAAGGTCCATTGATGGGGCTGAGGTTGTGGCTCAGTGGTAGAGTGCTTGCCCAGTATGTGTGAAGCACTGGGTTCCATTCTCAGCACCACATGAAAATGAATAAAATAAGGGCTGGGGAGATAGCTCAGTTGGTAGAGTGCTTGCCTTGCAAGCACAAGGCCCTGGGTTCTATCCCCAGCACCACAAAAAAAAAAAAAGAATAAAATAAAGGTCAACTGACAACTAAAAAAAAAGTTTGAAAAAAAAGTCCATTGACAACTAAAAATATAATTTAAAAAAAGGGCAATCAATGCCTTTGCCCAAAAGATATACAGAAACCTGAGAAACCCATAGAAAATTGTCTATTAACACAGAAATTCTCAGAGGTTTTAATATGGTATATGTGTTGTACTTTCCTTTCCAATAAAGAGCTCTAATATACAGAATTTCCCAAATTATTAACTTAATGAAGCATTTTGGCTAGATTCCATGTAACTTACTTTGTTTTGTCATGTGGGGAATCTAATCTAGGACCTCATTCATGGTAGGCAAGTGCTCAATTACTGAGCTGTATCACCTGAGTGTGGTGCTTAGCATGTGTAATGCCCTGGGTTCAACCCCCAGCACAAGAAAAGGTGTGTAGACAAAAGGCCAGAATCCCTTAGTCTTCCTATTTTTTTCTTCTTTTTTTTTTTTTTTTTTGTACTATGGAATGAACCTAGGGATGCTCAACCACTGAGCCACATACATCCCCACCCCTTTTTAATCTTTTGTTTTGAGAGAGGGTCTTGCTAAGTTGCTTAGGGCCTCACAATTGTGAGGCATAATCTTTATATCACATACTATCTTATATCAGCACTGTTGATCATTTCTAACAACATGAAGTATTATTTTTTCCATTTGTTCTTTCCTCTCTCTCAAAATTCGGATTACCCTTTAAGGATGATTTCAAATATTCCCTTTAGGCCTTTTCAAATCCTTCAAATGAAAAGTGAGTCATCTCTTGTATTGTCACACTACTTTTCTTTCACTCTGTTATACACTTTAAATACATCATCTTATAGTAGAAAAAAGACCTATATTTGTTTTGATAGTCTCTTTCAGAATACAGTAACTTACTTAATTGCAATCAGTATCCAGTACCGAGCCAGGCCGGCACAGTGGCTCATGCCCATTATCCCAGTGGCTCAGGATGCTGAGGCAGGAGGATCATAAGTTCAAGGTCAGCCTCAGCAACTTAGCGAGGCCCTAAGCAACTCAGTGACACCCTGTCTCTAAATAAAATATAAAAAGGGGGCTGGAGATGTGGCGCAGTTATTAAGCACCTCTGGGTTCAATCCCTAGTACCAAAAAAAAGTCTGGTACCTATTACTGCTAAGCACATAATGGATGAACAGAAAATGTTGAAAAAATGGCATAATGTAAAAAAAAAAAAATGGCATAATGTGCCCATTATATAGTAAAAACATTGTATAAATCATATTCCAGTCTCAAACAGCCATCTCCATAAATCAGAATTGGCATATTTATAGAAGTTTAGTACATTTAGGTTTTGTTAGACCAAAGGAAACAATTTCTAGAGATTAAGAAATTGCTTTCAGGGCTGGGTATATAGCTCAGTTGGTAAAGTGCTTGCCTCACAAGCACAAGGCCCTGGGTTGAATCCCCAGCAACTCAAAAAAAAAAAAAAAGAAAGAAAGAAATTGCTTTCTGTGACTGGGCATGATATTTCATGACTGTAATCCCAGCGACTTGGGAGGCTGAGGCAGGAGGATTGCAAGTTCAAGGCCAGCCTCAGTGATTTAGTGAGGCCCTAAGCAACTTATCAAGACCCTGTCTCAAAAGCTTAAAAAAAAAAAAGGTCTGGGATGTAGCTCAGTGGTAAGTTGCCCCTGGGTTAAAACCCCAGTACAAAAAAAGAAAGAGAGAGAGAGAGAAAGTGCTTTCTCAGGGCTGGACTTATAGTTTACCTATAGAACACATGCTCATACTTAATTCACCCAAAGCACTGAGTTCAGTCCCCCAGTACAGAGAAAAGGAGGGGAGGAAGAAGAAAAGAGGGAGAGAGGAAGGAAGGGAATAGAATGAAAGAAATCATTTTCTCATTCTCTGCTATTCAAGCTGGGATTGTTTTAGAAATTAAAAATTTTAACTTTATTTTAACAAGATACACAAAACTTCTGTTAATGATTTGTAAAAAATACAAAGCCAAATTTTTTCTACCTCAAAGTTTTTTTTCTTTTGATATTTACTAGGAGTTTAACCCAGTTGCTGAGGGCCTCACTAAGTTACTGAGGCTGGCCTCAAACTTGGAATTCTCCTGCCTCATCCTCCTGAGTTGCTGGGATTACAAGCATGTTCCATGGCGCCTAGCCTCAAATAGTTTAAGATATTAATGCTCATTAATTACTCTATCTTAAAGGTACATTTTAGAGACTTAAGAATGGTAGCATATATATTTGTGGAATAAATAAAAATCTTTTTCCAAGTAACAGTGTCATATGCCACAGTACACAAGAGCTAAGCAAAAGTGATAGCATCAAAAATGAGGGCTGGGGTCATAGCTCAGTGGTAGATGCTTGCCTAGAATATGTGAGGCACTGGGTTCAATTCTCAGCACCACATAAATAAATAAATAAATAAATAGAAATAAAGGTACATCAGCATCTAAAAAAATGTTTTTTATATGATACCTACAAGCTGAGCACAGTAGTGCATGCTTGAAATCCCAGCTACTTGGGAGACTAAGGCAGTAGGATCGAAAATTTGAGGCCAGCTTCAGCAACCTAGTGAAACCCTGTCTCAAAAATTAAAAAAGGAGTCAAGGAATGTAGCTCAGGGTAAAGCACCCTGGGTTTAATCCCCAGTACCGTAAAAAAGAAACTGATCTGTTATAAAGAAGTTTTACTAGTTATCAGGGAAATAAAAATTATAATAAAAAAACAAAAAAAGAAAAAAGAATGCACAATTTTCACCCATTAGATCAACTTTTGGCAAGGATGTAGGGAAATGGATACTTCCCTACTTGGATAAGTAGAAGTATAAATTGGTATATCCATTTTGAAGGACAATTTGGCTATATCCATTTTAGTTTAAAAATTTTACTGTCCTCTGATCTAACACTTAAATTTTTAGAGGGATACTTTACCATGTGTACAGAGATTTATATATATACACGGATGTTCATTGCAATTTTTTTGGCAGTATGGGGATTGAACTCTGAGGTGCTCTACTACTGAGATACATCTCCAGCCCCCATTTTTTAAAAATTTGAAAGAGAGTCTCATAAGTTACCCAAGCTGGCCTCAAAATTATTATCCTCCTGCCTCTCCCTCGGAAGTAGCTGAGATTACAGGTGGGCACCACTGCACCTGGGTATGTCTGTTTTAACATAAATGAACTGGGACTATAGGTGTGCACTTCATCCAGCTATTGAACCATATGTTACAAAAAAATAAATAACCTGGTGCACTGGTGCTCACCTGTAATTCCAGTGACTTGTGAGGCTAAGGCAAGATGATCAAAAATTCAAGACCAGTCTCATCAATTTAGTAATACTGTGTCTCAGAATCAAAAATAAAAAGGGCTAGGGATGTAGCTCAGTGGTAGAGCATCCCTGAGTTCAATCCCCAGTACCAAAAGAAAAGAAAATAAATAGATACAAAGCAATAGTACGTGTTTTCTTTTGGTATGTATTCATGTATATGAATAAATTCAGAAAGTTCTGGAAATGGTAGCTGTCTACTAGAATATAGGGGAATTGGTCCTTATAACCCTTTAATGTTTTTAAATTTAATTTATAAGGGGAATGTATTAATATGTTATTTAGCTTTATTTAGATACATTTTCCAAAGTCCAAAGGTGGTCTAGGTAAACAAATATTGAAGTTTAGCTTAAAATTGGAACAGCCAGGCACAGGGGCACACACCTGTAATGCCAGTGGCTCAGGAGGCTGAGACAGGAGGATTGCAAGTTCAAACCAGCCTCAGCAAAATTGAGGTGCTAAGCAACTCAGTGAGACCCTTTCTCTAAATAAAATACAAAATAGAGCTGGGGATATGGTATAGTGGTTGAGTGCCCTGAGTTCAATCTCTCATACCCCCCCAAGAAAAACAATTTGGACAGCACTTGTTAGAGTGAATTGGTTCTTAGGTTTTCAAACACAAAAATTCAATTTTACCAGTGTTGCCAGATTTCATCTACTTCTGGAGATTTGTGTACATTGCCACATCATAAAAATACATGGAAATTAGTAACCAAAGGGCAAATCTATTAATTCACCATGTTATGCAGTCAAAGAGACCAAAATAATCATATCTACTAGTCAGTATACCCTCTTACCTAATAGGGAAAATGTAAAAATTTACTGTTAAAAGGTTATTGTTATAGCCTAGTGTGGTTGTACCCATTTGTTATCCCAGCTGCTCAGGAGACTGAGGCAAGAGGATTGCAAGTTTAAGACCATCTTGGTCAATTTACTAAGGCCCTGCCTCATATTAAAATTTGAAAACCCAAGAAGGGGCCAGACATGCTAGTGCATGCCTGTAATCCCAAGTGACTCAGGAGGCTGATGCAGGAGGATCACAAGTTTGAGGTCAGCCTCAGTAACTCAGCAAGACTGTTACAAAATAAGAAATAAAAAGGGCTGGCAATACAGCTCAGTGTTAGAGAACCCATGGGTTCAATCCCCAGTACAAAACAACAACAACAAAAGAGTTAGGTGTGTAGCTCAATGGTAGAGCACTTGCCTAGCATGTGGGAGTCCCTGGGTTTACTCCCCAGTATTTCAAAACAAACAAACAAAAAAAAGTAGGTCATGGTGGTGCAAGTTTATAATCCCAGTGACTTAGGAATCTGAGGCAGGAGTATCACAAATTAAAGCCACCCTCTGCCACCCTCAGCAACTCAGCAAGGCCCTAAGCAACTCAGCAAGACCCTGTCTTGAAATAAAAAATGAAAAGGGCTGGGGATGTGGCTTAGTGGTTAGGCACCCCTAGGTTCAATCCTGGGTACCAAAAAAACAAAAAAAACAAAAAAAACAAAACGGTGGAGGGAGGATTATTACATAAAGGATTAGTACAGAACCAAAGCAAGATAGTTTCATTCTCTTATTTATTGGTTGATGTTTTTAAGCTTTAATTTTGCTTTTTTTGTGTGTGGTACTAGGGATTGAACCCAGGAGCACTCTGCCACTGAGCTACATCCTTGCCATTAGGGTCTTCCTAAGTTCCCCAGGCTGGCCTCAAACTTGCAATCCTCCTGTCTCAACCTTCTGAGTCACAGATTATTAGCATATGCCACAGCTATGGTGCCTAGCTATCATTGTTTTTTACAACAGTCTCCATTTTAGGATTAGTCTCCATTGAGGGGATCTGAAGGCTTGCATCTGTTAGTCAGGAACTGTTCCCAGGATTTAGTCAAACTTTCTCTTTTCCACAAATATAGTTGTCATGTTAGGAAAGATATAATGGGTTATGGTTTTTTACCTTAGAAATTCCAGTGTTGTCTTTTCAAACATAGTCTCATGGTGGGAATAGAGAAATGTAATGCTCATCAGTAAACATTTATGAAACTTACTCAGAATTGACTATTTATGCATATGTCTACCATTTTTGTATTGGTTTTCACTGCAATTTTGAGCATTATCCTGATCTCACTTTTCTTCAAATTGAGAAGCTACTTAATTTGGAGCTTGCTTCAGCTATAGAAGACAATTTTAGTGGTCATGCATGTATTTTTGCATATTCTCTGAACAGATTAAAATATCCGTAGTATGGGAAATTTCCCAATATAATGGAGTAAAATATACATTTTTAGCTAGAAGTTTAGATTTTTATCAATAAAATATAATAGTTAAGGTCACAGGCAGCTTATGTTTCAATCCTGGCTCCACCCTTCTCCTTAGGTAAATCACTTACCCTGTCTAAACCTTTCTAAATGCCTAGATTTTAACATTTTGCCATTAAGAATATTTTTTGGTAACTCATATTTCCATGGACTACTCTTTATTCAGCTAAACATGAATTCAGCTCCAACTTTCATCAACTTTCCTGCAAAAGGGAAACCCAAACGGGGTGATACATATGAGTTACAGGTTCGGGGCTTTTCAGCTGAGCAGATTGCCCGGTGGATTGCAGACAGAACTGATGTCAATGTAAGTTTCCCTAACTTGTAGAAAGCTACTTTCCCCACCACAGTGAACCCCACCATGGTGTATCTGTATAGGAATGGGGTCCTGATTAGAATATGATATATTCTATGCTTATATAATTATATCAAAATGGATTCTACTGTCACATATACCTAAAAAGAATCAATAAAGACAGTTACTTTGCCATTGTCCCCTTTGATTCTTACTGGAAGGCCATAATTGGTCTTGTCCCCATATTACTGAGGTGGTTTGGGATTTCTTTCATAAGTAGCATTTATAATTTCATCCTGAAATTACAAAACCTGCTCTTCTTGAATTCAGTATAGAAACCACTCTCTTGACCTTCATAAGTCTATGAACTATCTAGCTGAATTTGATCCTTCTTAATTAGATATTATATTGTGACTAAACAAAATATCATACCTCTTCCATCCCATTTTAGGGTACTGTATAGACTGTTTTGATTAGAATAAAGGAAAAATATTTTTTCTGAAAATATCCACACTAACTTTCTTTACTTTCTTTTCATTGTTATTTAATTAATAAATAAATTTTATACTTTAAATATTTTTATCTCCTTTCCATTAGATTAGAGTAATTAGACCCCCAAATTATGCTGGTCCCCTTATGTTGGGATTACTCTTGGCTGTTATTGGTGGACTTGTGTATCTTCGAAGAAGCAATATGGAATTTCTCTTTAATAAAACTGGATGGGCTTTTGCAGCTTTGGTGAGTGAATTTTAGAAGAAAAAATTATTTCAATAAAACTAATGATGTATTTTTAGGTTAGCTTTCATTTATATGAGAAGAAGCATTTAATTTTTTACCTGAGGGAAATGATTTTATATATTTTTATTTTCTGCCTTAAATTCAGTTTATTTCCTCCATTATCTCATTAGGATGGCCCTACCTTCAAAGAGTGGAGTGTATCTGATTTTTATTCAACCTAAATGTTAGAATATCATCTCTGAAAATTTGCAGCTCTTTAAAAAATATTCTTCTAAAAAGTTTTTTCAGTATTCAGTTTTGAAAATTGTCAGCTTAGTTACAATTTCAAAATAATGTTAGCCTTAATAAATACATCATCTGAAAAATATTTCATATATTATCTGAGCAGATATACTTTTTATTATATCTATTAGTCTAATCAAGGTGGGACCCCCTTGACCATGACTGTTTCATTGTTTTGTTGTCTTTTTTTGTTTCCTAGTGTTTTGTGCTTGCTATGACCTCTGGTCAAATGTGGAACCATATTAGAGGACCACCATATGCTCATAAGAATCCACATACAGGACACGTGGTAAGTGAAGTCTCCGATTTCCTTACGTTGTATACCAAAGTTAACTTTACTAATTATTACCCTGAGACCAGTGCCACATGAAGGAACTAGGTGCATTTTGACTTTTCAATCTCTGTATTAAAAATCTTCAGTTACTGATAAGACCATGCAGTGCTCTTAAAAATGGGAAGTTCTTGATATGGAACTTGGTGAGTCCTTTTGACTAAGCTGGCTAAGAATGAAAGTCAGTCTTCAACTAAATAGAATAATTAATAAAGCACTTGAGCATCTACTGTTTGTAATCAATATGCTTAGTATTATCAGATATATTGATAACCCAGTATATCATGGTACCTATCTTCATGAAGTCTTCATTATTTTGCTTTATGGTCTTGAACACTCGAATACTAGTTTTCTCATGTATTTTGTTGTTGCAGACATGTACAATGAAAAGGCAAATAGGCCAGGGGTCATGGCACACATTTGTAATCCCAGCAATTTAGGAGGCTGAAGCTAGAATATCAAAAGTTCAAGGCCAGCCTCAATAACTTAGTGAGACCTTGTCTGAAAATCAAGAAGGGTAGGGGATATAGCTCAGTGGTAAAGTGCCCCTGAGTTTCATCCCCAATACCATACACACATGTAAAAAATAGATAAAAAGTAATATGAAGTAGCTTTTAAAGCAATCAAATTGGGGCTGGAGATACAGCTCAGTTGGTAGAGTGCTTGCCTTACAAGTACAAGGCCCTGAGTTCAATCCCCAGCACTGCAAAAAAAAAAAGCAATCAAATTTATTTACTGATGAATGTCATAGACTCAAAGTATATTATATACATTAGGTGAATTAATAATTTCATCGGATTTTAAATAGTCCATTTTAGGGTTAGGATACTAGAATTTAATGTATATTTTAAAATTCCATTTTTTTTCTCCTTGCACCAGAATTATATCCATGGAAGTAGCCAAGCCCAGTTTGTAGCTGAAACACACATCGTTCTTCTGTTCAGTATCCTTTTTACAATAAATCTTTGTTGTTGCATTATGATTTGCCTGTTTTCTCATAAACTAGTTTTCTATTTGGGGCTGCTTTCCTATTGCAGGTTATAATATCCTTTGGAAACCATATTAATTGTGTCATCCATCTTAGCTCAGTTAGCTAAAGCCCACCTGTGACAAATCTGTAGTCTGGTAAAGCCAGATTTATTGGCTCATTGATACAAGGAAGACTGCAGATCAGAAGAAGCAAAAGATGTCTTCTTACCAAAGAGAGTTATATGGATTTGGAAGAAGGGAGGGATTTAAATGAAGGATAAAATTTAAATGAAGCAGAGGCTAAACATAAAACAAGGGGCTGGGGATTTAACTCAATGGTAGAGCATTTACCTAGCATGGGCAAGACCTTGAGTTCAATCCCTAGCACCCAAATAAGAAATGGGAAAAAACAGCAAGCTTGAAAATCAAAGGTTCAATATCTGGTCTGGACTTTTAAGTGGGCCCAGGGTTCTGTTTCCCTGGAAAATACAAAATTAAGATATATGTGTGGTTTTCATCTTAACTGCTTGTTGGGGGCTGGGGATGAAGCTCAGTGGTAGAGCACTTGGCTAGGATGCATGAAGCCCTGGGTTCAATCCACACTACCACCAAAAAAAAAAATCTCATTTGAAGCTCTATACCTTTGTTTGTAAATTGAGGCTACTTGCAATCTGTGCTTGTAAACTTGAATGAATCATCCTCCAGGCAAGTGTGAAATGTTTCATATTTATATAATTTCAAACAGTTTATGATTTTACAGGACAGTATTCTCTAGTAAGAAAGCAGTAGTTAATCAAAGACTAAGGTATTTTGACACTTTTCAGCTGCATCACATCCTAGAGAGAAATATTTCCCATGAACTTTGCAGCTGCTTTACATGTTGGTTGTTCTATCCTCTTGAATGGCAGAGCAGATTTTTAATTTTTTGAATCCAAACTAATTTTTGCTTTCTGCCATCTAAAACCAGGTGCCTCTATAAGATGCAAGGATAAGTAAGAGTGACATCAGATAGATGAGAGTCTAAATTTCAAAGTACTGGTTGAACATCACTAATACTGAAATTCAAAATTCCAAATTCTCGGAAATCTCAAACTTTTTTGTGTGAGTGGGTACTGGGGGATTGAACCCAGGAGTGCTTTACCACTGAGCCACATCCCCCGTCATTTTTATTTTTTTAGTTTGAGACAGGGTCTCGCTAAGTGGCTTAGGGCCTTGCTAAGTTATTTAGACTGACCTAGAATTTGTAATCCTCCTGCCTCAGCCTCCAGAGTTGATGGCATTACAGGGTTGAGTGAAAACATGACACAGGATTAGGGATATAGCTCAGTTGGTAGAGCGCTTGCCTTGCAAGCACAAGGCCCTGGGTTTAATCCCCAGCACTGCAAAAAAAAAAAAAAAAGAAGAAAAAAGAAAACATGACACAATCAAAATGTTTTGCATTTTGAATTATCGGGATTAGGGATGTTTAACCTCTCATCCCCAAGGAACAATCAACCTGTATTACTGAACACATTTTACCTACCTGAATATATAAGTGGTGACTTTGTAGAACAAATCAATAAAGTAAACAAATGTAATGTTATTTCAGTTGTTCTTCTTAGCCAGGGTGTTGTGACATTAATATATTAGAATCAGTTGTAACCCAGGATGTTGGAGAGGCTGTCCAGAGATGTGATTGTAAAGTCACTGGTCCTACCTTCTCATCTCAACAACTAGATGACTTAAAGATCATCTAATTCAACTATTATTCCATTGAAACTGGGTTGTACTGGTTAAGAATAGACTAAGAATTTTGAAAATGATTATGATCAGTGTATTTGGATCATTAAAGGATCAGGATGAGTGTTAGATCTTTAAAAGTGACAGTTTTTTTCTGATTATAAAAATAATACTGGCCAGATGTGGTGGCACACACCTGTAATCCCAGTAACTCAGGAGGCTAAAGCAGGAGGATTACAAATTCAAGGCCAGCCTCAGCAACTTCATGAGGCCTTAAGCAACTTAGTAAGATACTGTCTCAAAATAAAAATCAAAATAGAAAGAGCTTGGGATGCAGCTTGTTGGTTAAGCACTTCTGGGTTCAATTGCCAGTTCCAAAAAAAAATAGTAATGCTGATGAATTAAAGAAAATTTAGAGCAGGGCATGGTGGGCCACACCTGTAATCCCATCAATTTGGGAGGCTGACAGGAGGATTTGAGTTCATTAAGTAGGTATCTTTCACTTTGTCACATATACTGTATTTTAATTCTACTGACTCTAGTTTTGTTTTGTTTTTGATACTATTTTGTTTTTGGTAGTGGGGATTTATCCCAGGGGCACTTTACCACTGAACTATACCCCAGCCCTTTTATTGTTTTTTTTCCTTTTATTGTTTATTTTGAGACATGGTCTCACTTAAGTTCCATTGGGCCTCACTAAGTTGCTGAGGCTGGCCTTGAACTTGTGATCCCTGTCTCAGTCTCCTGAGCCACTGGGATTACAGATGTGGACCACTTTGCATGGCCAGCTAGCTCTTTTAGTAGCCTAGTTCATGTATATTATGATATACCACATCTTCTATTTTCTTTTTTTTTATTTTCCAGTCCTGGGGATAAAGCATGCTTCATACAGGCTAGGCAAGTGCTCTACTATTGATCTACATCTCCAGCTATATTTGCTTTATTTGGAGACAAGGTCTTGCTAAATTGCTCTTGGAATCTTCCTGTCTCAGCCTCCTGTATAGTTGGGATTACAGGTGTGCCTCACTGCAACCAGCTGTCTCCTTTATTTTCTATTTAGTTTTCCCAGAGTAGTATTTAATCATAATTATATAATTATTTATTTCATTATTTTCTCAACCAGAGCGTAAACCTGTTCATGTGAGGGTCTATATTTTGTTCAACTTCATAATGACAATAATTAATACTATCTGCCATACTAAACAGTGCATATGGACATGCATAATAATAGCTCTTGACTGCTGAGAATAGCACACACAGACGGAAATTCATAGCAAGATGAAAAGCTCATTCACAGCAAAAGCATATATTGGGGCTGGGGATGTAGCTCAGTGGTAGAGCACTTGCCTAGGATGAGCAAGACCCTGACTGACAGTGGCACATGCCTGTAATCCCAGCAGCTCAGGAGGTTGAGGCAGGAGGATTGTGAGTTCAAAGCCATCCTCAGCAAAAGCAAGGTGCTAAGCACCTCAGTGAGACCCTGTCTCTAAATAAAATACAAAATAGGGCTGGGGATGTGCCTCAGTGGTTGAGTGCCCCCGCGTTCAATCCCCAGTACACCCCAAAAATAAAAAAGACCCTGACTGAGATCAGTCCCCAGTACTGAGGGAAAAAAACATATAGGCCATGATACAAAGACAAACTGTTTCAGATTTCTAAAACCAAAAGTCTTAGCCATTAATCAGAGAGTGCCTGGTAACTAAAACCTATAGAAATAATCAGTCATTGCTCCAACCTGCATATAAAGAACATCAGTATGAAAAATAAAATGCTGAAGAAGAGACTTGACTGAGCAACTAAAACATGATGAATAGGCATCATCCCTAACAAGAGGCTATTGAGGCTGTTGAAGAGAGAGTGCAAGATGGTAATGTAGGGATGAATAGTCAAATTATACAGCAGATTATAAATTCGAGGCCTCATCTGAACATCTATTTTTTTCCTTTCTGCTTAATTAGACTCACATGAAGTAGCATGCAATGTACATGTGTGTATGCATAATTAATTTGGGGATTTTTTTTACTGCTGTTAATATTCACTAAACCACAGGGTGAATTTCTCTTTTCCACTGGAACACATTCTATTTGTTTTAAAATGTGATAGTGCTTATTTTAATAGTCATGGTATGTGTTACCTATTGCATGGGTAGTTCTCTTTTATATTTATGTTGCTTCTATTATTAAGCCAAATAAAAATAATGTCATGTCACATGTGGGATATTCCTTTTTTATCAGGACTGAACTAGGTATCTTAGTAATAATTTGTTGAGGCTGGGCACAGTGGCCCATGCCTGTGATCCCAGCAGCTGGGGAGGCTGAGTCAGGAGGACTGTGAGTTCAAAACCAGCCACAGCAACAGCGAGGCACTAAGCAACTCAGTGAGACCCTGTCTCTAAATAAAATATAAAATAGGGCTGGGGATGTGGCTTAGTGATTGAGTGCCCCTGAGTTCAATCCCTGGTACCAAAAAAAAAAAAAAAAAAAGCTAATCGTTGAGATTCTGGAGAAATTATTTTCCAAATAAAAATGAGTTGGTATTCTCTCTGAATGGTGCATATTTCAGATTTGTTCTTTTTTGGGAGGTTTAAATACTGAAAACAACTAGTGTTGTAAAATGTATATGAACACCAGGTGCAGTGGTGCAAGCCTGTAATCCCAGTGATTCAGGAGACTGAGATAGGAGGACTGCAAGTTCCAGACTAACCTCAGCAATTTAGCAAGACTCTCAGCAGCTTAGCAAGATCCTGTCTCAAAAAATAAAAAGGACTGGGGATGTAGCTCAGTGACAAAGCACCCCTGGGTTCATTTCCTAGTACCAAAACAAAATGTATGTAGATTTGGGGCAATAGCTGAAAGTTCAGGCAGGTTATCTCAAAGTGTAATTTCAGAAAACCTCATATTTTGTATGTTATAGGCAGGATTTTTGTTTAAAAATATCAATTTTCTTTTCCATGAATGAAATAATCTTCCAGTTTTAATTTTGTATTATATTTTCATAGTAAATGCCATACTATATACATACAAAATTACTTATTTGGCATTTTTTTTATAATTAAGAGTTGAAGGTTTAATATTTTAATTTTCATCATGAGAAATAGAATAGTAAAGTTGTATTTCTTTTGTGCCAATGTGATTTTTTTCTTTAACAGTTTTTTAAGATGGTGGGGTTACTTTAGGGATGGTGCTTTTATGTGAAGCTGCTACCTCTGACATGGATATTGGAAAGCGAAAGAGTAAGTCATCATATGTCACAATGTAACAATTCTGCATTTAATACAGATAAGAATTATCAATTAATCGCTTGTCCCCTTAGTCCTTTACTCTTATAAAAGTAATGTATGATCAGTAGAGTGTGGAAAAAACAGCACGTCTGGGGAAAATTCACCCATTTCATCACTAAAAAATTTATACTAACATACTAGCATTGTAATATAGTTCCTTTAACTTTAAAGCCATTTTTAAAACTCTGTGTGTGTGTGTGCATATACACACAAACATATATATAGACTGTCCTATGATTGAACCCAGAAACTCACACATGCTGGGAAGATGCTATATCACAGAGCTACATCTCCAGCTCCCAAACTACATATTTTACATGCAAAATTTGAAAAAAATATATGGAACAGATGGAGGTATGTGGCATTAAAGGCCCCAGTTGCATATAAAACACCTTGGTAATAAATTCTTTTAGAATTTTACTATACTATTAAAAATTCATTGGTATTAGTATTTTGTCTGGTTAGATCTGACTGTTTTGTCTCGGTTTGGGACAAACATAAATTACAAACAAATTATGAGGTAAAAGGTTACTTGTCTACAAATAATTTTCTAAAAGTTGTGGCATTGGAAATGTAGGTATTCTGACATGTAGAATGATCTGGATAAACTAACTTCCTCTGTGCTTTGTCCTGACTATTTTTGCTTATTTCTTTTTCCATATGAACTTTTGAATCATCTTGTCTAATAAAAAAAAAAAAGGATATCTGTTCAAATTTTTATTGGGCAAGTATTACACTTAAAAATAAACTTAACTCCAGGGTGTGGTGCCACATGCCTATAATCCCAGCAATTCACAAGGATCACAAGTTCAAAGCCAGCCTCAGCAATTTTGTGAGACCCTGTCTCAAAAATTAAAAAAAAAGGACTGGGAGTGCAACTCAGTATGTAGTAAAGCACCCTTGGGTTTAATCCCCAGTATCAAAAATAAAAAATAAAAAAAACCTCAACTATGATTGACAATAGCTATATGTTAAATTTCAAATCTTGCACCCACTTTTAAACTGGAATTAAATTATTAACTAATAAATATTTTCCTATAAATAATCTTGAACTTGTACTCTATATTATAACCTGTCTATTCTGATTGTGTGAAATGTTTAGGGTTTCTTTCTTTTTTGGGGGGGGTACTGCAGATTGAACTCAGGGGCACTGGACCACTGAGCCACATCCCAAGCCCTATTTTATATTTTATTTAGAGACAGGGTCTCACTAAGTTGCTTAGCACCTCGATTTTGCTGAGGCTGGCTTTGAACTCTCGATCCTCCTTCCTCAGCCTCCCGTGCTGCTGGGATTACAGCATGTGCCACCTTGCCCACCTAGGGTTTTTTCCCTATCTTTCACTATATAAAAGTGATGATCATGATATTTGTTTGATCTCTATTTTTTTGGTACAAGGGATTGAACTCAGAGATGCTTAACTACTGAGTAACATCCCCAGAACTTTTTATTTTTTATTTCAGACAAGGTCTCTCTAAGTTGCTTAGTGCCTCAGCCTCTGGAGCTTCTGGGATTACAGGTGCACCACCATGCCCCAGTTCTGCAGTGAAACATTCTTAAATGCCATTAGTAATAGAATCTAAATTATTACTCCCAGCATGGTGGTGCGTGCCTGTAATGCCAGTGACTCAGGAAACTGAGGCAGGAGGATGGCGAGTTCAAACCAGACTCAGCAACTTAGCGAGGCCATAAGCAACTCAGAGAGACCCTGTCTCTAAATAAAATATTAAAAAAAAAAAAAAAGGACTGGGACCGTTGCTCAGTGGTTAAGCACCCCTGGGTTCAATCCCCAGTACCAAAAGCAACAAAAACAAAAAGTTTCACTGCAACCTTATCAGCATTAGTTTATCTCATTAAAATACAAACACACACATACATATGCACTTGCTAATCAGATAAGGAGGAAATGTTGTATTGCTTTGTGCTTGGATTATTATGAAGTTGAATATTTTCTTAAATGTTTATTCGTGTTTTCCCTTTTGCTAATTGTCTTTTTGTCCTTTGCCACTTGTCAACCTCCCAAGTCACTGGGATTATATGTGTGTACTACCATACCTAGCTTGTTTGCGTGGACACTTTATGCATTAGAATATTCACACACTGTCATTTCTTGAAGAAAGTTGCTAACAGTGTAATTTATAATGAAATAAGTCCAGGGTTTGTTTTGTTTTTTGCAGTACTGGTGATTGAGCCCAGGGCCTCATTCATTCTAAGCAAGCCCTCTACCACTCAGCCACATTCCCAGCCCAGCATTTTTCTTTTTTTTTTTTTTTTTTTTTTTTGGGTGCTGGGGAATCGAACCCAGGGCCTTGTGCTTGCAAGGCAAGCACTCTACTGACTGAGCTATCTCCCCAGCCCCAGCATTTTTCTTGTATGATTAAAAAGTTAATTGTCACCAGTCATGGTGTTGCATGCCTGTAGTCCCAGCTACTTGAGAGGCTACGGCAGAAAGATTGCACGTTCCAGACCAACCTCAGGATCCTAGCAATACCCTGTCTCAAAATACAAAAATTTAAAAGTCTGGTGATGTAATTCAGTGGTACCATACCCTGGGGTCAGTCCCCGGTACAAAAAAAAATGGGGATGAAAACCTAGTAAATTATAGCCCTTCCTTTTCACTTTGGAAGTGTGGCTAAGATTTATGTCCTGGTTATATATTATGTTTATCCTGACCATTTTACTCTTGTTTTTGTAGTAATGTGTATGGCTGGTATTGGACTTGTTGTATTATTCTTCAGTTGGATGTTGTCTATTTTCAGATCTAAATATCATGGATATCCATACAGGTATGATTCTTATTTTGGATTTACATAGTAATTACCTATATTTAACAATGACTAGAGTTGACGTTGTTTTATTTTATTTGTGTGTGAGTGTGTGTGTGTGTGTTTTACTTCCAAAATATCTAAAGGAAAGTGTTTTAATTGAGATGTGTTCCATGTAAAAGTTAATTTTAAATAATTGTGGAGGGCTGGGGATATAACTCAGTTGGTAGAGTGCTTGCCTTGCAAGCACAAGGCCCTGGGTTCAATCCCCAGCATCGCAAAAATAAATAAATAATTATGGTATGATAGACAATATTAGTATGTGATTTTTCAGGAACATCTTTTGGGGTTACTCTCATGTCATCTAATTTAATCTAAAAAAATCCATATAACATAAAATGATTAGACCTTTTATACTGTATCTATTTATACAATTCCTTGTCTGCATATTATGTTTCTTTTTAAGAAAGAAATTCTGGGGGCTGGGGATATAGCTCAGTCGGTAGAGTGCTTGCCTTGCAAGCACAAAACCCTGGGTTCGATCCCCAGCACCCCAAAAAAAAAAAAGAAAGAAAGAAAATCTTTTAGTGCTTTTATGCTCCTCACTTCTTTTCAAGGCTAGTTCAAACATTTAATTAAAAACTAGTTTGTTGAAAGTATAAGAGTCTTTAGGAAGGTCTGTTCAAGCCTGTTGACCCAGCTACTGTGGGGACTAAGGCAGGATGATCACTTGAGACCTGGAATTTGGGGCCAGTCCAGGCAACATAGCAAGACACTCTCTATAAAAAGAAAAAAAAAGGCCTAATCAGTTTGAGATGTTCCTAGAGATCCCTAAGGCTCAGGGAGAAAATTGTTCTGGTTGCAGATTCTTGATTTTACTACATTAATAGGCAAGAGAAATATACCTACATAATGAGGCAGGCTGTGAGTTATTTTTATAATCTGAGTGTCAGTTAATATAATTTCTATTTTTTAAAATCTATTATCTATTTTATAAAAGATTATGAACACTAAAATGATATAGATTTGTCTTTTGAGATGCAAATTCATTCTTATATGTGGGCTGCAGTGGTGCTGGGAATCCAATTAGCCTCTTACATGCTAGGCAAGCCCTCTACCACTGAGCTACACTACCATCTACTCTTCATATATACGACCTTGTGCTTGCAAAGCAAGCACTCTACCAACTGAGCTATCTCCCCAGCCCTTATATTTGGGTTTTTATTTAGTTGTAGATGGACAGAATACCTTTATTTTATTTATTTTTATGTGGTGCTGAGGATTGAACCAGTGCTTCACATATGCTAGGCAAGCGCTCTGCCACTGAGCCACAGCCACAGCCCATATTTGTTTTCTTAACTTAAAAATTTAGCAGATAGTTTTGAAAAACATCCTAGTTGACTTATATTGTAGCATTGCTAGCATTTGATCAATGTACAGCATCAATTAATTTTGCATTTTTTCTTTTTTTGTGTAATTTTTTTTCTTTTATGGTACTGGGTATTGAACCCAGGGGTACTCTACCACTGAGCTATATCCTCAGCTTTTTAAAAATTTTTTCATTTTGAGACAGTGTCTAATTTGCTCAGACTGACCCCAAACTTGCAATCTCCTGCCTCAGCCTTCCAAGTAGCTGGGTATACAGGTGTGCACCTTTGTGCCCTGCATTTTTGTGAACTTAATTTTAAAACCAGAAAGCTCCTAAAACCTCGATTCTTTTTTTTTTTTTTTTTTTTTTTTTGCGGTACTGGGGATCGAACTCAGGGCCTTAGTGCTTGCAAGGCAAGCACTCTACCAGCTGAGCTATCTCCCCAGACCTAAACCTCAATTCTTGACTTACAATCCTCTAAATGTATGCTTACTCCTCTGTGTGTGTGTGTGTGTGTGTGTGTGTGTGTGTGTTTAAATGATTTCTCCTGTGGAGAAAACTAATTGAGAAGCAAGGGTGATTTTGCTGAGACTTCTAAATTAGCAATTATTTGATTACTGGGGTTACCTCAATTATTAATTTTTGTTCTATTGAGGATCTCCTGAATAGAAGAACTTGAGGTTATGTCTATTTTCTTTTATCATAAGACTATCTAATCTCTCATTATTTCTTACATTTTGTTATTGATATTCAGGTACAGTTCGCAAAAGGCTCTTTGATCTGCTAAAATCAACATATTATATATTTATTAAAAATAAAGTTTGTTTTTATTTCAGAGACTAATAGATTGGTATATATTTTTATTTCAGCTTTCTGATGAGTTGAGGATTCCAGAGACGTGTAGACACTGCAGTGATGGAAATTGAAAAAATGAGAAATGTGTGTGTTTGAAAAGAAGAATGCAGCTTGTGTATTTTGTATTACCTCTTGTTTTCAAGTGATTTAAATAGTTAATCATTTAACCAAAGATGTGTAGTGCCTTAACAATCAATTTCTTGTCAAAATCTTGAAGTACTTGGAAATTATTCTCCTTTTAACCTTCCCTTCCCAGTGAATTTTATGGAATTTTTAATTTTGTAGAATTAAGTACATTATAAAAATTTTAAAACTACTACTTCATTTTACTTAGAAGAAAGCTCAAAACTACTTTAGTTAGTTACTTTTAGTTACTTTTGGTCATCTGGTTTTATATTCTTTCATCCAAAGATGGGGAATGAAAGTTGTGACCAGGTATTCCCACATAGGCCTGTTAAAGATAAACTGCATCAGAAAGCCATTCTTAGCTTTTCCATCTTTGCATGGATGTGTATATTTTACAAACACTTCCTTCTGGGTCAAGAAATCATATGTGCTACATGGTCTAGTGAAAATGCAATATGATTCTTCAGCATACAGGTCTAGCTTTTAGAAAGACTAGTCTTCCTCCTACATTTTTTCTACTGAAATACAATGCTATCTATGCTTCTTGACAGCTATAGACTTTTAAAGTATCTCTAAATACAGGATCATGATTTCTGTATGAGTGTGGTGTTAACTACCTTGTATTTGGAAAGATTTCAGATTCATTTTATCTCCTTAGTTTTATTTAAGGTGGTCCATCTCTAATAATAATATAGTTTAGTGATAAAAATCTGTGTAATTTATAACTGGTCTAAAATGTTTATGAAGTATAGAAATTGTCATTTATTTCATTTTTACCTAACAAAAAATAGGCTCAGTTGTATTTAGAAAAAGGGCTCCCTTAAAATAGGAGAAGAAAATTATGAAATATTGAGTTGTTGCCTGTGTGTAGAAATTGTTTTGTGAGAGCTTTCTGTTTTTGTTATTATTTTAGCCTTTATTCTCTTCCTTTAAGAAAACAAACGAAACTAGTATTGTCACATGTGCCTGTCCCAGTAATTGGAGGCTGAGATGGGAGGATCATTTGAGTCCAAAAATTCAAGGTCAGGCAGGGCATGGTGGCACATGCCTGTAATCCCACCAGCAGCTCCAGAGGCTGAGGCAGGATGATAGAGAGTTCAAAGCCATTCTCAGCAACTTAGTGAGGCACTTAGCAACTCAGCGAAACCCTGTCTAAATAAAATATAAAAGGAGCTGAGGATGTGGCTCAGTGGTTAAGTACCCTTGGGTTGAATCCTCAGTACCACAAAATAAAAAAAAAAAAATTCAAGGTCAGCCTGAGCAAGATAGTGAGTCCTTATCTCAAAAAATGTAAAGAAACAGTAAAACTAGGATGGATTTTGTTTGAATTTTGTCTTTTTTTCTGACAGTAGAAATAACCATATGTGCTAACCAAATTTCTGTGAGTTATATTTTCGTAGCTATCATTATATCTAACTATAACCCCCCATACTCATGAAGAATAGCCTAAAATGCCACTATTATGAAAGTTTGAGAATTGTAATTATGAAAAAAATTAAAGAAATCTTGGCAGTATTAAGAAGATACTGTGGCCCTCTCCTGCTATTTACTCTCTAACAATCCCCCACCATGTTGTCTAAAAGTCTTATATAACAGGCTGAGTACAGTGACTCCTCCCTCTAATCTCAGCATCTCAGGAAGCTGAGGCAGGACAATTGCTAGTTTTAGGCCAGTCTGGACAACCTCATGAGACCCTGTCTCAAAATAAAAAGGGCTGGGGATGTAGCTCAGTGGTAAAGCACCCCTGGGTTCAATCCCTATTACTCCCTACCCCTGCTGCCACCACACACACACATATACACACAGACTTAGAGTCTTGTGAAAAGAGATGGATATACTTGCCTCTGAGGAAAGGCTATATGTGAGTTGTTTTTATTTTGTTAGTAGATTTGGTGGATGGGGGATACTAATGATCTTTTACACTATAATGGAGCCACTTTTTATTAATTACTCCTCTGTAAATTGGTGGTTCTGGATTCCTTATCTGCTGTTCTTGTACTTGTCTCAGGCCAAATAATTTATGCTGTGATTCTTATGAGACTTGTATGAAGTTGGCCCTAATTTTCACAGATTGACCAGGGAATACTACTGCCATATAATCTGTATAGCTCCAGATAATTTGCCACGGTCATTGAAACAATGACAGTTTTTTGGTATTTCTTTTGTCTCCCTTTAAGAGCACATTCTCCTCTAAGGAGAAAGTAAGGGGAAAAGTAGCATTCTGGCTAAAATCTGTGGAAAGCAGATTTTCTACACTTAAAGTAGTGTTACATTGGTGGAAATTTTGAAATTAGATTTTGTCTGAAGTGCCTTAAGTAGACTCTTAATTTTTCTAGTAATGGTTTAAATATGATTTGTGATGCATTTTTAAGATACTATTAAAATGACACATGGGCAACCCTCTTGGGACCCCTCCCTTGTGGGACTTCCATTCTCTCTCTGTTTCAAAGATAAATTCTGTTACTTTACTCTGAAAAAATAAAAATGACACATTATAGTGGTAAAGATAACCAAATGTCTGGTTGTTTACTTTTTGACCATATCAATATGATCTAAATTTTAAGTTTTTGATTACTGGCTAAAGAGGGATCAATTTAAACACTAAAGGAAGCCAGTCATGGGCTGGAGATATAGCTCAGTTGGTAAAGTGCTTGCTCACATGCACAAGGCCCTGGGTTCAATCCCCAGCACCACAAAAAAAAAAAAAAAAAAAAAGGAAACCACTCATGGTGACACAAACTGACTCTGGAGGCTGAGACAGGAAGATTGCAAGTTGGAGGCCAGCCCCAGCAATTTAGTGAGACCCTGTCTCAAGAAAATAAAAAGGAAATGGGAGGACTGGTGGGGCTGGGGCTATAACTCAGTTGGTAGAGTGCTTGCCTTGCAAGCATAAGGCCCTGGGTTCAATACCCAGCACCACAAAAAAAAAAAAAGGGACTGGGAATATGGCTCAATGGTAAAATGCCCCTGAGTTCAGTAACTAGTACCAAAATAAAATACTAAAGGAGAATTGTAAAGTTAGAATATTCCATTTTGAAATTATAATTAACTTAAAATTTTTATTCTCCTTAATGATAGTGCATTTGACAGGACAATTTCTGTATTTCTCAATTGAGATACCTTCTAGGAATCCATACATACGCCTATATGTTGTGACCCATTAGATTGGTAAAATAATCCAAGATTAGTAGACAAATGGTTGTTTTCAATACTTGATTTCCTTTATATCCCTGTCCATGAACACCACTCCTTGACTAGGTAATTTTCTTTTGGTAGCAAAAAATTGATTTGAAAGAGTTTCCCTTGCAGATTATCAAGTTATGTGAGACTGGACAAGAGTATATTTGAAAATATGGAGTAGAAACACCAAAAGAAATAGAGATTTGACTTTTAGTCTTTTTTCTTTTTCTGTCTAGTTCTATGACCATAGGCACGTCACTTGAACTTCTCTGGATATATTTCTTTATCCTAATAATGTGTTTGACTAAATCATTTCTGTGTACTTTCCTGCTCTGTTGTTCTATTTTGCAAACTACTTAAAAATGTATTTAAATTTTGAAAGATATGTGATATCCAAATTCCATGTTGAATTAAATCAGTTGAAATGTAGGATGTTCTGTAGTGAGATTTCTGAAAAAGCTGTGAGATGCTGATGGAGATCATTATGACTACAAATCATTTAATAATATGCATTGAATTTTTTTAGAAAAGAATGCACTTGGAATCAATATATTTAATATTAGATCTTGATTTAAATGGGTTTTGCCCAGTTCTGAGCAAAGATGTCACTAACACTGAACTAGTATGCTGATGTTATTGAAAGTCAAAGCCAAAAGCAATTTAGATACCATTTAAATTAATCCCTTCATTTTCACTGCTGAAGAAAACCTGCCTTAGAAAAAGCAACTTATTAAAGGTTATTCCAAGGAAATGACTATAGGTTTCCCATTTTTCTGCAAATTCCCTACAGATTACATTTCGCTTCAGATGTAAATTACTCCCTGGAGGCTTGAAAAACTTAGTCAACCTTGATTGCTTCCTGACATCTAAGATTGCTGGAAAAAGAGTCCTAATGAAAGATGCAAGCTGGGTGTAAGGACAGAAACCTGTAATTCCACCCAGCTGAGACAGGAGGATCTCAATTTTTTTTTTGTTTTTTTTGTTTTTTTGTACTATAGATTGAACCCTGGCTGTTTAATCACAGAGCCACATCTCCAGCCCCTTTTCATTCTGAGATAGAGTCTCGCTAAATTGCTTAGGGACTCAATAAGTTGCTGAGGCTGGCTTTGAACTCTGGATCCTCCAGCCTCAGCCTCCCAAACTGCTGGGATTGCAGGCATGCACCACCATGCCCGCAGGAGCATCTCAAATTTTAGGTCATCCTGGGAAATTTGGGAAGATCAAAAATAAAAATGACTGAGTAAGTCACTCAGTGGTAGAGTGCACAGGGTTTCATCCCCAGGGTGTTAAAAAAAATATGGGGATACCATCACTGGGCAGAGTGGCACAGGCCTGTAGTCCCAGGATCTCAGAAGCCTGAAGCAGGAGAATTACAAGTTCAAGACTAGCCTCAGCATGAGCCTATCTATAAATAAACAGGGACTGAGGTTGTAGCTCAATGGTTGAGCACGCCTGGGTTTCATCCCAGTAACACAAGAGGCATTTCCTTAGAGTACTAGGCTTTTTAAAATCTTTTCTTTTTTATTAAAAATTTTATACACGTATATAGGGTAATAATGTCAGTCTCATTCTACAGTCCTTCCCTTCCCCACCGCCCCACCCCTCCTTTCACTCCCCCCTGCATAATCCAAATTTCCTTCATTCTTCCCTACCTATCCCCACTGTGGATCAGCATCCACTCATCAGAGAAAACATTTGGTCTTTAGTTGTATGGGATTAGTTTATTTCACTTAGCATGATATTCTCTAGTTCCATCCATTTACCTGCAAATGCCATAATTTAATTCTTTAAGGCTAAGTAATATTCCATTGTGTATATGTACCCAGAACCAGGCTTTTTCTGAAGGAGTTTTGATTGACTCGCTTTAAGATGTAAAAGAAGACTTTAGGTGGTTAGATATTCTTTTGTTCAGAAGGGAATCAATAACAAGAGACTAGGGTGGGGAGGTGCATTCCTGTAATCCCAGGGACTCCAGAGACTGAGGCAGAAGTTCCAAGACCAGCCTCAGCAATTTAGTAGGACCCTGTCTCAAAATTTAAAAAAATAAAAAGGGCTGGGGATATGGCTCAGTGGTAAAGCACTTCTGGGTTCAATCTCCAGTACCCCCAGCCAAAAACATAACCTCAAGATTACTCTTCAGAATGTTGTGTCTATACATCTCTTAAAAGCAGTGTTCTCAAAATTTCCTGCACGTATTTAGGGAATTTGAAAATGTGAATGCCAACTGGTACAGTGGCACATCCCTTTAAATCCCGTGATTTGGGAGGTTGAGGCAGAACGCTATGCCAGCCTCAGCAATTTAGCAAGATCTTGCCTCAAAATTGGAAAGGACCAAGGATTTAGCTCAGTGGTAAAGCAACTCTGAGTTCAAGTTCCAGTAATCTCCCAGTAACCTCCACACACAAAAAATAGGAAAGCCAGTCTAGCATGGGGGCACATGCTTATAATCTCAGTGATTCAGGAGACTGAGGCAGGAGATTTGCGAGTTTGAGGCCAGCCTCAGCAATTTAGTGAGACTCTTATCTCAAAATTAAAAAAAGAAAAATTAAAGGACTGGGTTCAAGCTCTGTGACACACCCCTATAAGCCTAGCAAATCAGAAGGCTGAGTATCACAAATTAGAGGCCAACCTCAGCAAGTTATCAAGACCCTCAGCAACTCAGTGAGACCCTGTCTCAATAAAGGGCTGAGGATGTATTTCAGTGGTAGCACCCCTGGGTCCAACCTCAGTACCAATATAAATATTTAAATTACATAAAATAAATACAAAGGGTTAGGGATGTAGCTCAGTGGTAAAGCAACTCTGGGTTCAATCACTGGTACCAAAAAAAAAAAGGAATAAATAAATGAGTGTCCATCACTAACCATAAGGGGTGTTAGCACAAAAAGACTAGGCTGGACACAAACCTCATGAATCATCTCAGCTGTTTATTCAGGAATGTTTCCACCAAAACAGGGGATGCAGAGATGTAATGGCACCAGTGGACCCACTTTCCTGGTGGAAAGTGAGCCACTGTACAAAGAAAGGGACTGGGTTTATGTAAGTTATTTTGAAGGGTGGTCTAGTGAACATATCAGTTTCCTTGGTCACTCAGGAATTTGAATTTTGGGGGAGTTTGGGGGTCAGGAGTCTGTGGGCAGTGTCTGGAGAGGGTTTACTTTGGAGGATATTAGCACCTCCTAGAGACCTTTACTTTAGGGGTGATAAAACTCCTCCTCCCCATCTACAGCCAGCACCCGGAAAACATCTGTCTTGGGGGATGAAGGCTGTCAGGGCATGACCTTCTTTTTCACTCCCTTTTCCCAGGTCACATTATCTTTGGGATTTTTTTCATTTTCCATATCTATTAAAGGGAAGACAAATCAAAATCATGAAATACCACCTCACACTCTTTAGGGTAGTTACTATCAAAAAAACAAACCAGGCATGGTGTCACACATGCCTGTAATCCCAGCAACTGAGGAGGCTAAGGCAAGAGGATTGCAAACTTAAGGTCAGTCTCAGCCATTTAATAAGACCCTGTCTCAATAATAAAATAGTATTTTTAAAAAATGAAGTACAATCCTGGGCAGGAAGAGTGATGCAGGAGGTATCACTCTACCAGAACTTAAACTCTACTATAGGGCAATAGTAACAAAAACAGGTTGGTACTAGCATCAAAATAGACAGGTAGACCAATGGAACAGGATAGAAGACATGGAGTCATACCCACATAAGTACAGTAACCTCATACTAGACAAAGATGCCAAAACCTTACAATGGAGAAATGATAGCCTCTTCAACAAATGGTGCTGGCAAAACTAGAAATCCATATGCAGTAAAATGAAATTAAACCCCTATCTCCCTGCACAAAACTCAACTCAAAATGGATCAAGGATCTAGGAATTAGACCTCAGACCCTTCACCAAATAGAAGAAAAAGTGGGCCCAAATGGCCATCATGTTGGCTTAAGACCAGACTTCCTTAACAAGACCCCCAGAGCACAAGAAATAAAAGCAAGAATCAATAAATGGGATAGATTCAAACTAAAAAGATTTTTCTCAGCAAAGGAAATAATAATGTGAAAAGAGAGCCTACAGAGTGGGAGAAAATCTTTTACACACACACTTCAGACAGAGCACTCATCTCCAAAGTTTATAAAAAACTTAAAAAACTTTACACCAAAAATACAAAGAACCCAATCAATAAATGGACCAAGGAACTGGGTAGACACTTCACAGAAGAAGATATACAGGTGATCAACAAATATATGAAAAAATGCTCATCATCTCTAGTAATTAGAGAAATGCAAATTAAAACCACCCTAAGATTTCATCAAACTCCAATTAGAATGGTTACTATCAAGAACACGAGCAATAATAAGTATTGGCATGGATGTGGAGAAAAAGGCACACTCATACATTGCTGGTGGAGTTGCAAATTGGTGCAGCCACTCTGGAAAGCAGTATGGAGATTTCTCAGAAAGCTTGGAATGAACCTACCATTTGACTCAGCTATCCCACTCCTCGGTTTATACCCAAAGGACTTAAAATAAGCATACTACAGTGATGCAGCCACATCAATGTTCATAGCAACTCAATTCACAATAGCTAGATTGTGGAACCAACCTAGATGCCCCTCAACTGATGAATGGATAAAGAAACTGTGATATATATATATATATATACAATGGAATATTATTCAGCCATAAAGAAGAATAAAATTATGGCATTTGCTAGTGAATGGATGAAGTTGGAAAATATCATGCTAAGTGAAATAGGCCAAGCCCAAAAAATCAAAGGCCAAATGTTTTCTCTGAAAAGTGCATGACAATATATAATGATGGGGGGTAGTGGGTGGAAGAGAAGAATGAAGGAACTTTGGAAGGTTTAAAGGAAAATGGGGTGGAAGGCGGTGGAGGACAGAAAGATAGTAGAATGAAACAGACAGTATTACCATATGTATATGTGTGATTTCATGAATGGTGTGAATCTACATTGTGTACAACTATAGAAATGAAAAGGGGGGAAGAGAATAATGAAGGAACTTTGGATGGTGTAGAAGAAAAAGGGGTGGGAGGGGGTGAGGGATGGAAAAACAGTAGAATGAAACAGACAGTGTTACCCTATATATATGCATGATTACATGAATGGTGTGAATCTACATCGTGTACAACCATAGAAATGAAAAGTTGTACCCCATTTGTGTACAATGAATCAAAATGTGTCTGTAGAAATAAAAAACATTTTAATAAAAAAAAAAACAAAGTAATGAGCTGGGGTTGTAGTTCAGTGGTAGAGTGCTTGCCTCACACCTGTGAGGCACTGGGTTCTATCCTCAGCACCACATAAAAATAAGTAAATAAAATAAAGGCATTGTGTCCATCTACAACTAAAAAAAAATGAATTGCCCTATATAAAAAAAATCTAAAGCAGGGACTTGAAGATATATTTCTACACCCGTGTTCATAACAGTATTATTCACACTTGCCAAAAGGTAGAAGCAACCTAAATGTCCATCAACAAATTAATGGATAAGCAAAACGTACATACATACAATGCAACATTATTCTGACTTAAAAGGCAGTTAGTTTGAAGCTCAGCACAGTAGCAGGAGAATCACTTGAGCCCAGGAGCTTGAGACCAGCCTGGGCAACTTAAGGAGACTCCATCTCTTAAAAAAAAGGAAGAAATTTCCAGTACATGATGCATCGTGATTAAACATTCAGGATATAATATTAAATGAAATAAGCCAACCAGTCACCAAAAAAAAAAAAGGGTAATAGTAGGTGTTTGTGGGTATAAAGTTTCAGTTTTGTAAGATGAAAAGTAGTTCTGGCCCTGGGTTCAGTCCACAGTACCACCAAAAATGAAGTTGAGTTCTGGAAATTTGTTGCACACCAATGTGAATATACTTAATACTACAAAAATGTACACTTAAAAATAGTTAATATGGGTTAGGTGCTGTGATATACGCCTATAATTCCAGCAATTTAAGAGGCTGAGACAGGAGTATCACTAATTGGAGGCCAGCCTCAGCAAATTAATAAATCCCTAAGGAACTTAGTGAGACCCTTTCTAAAAACTGAAAAAAGGGCTGGGCATGTATCTCAGTGGTAAAGTGCCACTGGGTTCAATCTCTAAGTACTTCTAAATACATACATACATACTTATATATATACCAGTGTCTGGTCCACAAACCTAGACTGGCACATTCTTACTGACATCACTTAGGGCTTGATCTTTCATGTGGGTCCTGAAAATAAGAGTACAGACAATCGGATAGAGATGACTCACGGTGGAAATGCTGAGAGATGGTCTTTGGGCTCTTTTGGGCGATACTTTAAGGACATTTAGCTGAACCCTGCCTGCAAAATCAGTGATGATTAGTATATTCCAATGTGTGTTTTGTAAGTAATCACTTCCAGCTGGAAAAAAAACAACTCATTAAGATGACTATAGCTATTGACTCCACCCAATATCCAGGCTCAGAAATGATCCATTTGGTCTGAAGGTTCCAGTTTATAAAGCCTGACTGTGGCTCTTCGGCTAGAAAATGTAGCTACAGAACTTTGGATCTGAAATTCTTTTTATGTTCTTCAAATAAATTAATGAAATGCTTTCTCCCTGTTCAAACACAAACTTCCTCCTGCAAACATAACTTCTGGGAAGCTTTCCTGACTTGTCGCTTTGAGTTCCACTTGCTTCCTGTTTTTCAGTATATACTGATCTCTGTTACTTTTGTAATTGTTCTACCCACATGAAACTTTAAGCACTTTCAAAACAGAGGCATTGTCTTACTCATCTTTCTATGCTCATTTTCTAATATGCCTACATAGTACATGCTTAGCAAATATTCACCAATTGAATAAAGAAAAAAAATGGGCTTTACTCTTCATTTGCTCACTGTCTTGTGGTAAAGACAAACATGTAAACAAATGCAAGGGAGCTGGGGCTGTAGCTCAGTGGCAGAGCGCTTGCCTAACATGAGTGAGGCACTGGGTTCGATCCTTAGCACCACATTAAAAATAAACAAATAAAATAAAGACACGTTATCCACCTGCGACTACAAAAAAGTAATGCAAGCCTGTGCTGGGGATGTTGCTCAGACCCTGAGTTAAATCCCTGGCACAAAAGCAAATAAAAACAAAAAAAAACTGAAGAGCAAATGCAACTCTGTGGCTAGTGGAAAAACATGTGAGTACAGGGAAGGGTGTGATCATGTTCTTGGGGTAGGAGTGGAGGCTTCTTTGATGGGATTGAATTTGTAAAAGATGATTAAATCAAGATATTTTAAAGTGCTAAAATCCCCAAAATAAGTATTTTTATTGGTATAGCAACATTTCAGTACTTAAGAATCTGAAGTCTGAATCATTCCCATTTGAGTCATAACTAAATAGTTACATGGTATTTGAAATTTCTTTCTTCTTTTTCTTTTTTTTTGGGGGGGACATGGGGTTTTCTTGTGGGTATTTTGTTTTGTTTGTTTGTTTGATTTTTGTACAGGGGATTGAATGACAGTGTTTCACTAAATTGCTTAGAGCCTCACTAAATCGCTGAGGCTGACTTGGAACTTGTGACCCTCCTGCCCTCAATCTCCTGAGTTGCTGGGATTATAGGCATTAGTCATTCTTCACTGGACTCGTCTCCAGCCCTTTTTTTTTTTTGGTACCAGAGTTTGAACCCAGGGGCTCTTAAACACTGAGCCACATCCCCAATCATTTTTTGTTTTGAGAGAGGGTCTCTGGAAATTGCTTAGGGCCTCATTAAATTGCTGAGGCTGGCTTTGAACTTGCAATGTCTCCTGCCTGAACCTCCTGAGTTGCTGGGATGGGAATACAGGCATGCACATACCTCACTGCAACTGACGACTCAACCTTTTATTTTTGGTATCAGGAATTGAACTCAGGGGCACTCAACCTCTAAGTCACACCCCCAGACCTATTTTGTAGTTGCTTAGTGCCTCGCTGTTATTGAGGCTGGCTTTGAACTCACAATCCTCCTGCCTCAGCCTCCCAAATTGCTGAGATTACAGGCATGCACCACTGCACGAGGCTCCTCACCTCTTTTAATCAGGATTTTTTTCATTCTATTTAGAAAGGCTCAAATCAGAAGCACAGAGAATAATGTTGGAACCTGGCCAACATTGAAGCCTGTGGCATCTGAAGACAAGTCAATGACAATGAAAACTGTATCTCAGATTTTTACAAAACGCCAGCATACTAAATGAATACAAAAATGCCAGCGTTTTTTTCTTTTCTTTTTTTGGTACCAGAGATTGAACCCAGGGGGAACTTAACCCCTGAGCCACATCATCACCCCTTTTTATGTTTTATTTAGAGACAGAATCTCACTGAGTTGCTTAGGGCTTTGCTAAATTGCTGGGGCTGGCCTTGAACTTTCAATCCTCCTGCCTCAGCCTCCTGAGGCATGTGCATCACTGCACACAGTCAGCATTATCATTTTGTTTTGTTGACATACACAGAATTTTTTGACAGTGTCTAGCTTGCTAGATCTGTCAAATATTAATTAAGATTAAGATGGTGGCATGGCCAGTGGCTCATGCCAGCAATCCTAGCAACTAGGGAGGTTGCAGACAGGATGATCTCAATTTGGAGGCCAGTCTCAGCAATTCAGTGAGACCCTGTCTCAAGATAAAAAATAAAAAGGACTGGGGATGTCGCTCAGTGGTAAGTCACCCCTGGATTCAATCCCAGTACCAAAGAAACAAACAAACAATATTAAGATGGTATTAGCAGCTGGGTTTGTAGCACAGTGGTTGAGCACTTGCCTAGCACATGTGAGCACATGTATTTATGTGATCCTCAGCACCACATAAAATACATAAATACATAAATAAAATAAAGATATTTTGTCCATCTATAACAAATTTTTTTTTTAAAAGATGGTAGTTGGAAGCCAGGCACAGCAGTCCACAGCCGTAATCCCAGTAATTTAGGAGGCTGAGGCAGGAGGATTGCAAATACAAGGCCAGCCTCAGTAATTTAGAAAGACCCTTTCTCAAAAAAAAAAAAATTATCAGGGATGTAGCTCAATGACAAAGTATCCTGGGTTGAATCCCCAA
The DNA here is from genome assembly GCF_902686445.1 of Sciurus carolinensis. NCBI lineage: Eukaryota > Metazoa > Chordata > Mammalia > Rodentia > Sciuridae > Sciurus > Sciurus carolinensis. The sequence goes on along the minus strand of NC_062232.1, from coordinate 59,323,443 downwards.
TAACAACAACAACAAAAAGAAGGTACTAATAATAAATGTGGGAGCTGGGGTTATAGCTCAGCAGAGAGCTTGCCTAGCACATGTGAGGTATTGGGGTCAGTGCTCAGAACTGCATAAAAAATAATAAAATGCGGGGCTGAGGAGATAGCTCTGCTGGTAGAGTGCTTGCCTTGCAAGCACAAGGCTCTGGGTTCGATCCCCAGCACCCACAAAAAAAAATAATAAAATGTGCCAAGCATGGTGGTATATGACTGTAATCCCAGCAACTTGGGAGACTGAGGCAGGAGATCTGTGAATTCGGAGCCAGCCTCAGCAACAGTGAGGCACTAAGCAGCTCAGTGAGACCCTGTCTCTAAATAAAATACAAAAAAAAAAAAAAGGGCTGGGGATGTGACTCAGTGGTCAAGTGCCCCTGAGTTCAATCCCTGGTACCCACCCTCAAAATAATTACCCATTCTTTTCCCCAACCTCTGTCCACCACCTTTCTACTTTCTCTTCCTATGATTTTGACTTCTTTAAATATTTCATATGAGTGGAATGATACAGTTTTTGTACTTTCCTGGCTGCCCTATTTTGCTTACTATAGCATCCTTAAATTTCAATCATGTGACAGTATTTCCTCCTTTCTTGTGATACTAGTGATTGAACCCAGAGTTTCATGTATACTAGGTAAGCATGCTCCCACTGAGCTATGCCCCTGCCTTTTTTTTTGTACCAGGGATTAAACCCAAGGGTGCTTAACCACCCCCAGCCCTTTTTATTTTTTATTTAGAGACAGGATCTCACTAAGTTCCTTAGGGCCTTGCTAAATTGCTGAGACTGGCCTTGAATTTGCAAACCTTTTGCCTCAGTCTCGCCAGCTATGGGGATTACAGGAGTGCACTACTGTGCCCAGCTTTAAATGTTATAATTATTACTGCATATAGATCATACAAATTAATGGGTTTTACCATGATGTTTCAATAAATGCATATATTGTCCTTTGATCATGAATCATGTCTACCCTCTGTTATCTTCCTTCCATTCCTCCCTGCCCCTCCCCCTTTCCCTTTCCCTAATAGTTCCTCTTGTACTTCCAAATTATCTTTTCCTGTTTGTTATTTGTTTATTTATTTATTTTTCTTTGTTGTTGTTTGTTTTTGTTTTTCTTGTTTGTATATGTTTAGTTTCCACATATGAGAGAAAATATGTGAAACCTGTCTTTCTGTGTCTGGCTTACTTTGCTTAACACTATATCCTCCATTTCCATACATTTTCCTGTAGATGACATGATTTCATTCTTTTTTATGGCTGAATAATAGTCCACTGTGTATAACACTTTTTTCTTTTTACATTCATCTGCTGACGGGCACCTAGACTAATTTCATATCTTCACTATTGTAAATACTGCTGTAAAAAACATGGCCATGCATGCATCTCTTTTGTATGCTGACTTCCTTTCCTTCAATTCTTTCTGGTACATACCCAGAAGTAGTGTAGCTGAAGTATATTGTTGTTCTAGTTTTAGATTTTTGAGGAACCTCCATATTGTTTCCATAGTGCCTGTACTAATTTACATTTCTACCAATAGTGCACGTGTATTTTAATTTATCCACATCCTTGCCCACGCTTGTTTTTTATTTATTTATTTTTAGTAGGAATGGAACCAAGGGGCCCTCCCCAATGAGCTACACCCCAAGACTTTTAAAACTTTTTTTTTCTTTTTATTTTTTTCTTTTTTTAGGTACTAGGGATTGAACCCAGGGGCCCTGTACTTCTGAGCTACATCCCCAGTCCCTTTTATTTATTTTTTTTATTTTGAGACAGGGTCCAGGTAAGTTGTTCAGGGTCTCACTAAATTGCAGAGGCCTGGACTGGAACTTGCCATCTACCTGCCTGAGACTCCTGAGTTGTTGGGATTACAGATATGTGCCACCATGTCTGGCTTGATTATGGGTTTGACATGCATTTCTCTTGTGATTGGTGATGTTAATATCTTTCCACATGCCCTTTGGTAATTTTTGTATCTTTAGAGAATTTTTCTATTCAATTCCTTTCCCCATGTTTTGGTACTATGGATTAAACCTGGGATCTAGACCACTGAGTCACATTCCCAGCACCCCCCGGCCCTGCTTTTTGGTATTTGGGATTGAATCCAGGAGTGCTTTACCACTGAGCCACATCCCCATCCCTTTTTATAGTTTATTTTTAGACAGAGTCTTGCTAAGTTGCTTAGGACCTCACTAAGTTGCTGAGGCTGACTTTTAGCTTGCAATCCTCCTGTCTCAGTCTCCAAACTTGCTGGGATTACATGCATGCACCACCACACTCAGCTATATAAGTCTTTTAAAATCATACAGGAAAATATAAAGGAGTTAGAAGTAAAAAATGCTATAATACTGAATTTTTTTTGGGGGGGTGCTGGGGATCAAACCCAGGGCCTTGTGCTTGCAAGGCAAGCACTCTACCGACTGAGCTATTTCCCCAGCCCCCTATAATACTGAATTCTATATTTACCTATGTAATTACATTCATTTATTAGTGTTTCTTATTTCTTCATATGATTTTTTTCTTTTTCTTTCCTTTTTTTTCTTTTGTGGTATCAATGACTGAATCCATGGTTTCATGCATCTTCATATAATTTTGCATTACTATCTACTTTCCTTTAATTTTTGCCTCACAGCATTTCTTGTTGAGCAAGAGTTCTAGAAACAAACTCAATTATGTTTATCTGAGAAAGTCTTCTTTTTTGTTTCATTTTTGAAGAACTATTATATCAGTCAGCTGACATTTAATTTTCTTTCAGCAATTTTTAATTATTTATTTATTGATTGATTTGGGTACCAGGGATTGAACTCAGGAGTACTCGATCCCTGAGCGACATGCCCAGCCCTTGTTATTTTTAATTTTTGTTTGTTTGTTTTCATGATGCTGGAGATTGAGCCCAGGGCTTTGTGCATGTGAGGCAAGCACTCTACCAACTAAGCTACATCCCCAGCCCTGTTATTTTTAATTTTGAGACAGGGTCTTACTAAGTTGTTTAGGCCCTTGCTAAACTGCCGAAGCTGGCCTTGAACTTGGTGATCCTCCTGATTCAGCCTCCTGAGCCAGCACCACAGCACCCCACTAAAAAATGAAGTCTTGTCATTAAAGGTTAGTTTAAAAATAATGGACAGGCTGGGATTGTGGCTCAGTGGTAGAGTACTTGTCCAGCATGTGAGAGGCCCAGCATTTGATCCCAGCACTGTAAAAGCAAAACAAAACAAAAAGTTGATTTGTAGAAAGTATGATGAAGTTGATATTGATCATCTCTCTGTTGAAAATTTCAGTTGACTGGGGTTGGTGGTGCACATCTGTAATCCTGGTGACTCCGGAGGCCAGTCTCAGCAATTTAGCAAGGCCCTAAGCCACTTAGAAAGATCCTATCTCAAAATAAAATATAAAAAGAGCTTGGGCTGGGGCTCAGTGGCTGAGTGCTCCTGGGTTCAATCCCCAGTACCAAAATAAAAATAAAAATGAAAATGAAAATAAAAATAAAAATATAAATTCCAATTCACACTAAAATAACGAACTATTTGTTATTATTTCCTATTTTTCCCACAGTGAAGTCTGCTTTGGGTTTTGATGAAGTGGACTTCCTTTGAAATTAGCTGCATTTATCAAGGAAAAAAATTACCCCTGAAAATTTTGTGTTAAGTGATATTTAAGGTATGGAAGACACAAAGAAAATTATATCAGATAAAGAAGTTTGGTTTCTAAATTTGGCAATGGATCTTGAACAAAAGAGGCTTTTGAAATGTGTACAAGTTTCTGGTGACTCAAAATTTGCTGGAACTGGGCACGGTGGTACATACTTGTAACCCAAGCTATTTCAGAGGCTGAGACAGGAGGATCACAGGGCTGGGGGTGTAGCTCAGTGGTAGAGAGCCCCTGTGTTCAATTCCCAGAACCATAGGCATAAAAAAAGTTTCCCGAGTTTATCAGATTATCAGAATACTCTATTGGAAAAAGACTCATCTCTTCCCAATACAGTAGAATGCAGCAACCCTTTCACTTAAGCATGACAGGAGACCTTACACATTTCTTTCTTTCTTTCTGTACTGGAGATTGAATCAAGGGGTGCTCCACCACTGAGTTACATCCCCAGCATTCTTTATTTTGAGACAGCATCTCCCAAAGTTGTTGGGAGTCTCACTAAATTGCCAAGGGTGGCTTTGAACTTGCAATCTTCTTGTCTCAGTCTCCTGAGTTGCTGGGATTACAGATGTGGGACATCACATGCCAGGCTGGTTGGTTTGGTTTGTGAGCTACATATTCCATTCACTGGCACAATGGAATGTGTGGGGTGTGCGTGAGTGTGTGTGTGTGTGCATTCCAAAAGGCAGTTTTCATTTTATTTTATATGAAAGAATTATATGCAGCTCTCAAATAGGTGGTTTGTTTGTTTGGTTTTGGTTCTTGGGATTGAACCTAGGCATGCTTTACCACTGATCTAAATCCCCACATTTTTTTTTTGGACTGGGGCTTGATCCCAGGGAAGTTTAACCACTGAGCCACATCCACAGCCCTTTTAATTTTTAATTTCAAGATGTCTCACTAAATTGCCAAAGTTGGCCTTGAATTTGGGATCCTTCTGACTCAACTAACTGAGTCCACCATGTCTGGCTCTCATTCCTTTTTTTTTTTTTTTTGGCGGTGTTGGGGATCAAACCCAGGGCCTCATGCTTGCAAGGCAAGCACTCTACCAACTGAGCTATCTCCCCAACCCCCTTTTATTTTTTAATTGGTATGAGAGATTAAACCTAGAGGAACTCTACCACTGATCCCCATCCCCAGGCCTTTTTATTTCGAGACAGGGTCTCACAAAATTGTTGAGGCTGGCTTTGAACACGTGAGCCTCCTTCAGCCTCCAGAGCCATTGGTATTATAGGCATGCACCACCATGCCTGGTTCCCAATCCTTTTAACATTAAATTAATTAATTAATTGATTAATTTTGGTACCAGGGATTGAACGGGGGGGGGGGGGGGGGACTTAACCACTGAGCCACATCCCCAGCCATTTTAAAAAAATGTTGTATTTAGAGACCGGGTCTGCTGAGTTGCTTAGTGCCTTGCTAAGTTGCTGAAATTGCTTATAGTTGTTTATAATTGCTGAAATTATTATAGTTTTGAAATTGCAATCCTCCTGCCTCAGCCTCTGTACCTGCACCATGCACCTGGTTTTTAATTTTATTACAATTTTAATACAGAATCTCACTAAATTGGTAAGGATAGTCACAGACTTTTTTATTTTTTTGTACCAGGAATTGAACCCAGGGATGCTCAACCACTGAGCCACATCCCCGGCCCCTTTTATTTTATTTTTAATTTTTTTAGTTGTAGGTGGACATAATACCTTCATTTTATTTATTTTTACGTGGTGCTGAGGATCAAACCCAGTGCCCCACACATGGGAGACGAGCGCTCTACCACTGAGCCACAAGTGCAGCATTCCTTTTATTTTTTTAAGGCAGGATTTCGGGTTTCGTCAAATTTCTGAGGCTGGTTTTGAGCTTGGATCCTCCTGCCTCAGCCTCCCAAGCCGCTGGGATTACAGGCGTGTGTCACTGGGCCGGGCTGGCCACGAACTTTCTATCTGATCCTCCTGCCTCATTCTCCCCAGTCGCTGGGATTAGAGGAGTTCACCACCTCACTCAGCTTCAAGTTGGTTTTTTTTTGTCATTTAAATACACTCGTAGGTCTATGTACATGTATTTGTAAGCATGTTGATAAGCAGTAAAGAAATCGATGATAAACTGGAATACTAGAGATAAAATATTTTTCTAGGATGGCCATATAGATCAGTGGTTTAGTGCGGTGTCTGAGCTGAATCGCGAGTCCGCTGCTTTGGGGCTTTGAGTCTTGGTTTCCTCATCAGGAAATTGTAGGTCTGTCTACTTCAGAAGATGTAAGGATTACGTGAGATAATCCAGATAAAGGATTAATGTAGTGACCGGCATTTGGTACTTAAAAAACGTAACTTGCTGTTGTTTCGTCAATTATGTCAAAGAAAAGAAAATGCACCACCAGAGCATTTTCAGAAAAAAGTCAAAATACGTCACTAGCACTTTCAGGTCAACTAGGACTGAAAGGACCCCCTGCAGAAAAGGTGGAGGGGATCAAATGACGTGGACCGCCTTAGCAACAGGCCCCCAAAGAAGGTGAATTTCCACAGCCAATAAGACTCTGAGCTGTGGGGGAGGTAGCCAATGGATGACGGAAAGAGGAAGAGGGAGGACGCGCCAATTCTCCTGCCTGAGCCTCGGCCCAACAAAATGGCGGCGGCGGCGGCGTCGCTTTGTTTCCGCGGCTCCTGCAGCGGTCGCAGTGGTAGCGGCCTTTGAGCTGTGGGGAGGATCCTGCACCGGCTACAGTGACTACTAAGATCCCAAGGCATTTCTATCGTAATCAGGCGCCGGGGAGCGCAGTGGCGCCAAAGGGTTACAGAAGCTGAGACGGCGTTCAAGCGAAAACATGACTGCTGAGCCCATGAGGTAAAATGCAGCCCCTTCCAAAGGGCCCCAGGCATCTGGGCCTGGGCACTATCTAGGTTGGGTGTTTGGGAAGACTTTCCTTGGTGGGTTGGGCTTGTGCGTTGTTTAGCGGAAAGGGAGGCATCGTTTTCTCTTTAGGTGTGTAGGGTTTCGGGATTTCGTAGGAAGGCTGCTATCGGGGGTGGGGGTGGGGGCGCGGCCTGTGGTGTTGGGCGCTTCTTCCAACCTTCCTGCACCGGCAAAGCTTGGTTGGCCTCCGCTTTTCTGTTTTGGTGTCTGCGGGATTGAGAATCCGAAATCGGAGGCGGTCTTTGGTATCCCGGTCATTCTTCCTAATCTCGGGGCCTAGAAACTGCGTGGGGAAGAAGGGGGGAGGGTGAGAAGAGGGGGAAGGGCGGGCGGGATGCGAGATCCTGGGACTACTTACTGGCGTTTAGACTGCTGGGGACGGGAAGTACTGGGGCTCGGCGGGGTTTTCGTTTTTGTTTGTAGATATGGGGGCATTTTTTGTAGGGGGCGGGGTGTCTTGCCAGGTATTTAGATTCCTCCTCTGCTAAAAATCCTGAAGGCTATTCTCGGATTTATCCTAGGCGTGGGGGTGGGGGCAGACACTAACGCAGGATTTTGCTTCCAGAGGATCTCAATATACTACTTTTTGGGAAGTCCAGCTTTAATGGGACATCAAGTGTTTCCCCAACTTTATGGTCAGATTTCGAGTAAAGGTAATTAGATCCTGTTTTTATTTATTTATTCCATGAGGGATGAACGTGGGTTCGTGAAAACTAAGATTTATTGCAAGCGTAGCAGTGTCTGGCAGGCCGCCTCTTACCAATCACGCACGTTTATTGGGCTGAGGCTATTTTTCACGCGTGTTTCTGCTTTGCCTGTTGTGCGGCTCTAAAATTTGGGTAGTAAATATGAAATGTATACCACTTTTATCCAGGAGGCTGGATTGCTTTTCAGGCAGATTGGTATTTGACTTTTCATCCCATGAATTGAATTAGGTAATTTTCTGCTGTGTTATGCATCCTTCGTGCCTAGTGGCAAAGTAAAATTACAGGGAGCATGCATCAGAATTGCTTTCGTAGTTTGCAAAATGTGCCTTTGAGTAACTATGAGAATGGCATATGTTTTCAGAGCACTTTAGCTAAAATGTAGAATTTCAGAATGAGCCGATATTACTTATGCCTGTTTTTCTGCATTAATAAGGAGTAGATGGATGATAGATGATGTTTTCCTACCTTGAGGAAAATATGGTTTAGTTTTTAGATTATAGATCCTTAGTTGTGTAAAGATTGTGGCCTTGCTTTCTGAATTGACTCAAGTATAAGAAACTACGTATGGTTTATTGGACTCATAAGAGATATACAGGACAAATTGTTAAATGGCATTCATATTCATATGCATGAATGGTGTACCTTGGAATAACAGGACTTCCAGATTTTACTAAGTCTCACAAAGTCCACATTTAAAACAATAGGTTGTATCTGTGCATGGGACTGAAGTCCCAGCTCCTTAGGAGGCTTAGGTGGGAGGATCCATGGCGCACCAGAGTTCTAGACCAGAGTGGGGAACATGAGACCCTGTGTCAAAAGAAGAGGAGAAGAAACCGCCCCCCAAACCCCACCATAGGTTGAATTCCGAATTTTTCCCCCTTTTCTCTCTCCATTTCTGGGACTATAGAGGTGTGCTACCACACCCTGACCCCTCTCCCTTTAAGGGATCAAGTTGTGTATAGAATTTCTGAATAGTAACGATTCATTTTATACCAATGTCGGTTTCCTTACTGGTCTTGAGTTTTTGTAGATGTCCTGGTGATAACAGTAATAATCATAACAAAAATTGAGTTGTAATTGTTCTCTACCTGTATTTTTTTTGGTACCTGGTATTGAACCCAGGAGCACTTATCCACTGAGCTATATTACCAACCCTTTTTTGTATTTTATTTAGAGACAGGGTCTCGCTAAGCTGCTGAGGGCCTTGCTAAGTTGCTGAGGCTGGCTTTGAACTAGTGATCCTCCTGGAGACCTGGGATTAAAGGCCTTTGCCACTACCCAACTTTACCTGTATAATTTTTTTTGTGTGTTGCTGGGGATTGAACCCAGGACCTCATGCATTTGAGGCAAGCACTCTACCAACTGAGCTATATCCCCAGCCCTTACCTGTATAATTTTGATTAATCCTCAAAATATCCCTACTTGATTTTTCCCATTTTACAGATGAGGAGGAAACTGAGGCACAGGAAATCAGAGAATTTGACTGAAGTTCTTCAGCTTATAATTGATAGAGCTGAAATTGAACCCAGTGTTGACTCACAAATTTATGTTCTTTTTTGTTTTATTTGTGTATTAGAACTTGTGTTTTTTAATTTTTAATTTTTTGATACCAGGAATTGAACTCAGGGACACACCACTGAGCCACATCCCCAGCCCTAATTTGTATTTGATTTAGACACAGGGTCTCACTGAATTGCTTAGCTCCTCACTTTTGCTGAGGCTGGCTTTGAACTCTCCTTCCTCCTGCCTCAGCCCCTGAGTTGCTGGGATTATAGGCACGTACCACCCCCATGCCTAGCATGACCATTTTAATTTAGCCCACCTGTTATAGAAGTTTAAGTTAGCTTGGTTGTGGTCATTTGTTATAGGTTAATGATTTTCTGGCTTTTTATAATGATACACATTTTGTGTCCAGATGTATGATATAGTGAGCTAAAGAAATTTTAGGAGTGTCTTAAAGCTATGTGAAAAACCCCTTGTAAGGAACTATGTATATAGTGGTAGGGATTTATTTAAATAGTTTGGCCTTCCCTGATTATTTACTGTGCAAGTGCTCCAAGTGGATATTGAGAAGTGTCTCAGGCGAAGTCTCATCTTCAAAGCAATCATCATAGTTAAAGGAGAATCTGACAGTTAATGCTTGAGAACTAAGCCCACAGTACCAAATAACTGTTGATTCTCTTTTAATGTGATACAGAAAGAATATGGGAAGTTCTGTGCTTTATTATTTAGATTTTACAAAATAGTTCCAGATTTTTCATCTTTAGATCTTCTGTTGAGCACTTTAAAGTAGAATGCAAAGATTAGTTCTTTTTATTTGGTCAGTTCTGGGGATTGAACCCAGGGCCTTGTGTATGCTTGGCAGGTGCTCCATAGGGTCCACCAGGTTGCCCAGACTGACTTTGGACTTGTGGTCCTCTTGCCTTAGCCTTCCAAGTAACTGGAATTACAGGCATCCACCACCACTCCCAGTAGTTCTAAATTTTTTTTGGTGCTAGGGATTTAACCCAGGGGTTCTTTGCCAGTGAGCCACACCTCAGGCCTTTTTTTTAATTTTTTTTTTTTTACGGTGCTAGGGATTGAACCCAGGGCCTTATGCTTGTGAGGCAAGCACTCTACCAACTGAGGTATATCCCCAGCCCCTTTTTTTCAATTTTGAGGCAGAGTCTCACTAAGTTGCTTAGGGCCTTGCTAAGTTTCTGAGGCTGACCTTGAATTTGCAATCCTCCTGCCTCAGCCTCCTGAGTTCTAGGCTTACAGGTGTGTACCATCATGCCTGAATTTTTTTTGGGGGGGTTCTGGGGATCGAACCCAAGGCCTTGTGCTTACAAGGCAAGCACTCTACCGACTGAGCTATCTCCCCAGCCCCTGAATTTTTTATTTTATTTTACTTTATTATTTTTTAAAGAAACCATAAATTATGTTTTTTATATTTGTATGTTGTAACAGCACAGTTGCTTTTTTTCTTTTTTTAAATATTTTTTTAGTTGTCAATGGACCATTATTTTATTTATATGTGGTGCTGAGAATCGAACCCAGTGCTAGGCAGTCACTCTGCCACTGAGCCACAACCCCAGCCCCCACATTTTTACTTGTATTTATAAAAAAAAAAAGAAATGTTCTAGAATTCTGTGTTGGAAAGATGTCCAAAAGGCAAGAGGAAGGAAAATTAGCCCATGACCTAGTTAAATCATGCATTGACTAGCCTATGGTTCAGTCTTTAAAGTTCCCTCTTTTTTTGGGAATTGAACCTAGGGCCTTGCACCTGCTAGGCAAGTGTCCTACAACTGAGCTACACCCTCAGCCCTTTTTTTTTTTTGTTTTTGTTCTAAGACAGGCCTCCTTAAATTGCCCAAGCTGGCCTGAACTTGGGATCCTCCCACCTCAACCTTGAACTGAGATTACTGGTGCTCTCCATCACACCTGGCTTTCAGTCTTTAAAGGTTTTATTGTTTTTAAAGTTTTTTTTTTTTTTGATTTTGTGTTTTAAATAAGATTGGTTTGTTTCTTCCAGTTTTTGTCATTATGAAAGATGAATATCTGATTGATAGACTTATTTGTACTTCCATATAAAGATCTTGGTATTATGAAATTTGATGGAATTTGTCATCGTAATCCTTACAGGAAGGGAATTGAAAAGTTGGCAGCTGTAAAATTTGTTATTGGTCTTAAAAAAAGGCAGAAGTTATCCAATTTGAGAAATGATGAATGTTTTAGGGTCTGTTAAGATGGTAGTTAACAAGCAGTTGCCCAGTAACCTAATTTTTGAAAAATGTTATCTGTCAAGTGTTTGCACTTCTGCTTTGTGGAAAGCATCAAGTAAGGCCTGTGGAGGGGGAAGAAATGCAATTTTTAAAATTTCTTTGTGGTACTGGGGTTTGAACCCAGGGCTTCACACTTGTTAGGCAAACTCTCTACTAGTAAGCTATATTCCCATCCCAGAAATGCAAATTTCCTAAGGGATTTTAGAATCATTTACATACCATAATCATTTACATATGTTATGGTTTGGGGTGAAGAGAAAGACATTTGTAACCCTAATTTTGGTTAGTTCTTATTGGCAACCCTTGATGTTGTTGGCCATGAACTTTCAGTTATACATTGTTTATAGGTAATATAAATGTACTTTAAATAATTTTTTTATAGGTGCAGGTGTGTGAAATAATTTTTTTCATAAGAAATTGTATTTATGTGGCTATTTTATGTTGGAGTCTAAACTTGGGCTTTAAGTTTACATGGAATGCTTTCCTACAAACCTTGAATGTTCTCTTGGACGTTGTCAGAAGCAATTCATGTGGTTTAAAGTCAGTGAGAAGGGATACATAGATCTTCCTTTAGAAATGTTGAATATAATAGTACAGTAAAAGGAATGTCTCTATGTACATGTTTCCTAATGCTTGTCCTATGATCTGCTTGATAGCTGACATGCAAGATGTTTAACTTTCATTTCTCCCTCTGTGGAAGGGAGCAAGTGTAACAGAAACCAATTAAGGTGCAGGTGTTTTGGGGAAGGTAACATGGCTATAACAACGGTTCTTTCTTTCGGGGAGAGTGCTGGGAATTGAACCCAAGGCCTCACAATGCTAGGCAAGCACTGTACCATGGAGTTATATTTCCAGCCCCAATACAACAGTTCTTGAATGACAGTAAACTCTCTTTGGAGTCCTTGATATTTTTAAAAGTGTAAAGAGGCTCTAGTATACAGAAATGAACACTGAATTAACTGAGTCAAATCTGCAAGCCTTAACTCTATCCCATAAATAATTGTATGATCTTAGACAAATCCTTTATTTTTTCCAGGTCTCTGCCTTGTCATTTGCAGAGAAAGTTTGTGCTAGTTGTTCTATACTGTCATTGTTGTTATTTATTATTATTATTATTATTATTATTATTATTTTGGTACCAGGGATACTTAGTCACTGAGCTATATCACCAGACCTTTTTTTATTAAAATATATTTTTTTTACAGACACATTTTGATTTATTGTACACAAATGGGGTACAGCTTTTCATTTCTGTTGTATACAGTGTATATTCACACCATTTATGTAATCATACATATATATAGGGTAATACTGTCTGTTTCATTCTACTGTTTTTCCATTCCCACCTCCTCCCACCCCTTTTTCCTCTACACCATCCAAAGTTCTTTCATTCTTCTCTTCCCCACCACCCCCCATCGTTATATATTGTCATACACTTATCAGAGAAAACATTCAGCCTTTGGTTTTTTGGGCTTGGCCTATTTCACTTAGCATGATATTTTCCATCTTCATCCATTTACCAGCAAATGCCATAATTTTATTCTTCTTTATGGCTGAATAATATTCCATTGTGTATATATACCACAGTTTCTTTATCCATTCGTCAATTGAAGGGCATCTAGGTTGGTTCCACAATCTAGCTATTGTGAATTGAGCTGCTATGAACATTGATGTGGCTGCATCACTGTAGTATGCCGAATTTTTAAGTCCTTTGGGTATAGGCCAAGGAGTGGGATAGCTGGGTCAAATGGTGGGTCCATTCCAAGCTTTCTGAAGAATCTCCATACCGCTTTCCAGAGTGGCTGCACCAATTTGCAACACCACCAGCAATGTATGAGTGTGCCTTTTTCCACACATTCACATCAACACTTACTATTGCTTGTGTTCTTGATAATAGCCCTTCTAATTAGAGTTTGATGAAATCTTAGGGTGGTTTTAATTTGCCTTCCTCTAATTACCAGGAATGAAGAGCACTTTTTCATATATTTGTTGATCACTCATCAGCCCTTTTTAATTATTTTTTTATTTTTTTGGCACAGGGGATTGAACCCAGGGGTGCTTTACCACTGAGTCACATCTCTAGCCCCCTTTTCTTTCCTGGATATCAGGGATTGAATTCAGGGGCACTTGAATACTGGGCCACATCCCCAACCCTATTTTGTAATGTATTTAGGGGTAGAGTCTCACTGAGTTGCTTAGCACTCACTCCACTTTTGCTGAGGCTGGCTTTGAACCCCTGATTCTCTCATCTCAGCCTCCCAAGCTGCTGGGATTACAGATGTGTGTCACTGAGCCCGACCCCCTTTTATTCCTCCTGGAGATAGGGTCTTCCTAAGTTTCTTAGGGGCCTGACTAAGTAACTGAGGCTGTCCTTGAACTTGTGATCCTCCTGCCTAAACCTCCCAAGCTACTGGAATTATGGGTGTCTGCCCAGCTCCATAGAGTTATTTTTAAAAAGTAACTCTACTTATATGGGTATGATCATTTTTCATTTTATCTGTTTTTTGGGGAGCAGGTAGAAAAGTATTGATGAGGGAAAGTTTTTTTTTAATTCATTATATATTTTTTTCTTCTTAAGACTTACATAGTTAGTATCCAAGGGCAGTGAGTGGCACATGCCTGTAATCCCAACAACTCTGGAGGCTGATGCTGGAGGATCCCAAGTTTGAGGTCATTCTTAGCAACTTATGCAGACTCTCTGCAGCTTAGTGAGACCCTGTCGCAAAATTAAAAAAATGACGGGGAATTCAGCTTAATGGTAAAGCATCCCTGGGTTCAATCCTCAGTACAAAAACAAACAAAAAAAAAGGTGAGTACAAAAAACAATGACCATTATATGACTAGGATACAGATGTTTTGTTGCTAACACGTGCCATAGTGTCATGTATATATACTTATACAAACGTTTACTGGGAAGGAAAAACATTTTTGCTGGAAATTTTGTTGATTATACTTAGCAATATGTTGTTTGGTGGTGGTGGTAGTGGAGTATTTTTTTTCCTTACCCCCCACCCCTCCCACCCCTCTTTTCCCTCTATGCAGTCCCTCCTTCCTCCATTCTTGCTTCCCTCCCACCACCCCATTATGTATCATCATCCGCTTATCAGCGAGATCATTCGACCTTTTAGTTTTTTATGACTGGCTTATCTCACTTAGCATGATATTCTCCAATTTCATCCATTTGCCTGCAAATGCCATGATTTTATTATTCTTTATGGCTGAGTAATATTCCATTGTATATACAGACCACAGTTTCTTTATCCATTCATCAATTGAAGGACTTCTAGGTTGGTTCCACAATCTGGCTATTGTGAATTGAGCAGCTATGAACATTGATGTGGCTGCATCTCTGTAGTATGCTGAGTTTAAGTCCTTTGGGTATAGGCCAAGGAGTGGGATAGCTGAGTCAAATGGTGGGTCCATTCCAAGCTTTCTGAGGAATCTCCATAGGAGTTTGAACCCAGAGGTGCTTGTGACTGAGCTACACCCCCAGCCCTTTTAATTTTTTATTTTGAAAGGAGCTCTGCCAGAGTTGTTGAGGCTGGCCTGGAATTTGTGATCCTTCTACCTCAGCCTCCTGAGTTGCTTGGATTACAGGCATGTGCCACCACACCAAAAAGGAATATGTTGAAAGGTTACTACATCTAGTGTATTTCTGTTCATTTTATGATTGAAGGTGGTACTTCTGAAAATAATTATATTAACTCTAGCCAATTGTTCTTTTTGCTCTGGAAAAGCGTTCTTTGAATTTTTCCGGGTAGCCACTGTTTTCAGATCCTTTTTCTGGAACTTTCTCTTGAAGTTTTGACTTAAAATAGCTATTCCTGTTATCTATAGCCCAGGTCTTTTGTTAATGGTTCCATGCAACATTTAAGAAATTATTGATATGGCAATAGTATTGTTGTAACAATAACCTACCCTCCATATTTTATTAGTTGCTCCAATACTTCAGTAACTTGAGTATCAACAAGGGGTAAAGTACCATACTGTGCTAGGATAATAAAAATTCCTGCCCTCTGCTTGGCATTTTGGTCCAAATCTGTAATCCTAGCCACTCATCCTCTGGCTGAGGCAGGAGGATCACAGTTTCTATGTTAGTCTGGGCAACTTAGGGAGATCCTGTCTCAAAAAATAATAAAGGACTGGAACTGTAGCTCAATGGTACAGCAACCCTGGGTTCAATAGCCAGTACTGTACACAAAAAAATTGCTGCCCTCCAAAGGTATTCTTTTTTATTACTTAATTTTAGTTCTATATAATATTGGTATTTATTTTGATGTAATTATACAAGCATGGAATCATATTTGCTCCAGTTCTGTCCTTAGTACTTCCTCTTGGCCTCTCCTCCCTCCCCCTGTTCACTTTCATCTGCTTACTGATCTTACTTCTATTTATAGCTTTATAAAAACCATTAGTGGGAAAAAAAACCGTTAGTACATTATGGATATACGTAAAGGTGAAATTCTCTGTGCTATGTTCATGTTATGTTCATAGGAGAGTTTGTTGAGATTTATTCTACCATTCATCCCTTTTCCTATTCCTTCTTCAGGGGCTGGGGAGATAGCTCAGTTGGTAGAGTGCTTGCCTTGTAAGCACAAGGCCCTGGGTTCGATCCCCAGCACCGCAAAAAAAAAAAAAAATCCTATTCCTCCTTCAACCCCCTCAATCCCTTTCCTCTACTCCACTGATAACTCTTCTACTTTCATAGAATTCCTTCCCCCTTTCTAAAGGTATTATTTTTTGTGGGGAGAGTACTGCGGATTGAACTCTGGGGTACTTAACCACTGAGCCACACCCCAGTTCTAGTTTCTGTTTTATTTAGAGACAGGGTCTCAGTGAGTTCCTTAGCACCTTGACATTGCTGAGGCTGGATTTGAACTCGTAATCCTCCTTCCTCAGCCTCCCAAGCCGCTGGGATTACAGGCATGTGCCACCATGCCCGGCTCTAAAGGTATTCTTGAAAGAAACAGACAGAAAGAAGAGAAAATAAGAAGTTGCAGATCAGTCCTAACCTGCAAATACAGTAGTTATGATAAGGATAAGAAATGAAAGAGCATGATGTGATGGAGCAATTCTGTAATCCCAGTTACTGGGGAGGCTAAGGCAGGAGGATAATGAATTTGTGACTAGTCTCAGCAATTGAGTGAGATCCTTTCTCAGAATAAAAAAGGACTGAGGATGTAGCTTAGTGGTAATGTGCCCATGAGTTCAGTCCTCAGTACCCACTCCCCCCAAAAAGAAAAGAAAGGTAGGAAACCCTGGTTTTGGGGATGTCTAGGAAAGTTTTGCAGAGAAAATGGTAACCATATGAGCCTTTTTTGGCTATGTTGCCTTGGCTGGTCTCAAATTCCTGGATTCAAGGGATCCTCCTGTGTCAACCTTACAAGTGCTGGGACTACAGGCATGCACAGTCTTGCCAGTTCTGTATTGAGTCTTCAGTGAATTAGCAGTTAAGGTCTTGACTGTGAGAGGGCAGTCCAGGTAAATTATTATGGCTAAAAATTTCATCTTATTTCCCACATAGCAGAGGAAATGAGACATGCACAAATAATTCGGGAGCATGATATGAAATGATAAATACTACATGAGGTAAAAAGTAAGTTGCTGTGGGAGTTCAGAGCAAGAAGACATTTATTTTTTCTGTGGTGATAGGGATAGAACCCAGGGTCTTGAGCATGCATGCTCATAAGCACATACTCTACCATTGAGCTCTGCTTCCAACCCAGGAAGACATTTCTGGTGGAGATCAAGAAATATTAGAGATATAGTATTTGAATCTGGCCCTTGGTGGATGGGTTCAGTTTTGACCAAGAAGGCTATGGGAGGCCTCCAAATGTGAGGGGGTAGCAGTTTGAACAAAGAAGGTTTTACATATCAGCATTTTTTGCAAGGTCAACTTAGAATTTTTTTTAGTGGTGCTGGGGATTGAACCCAGGGTCTTGGGAATGCAAGGGAAACACTCCACCAACTGAGCTATATCCCCAGCCCCCAACTTAGAATTTTTTTAACTCAACTCCTGAACAAACACTGTATAACTATTTTACAGTTTGTATGTTAGCTTTTGTGGCTTGATATTCTTATAAAAACTACTTGTGCCCTGTGAAAGGACTGATAATTTCAGTTCAGAATTATTTAAGAGTAGCTGATGGTCTAGGCAAGAGTGCTTGCCTAGCACGTGTGAGGCACTGGGTACTATCCTCAGCACCATATAAAAATAAATAAATAAAATAAAGGTATGGTGTCTATCTAAAACTAAAAAAATTTAAAAAAGAGTAGCTGGACACTGTGGTGCATGTCGGTAATCCCAGCAGTAGCTATTCAGGAGTTGAGGCAAGAGGATCTCTAGTTTGAGGCTGCCAACGTGGGCAACATAGGGAGACCTTGTCTTAAAGAAATGGACTGGGGATGTAACTGAGAGGTAGAGGTGGGCAAGGTATGGGGTTCAAAACAAAACAAAATGACTGTTAAAAGCATTACCTTTGAAATTCTGTGAATTTAATGCACAAGGTTTGAATAACTATGATCAAATTATGTCCTTAGTTGTCTTTGTTTTGGTCAGTTGAAATTGTCAGTTAACTTTTGGGCAACATTGACATTGTAAAATTCAAAATAGGACTGGAGGCGGGTAGCCCAGCAGTAGAGCACTTGCCTACCATGTCCAAGGCTGTGGGTTTGATTTCCAGCACTGAAAAAAAAAAAAAACGCAAAATAAAAAAATAATGTGTTTTTGAGTATTATTGGATTAAAGATTCATTATTTGCTTATTTCATTTATATTAGTCAGTTTTTGGTTTTTGAAAGATAGCATCCTATATTAAATGCAATAGTACTTGTTTTGAAAATGTGAATTTGTTCCAACAATATTGACATATCAGGGAAGAATTTGAGCAGAAGGCACAATTTACATTTGTTTATGGAAGATTTTGTCTGCAGGGTCAGGGGTCAGCAATCTATGACCTACTGACCAATGGCCCTTTTTCAAAAAGTAAAATTCTATTGGAGTCCATCCATACTTATTTGTTTATGTTGTCTGGATGCTTTTGTACCACAGTTGTAGAGTTAGTTATGTTAGAGACCTTATGGCCTACTAAACCTAAAATGTTTATTTGTCCCTTTATAGAAAGAGTTTGCTGATTATTGGGTTAGGTAAATGGGGCAAATGAACTACACCCAGCTGAACAGAACTATACAAAAGTACATGTGTATACATGCATACACTTCAGGCATCTACCAAATACCCCAGTTGACCACTTGTATTATGAACCACACCCATCTACATCTGTTACAATTTTACATCCGATTTCAGATAACCTTCCTTCTACCACTTCACAATAATTCACCAGCTGCAACCCTTCTGATGCCCACTTCCACAAGCAAACTACAGGTCTTTTCTCAAGGTAAAGTGCTGTATTTATTGTTGTATATGTATATTTCTTAATCATTTAACTTATGTACTCTATGTAAAACTGTGCTACCATTTCTAACAATTTATTAGGTTTCTTTCTTTAAAAAAGATGTCACTGACAAAGTTTTGAATGCTATGCTTCTAACCTCATTTTTTTTTATGAGTTCTTTGGTATTGGTTATACAACTTCAGGAACGCATATATTACATTATTGAGAAACTGACTAATTGTTTTCTTCTAAAAGGTTCTAATTCATTCACCAGATATTTCTAGGGTGGTGCAGAGATTGAGTTATTGGGCATAAAGCAGTTATATTAGTGTTTGGGATGTTATAATTACTCAAATGTTAGTTATTACTGATTACTATTTGTTTCTTTTTTTTTTTTGCAGTGCTGGGGATTTGAACCCAGGGCCTTGTGCTTGATGGCAAGCACTCTACCAACTGAGCTATATCCCCAGCCCCTGATTACTATTATCATGTGTCAGAAACTATTTTTTTTTTTAAATTTTTTTGTACCAGGGGTTGAACCCAGGGGTGCTTAACCACTGAGCAACATACCCAGCCCTTTTTTTAAATAACTTTTTTAGCCATAGATGAACACAAAATATTCATTTTTTTTTTAATTATAATTCCCATTTTATTTTTTTTCCAGAAGATAGCTTTTCTTCACTCATGAAGGACCCAGCTCCTTACATAGACTTTGGTGGAGGTCGTGGGGCAGCACCAGCGGGTCTAAAACGGGGTGGGGGTGTTGGGTCCTTCTTGGCTTCACGAGATCGATTCCTGACCACCTTGCTGTGAATGGCACAACTCACACAGTAATGCAGCTTCACATAGAGCTTGGGAAGCACATAAGCGTCGAAAACACTTGCTTTGGAAATGTCCCTGACGGCTGCAGCCTCTACAATGTTTCGAATGACGAACTTCTTAATGGCCTTGTCCTTGGGCACACACCTAGGACAGTTTGTGCAACGAATAGGCTGCACATGGATGTGGCCCTTTTGGGCACGACCATTATTCTTTCTTTCTTTGGTCATCTTGGAAGCGAGGACCCAAGAGAGCTCATTTTTTTTAATGTGGTGCCAAGGATCGAACCCAGTGCCTCACATGTGCCAGGCAAGTGCTCTATCACTGAGCCACAACCCTAGTGCATGCCCAGCTCTTTTTTATTATTTATTTTGGGACAGTGTCTTGTTAAGTTGCTGAAGTTTACTTTAAACTTGTGATCCTCCTGCCTCGGCCTCCCAAGCCCCTGGCTAGAAACTTTTAAATGCTTCTGTGACAAGTAACATAATAAGGGCACTGTTTCTGTGGAGCTTGTATTGCCTTTTTTTTTTTGGTACCAGGAATTTAACTCAGGAGCACTCCACCACTGAGCCATATCCCCAGCCCTATTTTGTATTTTATTTAGAGACGGGTCTCTCTGAGTTGCTTAGGACCTCGCTTTTGTGGAGACTGACTTTGAACTTGTGATCCTCCTGCCTCAGCCTCCTGAGTTGCTGGGATTACAGACATGCACCACAACGCCTGCTTACTTGTATTGTACTATTAAAAATATTTATTAATATATGTTTTGACTAATAATTCAGTCCTCCCCCCAAAAATGTTATTAAAATATTTTTATCTGTTCTTTATATATATATATATATATGACAGTAGAGTGAAAAGGATATTCTAATATCCATCCACAGATCAAAGACATTTACTTAAAACAATTTACTAACTGTAATCCCAGCAACTCACTTATAATTCCAGTGATTCAGGAGGCTGAGGTAGGAAGATCATATTTTGAGGCCAATCTTGGCAATTTAGTGAGAACCTGTCTCAAAAAATAAAAAGGACTGGGGATGTAGCTCAGTGTTAGAGAGTCCCTGGGTTCAATCCCCAGCCCCTGCCCCCACCAAATAATAAAAAAACAATTTTCTAGTCAGAATCTTAATGACTTTGTGCCATATTTTATTTTTGAAAATTTTTAATTTGTTCTGATTAATTCTACATGACAGTAGAATGCATTTATACATTTTGATCATACATAAATGGAGTGTAATTTTTCATTTTTCTGATTATACATAGGAATCACATTGGTCATGCAGTCATATATGTACATGAGTTAATAAATGTCTGCTTCACTCTACTATCATTCCTACCCCCATACCCCTTCCCTTCCCTTCACTCCCCTCTACCTAATATAAAGTAACTCTGTTCTTCCCTACCCTGCCTTATTGTGAATTAGCATATCAGAGAAAACATTTGGCCTTTGATTTTTTTTCAGGTTTGACTTTGTGCCATATTTTATTAAATGATTTTTTTTTGGCTAGGGATTGAACCAGGTCTTATACATGCAAAGTGTGGACTCTGCCACTGAGCTATGTCTCAGTCTTGAAGAGTGCTAAGGGCACTCTAAACACTGAGCTACATACCCAATCCTTTTAAATTTTTTATTTTGAGATGGGGTCTTGCTAAGTGGCTGACCTTGAACTTGTAATCTTTCTGCTTCAGCCTCCCCAGGTGTTGGGATTATAGGGATGGACCACTGAGTTTTGCTAAATGATTGTTTTTTATTTTTTTAAATAACTATAAACTCAGAGGACAAATCTGATTCATCTAAGGATATAAAAAAGAGTCATCCCCTTTTTCATAAGGTATAAAAAGTAAAAAAATATCATTTTATAGTAATAGAAAATTTGTAAAAATAGAAGAATTCAGATTCTCATATGCTCTTTATCCACATTTACTTTATCATTCTTTTTGTATTATCATCTTTCTTAATAATTTGTGAGTAAATTGCAGACATGATGCCTGTTGTCCCTGAGTAGTTTGATATGTATTTCTCCAATAAGAATACTCTTAGGTAACCCTGGTACAGTTAGCAAAATTAGAAATTAGCATTCATACAATATTATTTCCTAATCTATAGACCTTATTCACATTTTGCTAATTGCTTCATAAAGTTCTTCATAATGAAAGCAAATTTAATTTCTGGTGGATGATCCAGTTCTGGAACACAATGTTGCATTTCATTCTCATTTCTCTCTAATTTGGAGTTTGCTTTGCTATTTTTTTTTTTTTACTTTATTTTGGGGAGTGGGTATTAAGGGGCAATTTGCTACTGAGCTACATTCTCAGCCTTTTTTATTTTTTATTTTGCTAAGTCATCCAGGCTGGCCTTGAACTTGGGATACTTTTGTCTGGGCCTCTAGAGTCAGTTGAATTTGTCTTTTCCTTATGATGATGTATTTTCATAGGAATACTATGAAGTGATATATTCTTTTCAGCACATTTTCTTAGGCATTGATATCTTTGCTTGTGCTATATTTTAAATTTCCTTTGCTTTTAGCATTAAGCTGTTAACTCATTCTCTGCCATTTAATTTTAGACATTTGAAGTTAGGCTTGGCTGATTTTCTAAAGAGTTGGGGACTCTGTACATTTTGCCTATCCCCTCATTTTCTTGCTTTTTTCCTCGTACCACAGAAGTTCAAAATGAAGTACCCTGATTTTAAATTTTCATTGTATTCTGTGTTTCTAGCTAAGTTAAGGGTGAATGTTTCATATTAAAGTTACTAGACCTGTTACTTGTTAAGCATATGAAATTGTGAATTTCTTTCCGAAGCTTACCATAGTGCCTCCAACATAGTTTAGTATCTTAGTTTTTTTTTTTTTTTCCTTTGCATACTGGGGTTGAATCCAGGGCCTTGCACATGCTAGGCAAGTACTTCACCACTGAGCTACACCCCACCCCTTTTAAAATTTTTAAATTTTGAGACAGAGTCTCTCTAATTGCTGAGGCTGGCTTCAGACTCTAAATCTTTGCTCAGTCTCCCAGGTAGCTGGGATTACAGTTTGGGCACCACCACTCATGGTTTAGTATCTCAGGCCTATCAACAGAGGGGAAAATATTTTAGGCTACTAAATGACTTCAGGGTTGTTTATTGTTGTTTTGCTTGTTTTTATTTTTGCTCATCACCAGTGTTGCGAATTTGCAGTCCTCCTGCCTCAGCCTCTTGAATTGCTGGGATTACAGGTGTGTGTCATCATGCCTGGTGCTATTCTCATCTTAATAGACATTTACTGCTCCTTTGTACAAGTTGATTTGTTATTTCCTTTAATGGAAAAAAAAAGATGAATGCAGACCAGTTTTCTCCTTCGAGGTACTTACATTCAATTAGAAATTACTCTGAGTTTAAATAAATAACTATAATAATGTTTTGCTTATTATAAGAGAAGTAAAAGAAAATTCTGTGGGAGAAGGAAAATAGGACTTCTTTGATCTAAAAGTTGTGATAAGATAAGATTGGAGAGGAGAGGAGAGTACAAGTACCCCTACAGAGAGCTTCCTATGCTATGTTTAGGAGTTTGTACTTTATCCTTATTTATAAACATGGGAAGCCTTTGAATGTTTTGAGCATGAGTCTGATGTATGTGAGTCTGTTGTGTGGGAGTTATGCTAGTTGGAAATATTGAAAAGATAGAACAATCTTTTTTTACTGATTAATTGTGGTGCTAGGGTTGCAACCTATGGCCTCACACATGTTAAATAGGTACTGTACCAGTGAGCTGCACCTTCAACACAGAACAGTTCTTTAGTCAAGGAATATACTTAGGAGCATATAGGCGTATACCTCCACTTACCCCTACTGCCTCCTCCCAAATAGTAGCACATCCTAAGTATCAACTGAGTGATGTGGACAAATACGTTATAATAAATAAGTGGTTTAGTACTTGAATCAGGAATAGAATGAAATGGTTAAAAAGGTGGAATTTCAAGACAGGTGAAGTTCGTTTTTGTGTATACTTTCTTCCTCTTCCCTTTTCCATTCCAAATATAATAGTAAAAGATATAAATAACCTGTATTCCTAAATGTTGTCAACCACTGGTTTGTTTTCCATGATTTATCTCTGACATCTGATTTCTAAATATTTTTGATATGTTTTTCTGGACTGGAGCTAGTGTTATCTTTTTGAAGTACAAAAACAGATGCTATTTTCCCCCTCTATACCTCTGCCCCCTGTCTATATATACATATACATATACATATACATATACATATACATATACATATACATATACATATGTATTTTTTTTTTTTTTGGTACCAGGAATTGACCACGGGTGCTTACCACCGAGCAACATCCCCAGCCCTTTTTATTTTGAGGCAAGGTCTCATTAAGTTGCTGAGGGACTTGCTAAGTTGCTGAGTCTGGCCTGGAACTTGGAATTGTCTTGCCTCAGTCTCCCCAGCTCCTGGGATTACAGGTGTGTGCCACTGTGCCCTGCTATCTCTGCCCTCTTAAACCCATTACAATTTTTCTCTTTATGCAGAGACAGAACTCCAGTTCTCTTCTAAAGATCTTCCACCAATTTCTTTGCAGTGTTGGGGATTGAACCTAGGGCTCTTGCATGCTAAGCAAACATTCTAAAACTGAGCTACACCCTCAACAAAAGACCCTTTTATTAGCCAGGCATGGTGGCACATTGCCTGTAATCCCAGGGGCTTGGGAGGCTGAGGCAGGAGGACCACAAGTTCAAAACCAGCCTCAGCAGCTTAGTGAAACCCTGTCTCAAAATAAAGAATAAAAAGGGCTGAGGATATGACTCAGTTGTTGAGCACCCCTGAGTTCAATCCCTGGTACAAAACCCAAAACCCAAACAAAAACCAACAACAAAATCCCACATTTTCTTTTACAACCAGTCATAACTAGAACAGATTTTTTACCTTGTTTTCTTTCTTTTTTTTTTAAATGTTGATAGACCTTTATTTATTTATTTATATGTGGTGCTGAGTATCAAACCCAGTGCCTCACACATGCTAGGCAAGCTCTCTACCACTGAGCCACAACCCCAGCCCTACCCTGTTTTCTTGACTCTTGGCACATTCTTCACCACCTGTCTTCATTTGAAGATTCTGTCTTTGGGAGGGTATAGGTAGTGGTATATGGATGAAATTATTTGATAAAACAAAAATCAAAGTGCTAAAACAAAACATTTCTTAATGTTCCCTGTAGTTTGACCCACATGAATATGGTGACCTTGGTTGCAATTTAAATGTTTTGTTTTAGGTATTATGTGGAGTAAACTAAAAAGTAAGGTAGAACCAGACATGGTGGCACACACCTGTAATCTCTATGATTTGGGAGACTGAGACTGGATCCCAAGTTCAAGGACAGTCTTGGCAACTTAAGGAGACCCTGTCCAAAAGAAAAAAAGTAGTAATGTAAAGTGCAGATTTGATTTATGTAATGCTGAATTATTACTCAAATTTGTAATTTCTTACCTCCCTTGTGGCATTTATATCTTTGCATTTACAACAATAGTCAGGGATTTATTAATTTTAAAAGGTTTTTAGAAAGTGTGACACTTTCTGACAAATTCCGAGTAGTGTTTACTTGCTCAGGTAGTCACTCTTGATACTGAGCCTAGTAAAACAAGCAGTTTAGGTTCTGTCCTGCAATGCTTTTATACTCAAATAACATTGGCAAGTGGATATTTATTTATTTGGTACTGGGGACTGAATTTAGAGACACTTTACCACTGAGCTACATAACAGTCCTTTTCTAAATTTTTAAAAAACATTTTTACTTTCTGTTTTAATTAGTTATATCCAGTCCTTTTTTATTTTTTATTTTGAGACAGGGTCTTGCCACGTTTTTGAGCCTGGTCTTGGACATCTGATCCTCCTTCCTCAACCTCCCCAGTCCCTTGGATTACAAACCTGCACCAAACTGCTTTGCCAGGTCTGGTGGTGCGTATCTGCAATCCCAGTGACTGGGGAGGCTGAGCCAGGAGGATCACAAGTTTGACACCAGCCTCAGCAACTTAGGGAGACCCTGTCTCAAAATTAAGAAAAAAAAGAAAAGAAAAAGGGCTGGGAATGTAGCTAGGTGGTTAAGTACCCCTGAGTTCAGTTCCAGGTATGTATGTATATATGTATAAATAAATAAGTAAATAAATAAATATATGGACTGATTCATTAATTTGCATGTCATTCTTGCTCTGGCACCATGCTAATCTTGGTATCATTCCAATTTTAGAACATGTGCTACCAAAGAGAGCACTATGGAAAAATATTTTAAAAGTTAAATTATTATGAACAAGTGATGCTGTAAAACAGTAACAGTTCTCAAATTTGAATATATATATTTGATGCAGTGAAGCAAATTAAAATGATAAAAAATAAAATATGGTAGATAATAATAAAATATCAACATATGGACTAGTCTGTATAAATTTTATTATAGCTTACAATTCTGGATTGTTTCTGCTTGCTGTAATCCTTCAAGAACATTTGCACATGCAGAAAAATATTCCTTGTGTGACTGCTTGCTTCTTTTCTCATTTTTGTTCTTTGGTTTCTCATTTCTCTACCCTTGGAGTAAAAATTATGTATTGTGATGGAAGATTACAGGGTAAATAAAAAGTTGGTAGGTCCCAAACTGAACTTTTAATATGTTTTAATTTTCTGTAGAGGCATTAAAGATAACATAGATACATTAAAGAAGAAAGAATTCTCCAAATGTTGATTGATTGGTTGATACTGGGAATTGAACCCAGTGTGCTTTTACCACTGAGCTACACCCACAGCACTTTTTTATTTTTTATTTTGTAACAGGGTTTCTCTATTATTTTGCTTAGGGCCTCCCTACAGTGCTGAGCCTGGCTTTGAATTTGTGATCCTCCTGCTTCAGCCTCCTAACATTTCTGGGTTTCTAGGCATGCATCACCTTGCCCAGCCAAAAGTTATTTTAAAGCAGTATTTCTTAAAGGGCCACTGTTGACTTTTGGGCTAAGTAATTATTTGTTGTGGAAGGATTCTTATTTGCATTGTAAGGTGTTTAGTAGTCGTCTTTGTTATTTCTACCCACCAGAAGCCCGTGACAATTCCCATTATGCTTGTGACAGCCAGAATCATCTCTAGACATTCACCCATGTCCTAGGGACAGAATTGCTCCCATTGGGAATTGCTGTCTTAAAGCGGTGGTTTTTATGTTTTACCGCCATGGTTCTTTTAGTTTTTGAACGTACACACTTTGACTTTGTATTCATTAAATTTGCAATCATTTTTTCCACTGTTATAGCTTTCATAGATTTTTGTTTTTATCCTTTTTATTGTGATAAAATGTATAAAACTTAAATTTTACTATTTTAACCTTGTTTTTCAATGCTAGGAATTGAACCTAGGGCTTCACGCATGCTAGGCAAGCAATTTACTGCCAGACTACATCACCAGTGCTAGTTTTAACCATTTATAAGTGTGCAATTCAGTGGCATTTAGTACATTTGCTGTATTGTATAACCATCACCACTATCTATTTCCAGAACTTTTCCATTATCCTGAATAGAAACTACATACACATTAAACAATATTTTCCCATTTCACCCTCTTCCCAGCCCTGGTTATCTCTATTCTGCTTTGCTTCTTTGATAGTGTTTGATGTTTTTCATATTTTTGTTAGAAGCCATGAAGGAAGGGGCCTCCTCCCTGTCAATGGAGGTGTTCAGTTTCTTCAACTGCTCCAAGTTGGGAACCTTGGGTTTCCTGGGGGTGGTTGGACACCTGATACGTGCTGCTGCATTTGCAGGGGTGGGTACTGAGTAGTTGTATGGTGTGGCCTGATTGATCATGATGGCTTACTTGGTGCATGGTCTCATTAGGTACAGAATTACAGCAAGGCCCTAGATGATAAAGGATATGATGTGCACCAGCTCTTTGGCCCAGGCATTCTTGAGAAAGGTAGCCATTTTCACTGCCATCTTCTTTCATATCTATTTTCAATACATTTACTTTGTTCACATTCCTTTTTTAAAAAATTTTAATTTGTTCTAATTAGTTATACATGACAGTAGGATGCATTTTGACATATACACAAAGAGTATAAATTCTCATTCTTCTGGTTGTACATGGTATAGTTACACCATTTGTGTAATCATGTATGCACATAGGGTAATAATGTCTGAATCATTCTACTATCCTTCCTACTCTCATACCCCTCTCCTCCCTTCATTCTCCTTTGTCTAATCTAAAGTACCTAACCCACCCTTATTGTGAATTACCATCCACATATCAGAGAAAAAAATTTAGCCTTCGATTTTTTGTGACTGGCTTATTTTGCCTAGCATGATATTCTCCAGCTCCATCCATTTACCTGCAAATACCATTATTTCATTCTTTAAGGCTGAGTAATATTCCATTGTGTTCCCTTGTGTATATATACCACAATTTCTTTATCCATTAACCTGTTGAAACCCTAGGTTAGTTCCATAGTTTAGCTATTGTGAATTGAACTGCTGTAAACATTGATGTAGCTATGTCCCTGTAGTATGCTGTTTTTAAGACCTTTGGGAATAGACCAAGGAATGGGATAGCTGGGTCAAATGGTTGTTCCATTCCAAGTTTTCTGAGGAATATCCACACTGCTTTCCAGAGTGTTTGCACCAATTTGCATTTCCACCAGCAATGTATGAGTTTACCTTTTTCCCCACATCCTGGCCAACATTTATTGTTGCTTGTATTCTTGATAATTGCCATTCTGACTGGAGATGGAGTCTCTGTAGTTTCAATATGCATTTCTCTAATTGCTAAAGATGATGAACATTTTTTCATGTTTGTTGATTGATTGTATTTCTTCTGTGAAGTGTCTGTTCAGTTCCTTAGCCCATTTATTGATTGGGTTATTTGTTGTTTGGATGTTAAGTTTTTTGAGTACATTATGTATCTTGGAGATCAGTGCTATACCTGGTGTGCATGTGGTAAGTATTTTTCCCATTCTGTAGGCTCACTCTTCAAATTATTGTTTCCTTTGCTGATAAAATGATTTTTAGTTTGAATCTATCCCATTTATTGATTCGTAATTTTACTTCTTGCTCTTTAGGAGTCTTGTTAAAGAAATCAGGTCCTAAACTGACCTGATGAAAATTTGGGCTTACTTGTTCTTCTGTTAGGCACAGGGTCTCTGTCTTAGTGCCTAAGTCTTTGCTCCACTTTGAGTTGATTTTTGTGCAGGGTGGGAGATACAGAGGTTTAATTTCATTTTGTTACATATAGATTTCCAGTTTTCCCAGCACCATTTGTTGACGAGGCTATCTTTTCTCCAATGTATATTTTTGGCACCTTTGTCTAGTATGAGATAACTGTATGTATGTGGGTTTGTCTTCTATTTTGCACCATTGGTCTACATGTCTCTTTTGGTGCCAAAAACTGTGCTGTTTTTGTTCTCTTGCTCTGTAGTATAGTTTAAGTTCTGGTATTGTGATGCCTCCTGCTTCATTGTTCTTGTTAAGAATTGCCTTGGGTTTTCTGGGTCCCCTGTTTTTCCAAATGAATTTCATGATTGTCTTTTTCTACTTCTTTTTTTTTTTTGGTGGAGCTGGGATTTGAACCCAGGGCCTTGTGCTTGCGAAGTGAGCACTCTATCAACTGAGCTATATCCCCAACTTGCCCTGCCTTTTCTATTTCTAAGAAGAATGTCATTGGGATTTTCATAGGAATCACATTAAATTTATATAACACTTGGTAGTATAGCCTTTTGACAATGTTAATTCTGCCTATCCAAGAACATGGGAGATCATTTCATCTTTTAAAGTCTTTTTCAGTTTCTTTCTTTAGTCTTCTGTAGTTTTCATTGTAGAGGTCTTTCACCTCTTTTGTTAGATTGATTCTCAAATATTTTATTTTTTGAGGCCATTTCTCTTGCAGTGGATTCATCACTGATGTATAGGAATGCATTTGA
Source organism: Sciurus carolinensis (assembly GCF_902686445.1). Lineage (NCBI taxonomy): Eukaryota > Metazoa > Chordata > Mammalia > Rodentia > Sciuridae > Sciurus > Sciurus carolinensis. The sequence goes on along the minus strand of NC_062232.1, from coordinate 59,294,258 downwards.
TTTATGGGTGTTAATTTTATATCCTATGACATTGCTGAATTCATTCATTAGTTCTAGAAGTTTGCTGGTGGAACTTTTTGGGTCTTCTGATGATAGAATCATGTCCTTAGCAAATAGTGATAATTTGAGTTCTTACTTTCCTATTCATAGCCATTTGATTTCTTCTAATTGCTCTGGCTAGAGTTTCAAGGACAATGTTGAGTAGAAGTGGTGAAAGAGGCATCTTTGTCTCATTCCAGTTATTAGAGGAAATGCTTTCAATTTTTGTCCATTGAGAATGATGTTGGCCTTTGGTTTAGCATATATCACGTTTACAATGTTGAGGTATGGTCCTACCATCCCTAGTTTTGCTAGTGTTTTAAAGATGAAGGGGTGCTGAATTGCTAGTGTTATACCTTTTCTGCTTCCATTGAGATGATCATATGATTCTTGCCTTTAAGTCTATTGATGTGATGAATTACATTTATTGATTTCTGTATGTTGAACCAACCTTGCATCCCTGGGATGAACCCCACTTGATTTTGGTGCGCTATCTTTTTAATATGTTTTTGTATGTGATTTGCCAGAATTTTATTGAGAATTTTTACATGTATGTTCATTAAGGATATTGGCCTGAAGTTTTCTTTTTTTGATCTGTCTTTGGTTTTGGTTTAAGGGTAGTACTAACCTAGATGACTTTGGAAGTGTTTCCTCCTTTTCTATTTCATGGAATAACTTAAGGAGTACTGGTGTTAATTCTTCTTTGAGGGTCTTCTAAAAATCGGCTGAGAATCCCTCTTCTCTTGGGCTTTTCTTGATTGGTAGACTTTTGATGGTGTCTTCTGTTTCATTGCATGAAATTGATCTGCTTAAATTGTGTATGTGTTGGTTCAGTTTGGGTATGTCATATGTCTCTAGAAATTTGTCAGTGTTTTCAAGATTTTCTAATTTATTAGTATAAATTTTCAAAATAGTTTATCTTCTGTATTTCAGTAACATTTCCTTTTTCATCACAAATTTTAGTAATTTGAGTTTTCTCTCTCCATTAGTGTGGATAAAGGTTTATTAATTTTGTTTATTTTTACACAGAACCAACTTTGTCACTTTTTTGAATTGTTTCTTTGGTTTCAGTTTCATTGATTTCAGCTTCAATTTTCATTATTTCCTGTCTTCTGCTTTTGATGTTGATTTGTTCTTTTTCTAGGGCTTTGAGATGTAATGTTAGGTCATTTATTCGTTGACTTTCTATTGTTTTAATGAATGAGCTTAATGCAGTGAACTTTTCTCTTAGCATTGCTTTCATAGTGTCCTAGAGATTTTAATATGTTGTATTGGTGTTCTCTGAGTATACCTCTGAGTATCTGTTTATTTCCTCCCTGATTTCTTCTGCTCAATAATGTATTATTTAGTCTCCAGGTGTTAGAGTAGCTTCTATTTTTTGTTTTATCTTTGATTTCTAATTTCATTCTATTATGTTCTGATAGAATGCAGGTAGTATCTCCTTTTTTTTGTATTTGCTGAGAGTTACTTTGTGGAATAGGATATGTGGTCTGTTTTAGAGAAGGATCCATGTGCTGCTGAGAAGAAAGTATATTCCTCTTGATGGATGAAATATTCTATATATGTCCATTAAGTCTAAATTATTGATATTATTTATTCTGTAGTTTCTTTGTTTAGTTTTTGTTTGGGAGATCCATCCAGTAGTGAGAGAGGAGTGTTAAAGTCACCCAGGATTTTAGTGTTTTGGTTGTTTGATTCTTGAAATTGAGAAGGGTTTATTTGATATACATAGATGCACCATTGTTTGGGGCATAAATATTTATGATTATTGTGTCTTACTGATGTATAATTCCCTTAAGCAGCAGTATGAAGTGTCCTTCCTTGTCCCTTCTGTTTAACTGTGGCTTGAAGTTCACTTTATCCTATGAGGATGGAAATCACTGCTTGTTTACTCGATCCATGTGATATATTTTTTTCCATCCTTTTACCTTCAGTCTATGAATGTCCTTTTGTATGAGATGAGTCTCTTGGAGACAGAATATTGTTGGGTCTTTTTTTTAAATTCAATCTGCCAGTCCATTTCTCTTGATTGATGAGTTTAGGCCATGCAAATTCAATGTTATTATTTAGAAATGATTTTTATTCCCTGTCATTGATTCATTTCTGGTTTTTAATTTTAATGAGTTTCTCCTTGGATTTAATATTCTTCTAGTGTAGTTCCTCTCTATGATGGTTTTCAGTTTTGGGGATAAGGTCAGAAAGAACTTCTCAAATTGAAATTATTAAGAATCAACAGGAAGGCTGGGATTATATTTCATGGGTAGAGCACTTGCCTAGCACATGTGAGGCACTGGGTTCAATCCTCAGCACCACATAAAAATCAGATAAATAAAACAAAAGTATTTTGCCCAATATACAACTTAAAAAATAAAATCAACAGCAGCCAGGCACGGTGGCGCACACATGTAATCCCAGTGGTTTGGGAAGCTGAGGCAGGAGGATCTCGAGTTCAAAAACAGCCAGGTGCTAGGCAACTCAGTGAGACCCTGTCTCTAAATAAAATGTGAAATAGCGCTGACTCAGTGGTTGAGTACTCCTGAGTTCAGTCACAGGTACCCCCCAAAAGATAAACAGATAAACCAAAAAATTCCCAATATGTATAATGATAGATAATAAATATTTGTGGTTGTGTATGCTTTTCTAAAAATTAGGAAGCATGACAGGGAGAAGAAAGGTCTTCTTCCCTGGAACCATATTTCTGTGAGGAGTAAGCTTTCAGTTTTCAACAGGACAATGAGATAATAAACAATTGACTGATGAGCAAAAAGCATTGTTATTATATGACATATCTCAAATTAAGTGACAGTACCTTGATTATCACTTAAGCCTAAGTCATTGTTGTGGTAATGAAGTAACTTTGAAGCTTTGGATAATATAAAATAAATTAAGAAATTTTTGGTATATGGGACACAAGGTTATTAATAGAAAAAAATATTTCCAAAGCATTGGACTAAGATCATGCTTTCTGTAACTTTTAGTTTTGGGTCTTCTGTTGACTGTATGACCCTGAGCCTCAGTTTTTTCCTCTTTATTTGAAGCAATACTCTAGTTCATTCTTTAATTTTAAAGTTTGTTAGCTCTAAACTTGTACTCCAGTGCCTGGCTGGGTTATATGTTACTGTCCTATGAAATACCTAGTAAGGTGGTAGCATTTTAGAATTATGGTTTGGGATTTTGAATCCTTAAGTGAGTTGGTCTGAGGGTCATGTGAATTAAAAGAGGCATTTAATTGTAGAGGAAAAGGATGTTGCTAATTGGTAATTATTTCCAGTAATGCATATAAAGCTGATTTCTTAAATAGGATGTTATCTTATGGGCAAATTTTGTAGCTGGAAGTCACTTTTCTTTTTTTCAGTAGTGGGGATTGAACCCAGGGGTGCTCATCACTGAGTTACACCCCCAGCCCTTTTTTATTTTTTATTTTAACACAGGATCTTGCTAAGTTTCCAAGGCTGGCCTCGAATTTGGCGATCCTCCTACCTCAGCCTCCTGAGTTGCTGGGATTACAGGTGTGCGCTACCGTGCAGGACTATAGCTGGAAGTTATAACAGTCATCTAGTAATTTATTTCATTTTCCAGGTGAGAAAATTGAGTTCTACTGAGGTTGCAATTTGCCTAAGATCACAGATTTAATGAATTATTAGAACCAGAACCAAGATTATCTAATTCTTGGTTCAGGGTTTTTGGTAGAGTACTATGTTGTGTGTATTTGGGGGGTGGTTGATGGGGATAGAATCCAGGGTCTCTCACATGTGAGGCAAACATACTGCCTCTGAGCTACATCCTATCACTTTTTATTTTGAGATATGTTCTCACTAAATCACCTAGTGTGGCCTAGAACTTTATTCCTCCTGACTCAGTGTCTGCAGTAGCTGAGATTACAGGCATGTGTGCCTTGCTAGGCCAGTACTGTTTTTAATCAGTCCATCAGGATATTTTCCGTGTATTTGATAATAGTTAAATAAGAAAGTAGAATATTATTTTATAAGGTGTGTCAGAACTAAGGAAATAATGAATTCCTATTATGTCTTAGTATGATTTTTACATTTTTTAAAATCACCTGTCACAGGTTCTTGGGAGTAAATTAGCTACAATTCTATTGTTATGTAACTGTATTATTTATGGTCTTATTGAATACTTCAGAGCTGTTTCCTTGCTGTTTAAATTAAGATGAGGTAATTTTTTTTTTACTGAAATCACTCCAGTATAGGTCAGATGCTGAGGGAATTTGCTAAGAGTCTGCAATTAGTGACATATATGTTTCAGGTCATAACTTTCTTTTTCTAGTCTCAAAGTAATTAGTGTGTGTTCTTGGTTGTGGTGTATAGTTTTACTTTGCATTTATATAGTTCATAGTTTTGACCACTTAAAGTTTAATAACTAACAACAGTATTCTTCAGATTACATTTACAAGGAGAAATAGTTTTTTTTTTTTTTTGGTGCTGGGGATTGAACCCAGGGCCTTGTGCATGCAAGGCAAGCATTCTACCAACTGAGCTATTTCCCCAGCCCGAGAAATAGTTTTTACACTTGCTGTAATAGGAGAAAGTGTGTAGTTGGAGAAAAAGTGTGAGTGGAGTAAACTGATTTTCGTGTTCTATAAAATTGGAGTAGTTTCTACTAATCTTTCAAAAGGGTAAAATGTTCCTTGTTTGTTTTTTGCATTGCATCTTCTATAATCAGAACTTTAATCTTTATTTCTTTATTACTTCTGTTTTTTTTTTTTTTTGCGGTACTGGGGATCAAACTCAGGGCCTTGTGCTTTGGAGGCAAGCACTCTACCAGCTGAGATATCTCCCCAGCCCTGTTTTTTTTTTTTTTTTTTTTGTGAAAAATGTTGAATTGGGCTGGGGTTGTGGCTCATTGGTAGAGCACTTGCCTGGCATGTGTGAGGCACTGGGTTCAATCCTCAGCACCACATAAAAATAAATAAATATTATGTCCATCTACAACTAAAAAAAATATTAAAAAATGTTGAATAAGTTACATGTTGGTCAACAGAATAGTTAAGTTCTTTGGTCAGAGTAGGTTTAGTCCAGAAGCTTGGATAAAACTTCCTGATCTCTCCTAAGTGCAATATATAATGGTAGATCAAGGAATATGGAGTTATGGAACAGAATTAGAATTAAATTGTCAGGGCTAGGCTTGTGGCCCAGTGGTAGAGTGCTCACCTAGCATGTGTGAGGTCCTGGGTTCTATCCCCAGCACCACATAAAATAAAATAAAGGCATTGATTGTGAACACTTACCACTAAAACATTATAAAAAAAGAACAAAATTGTCCATAAAGACAAGGATCAGGACCTTAAAGATTGAGCCAGAATTAGTTATAACTTTAATATTATAAAATAATCAAGAGGTTATTTTATCTATTCTAGGATATAGGACACTGAACTAGATATTAAATATTCCTCGTGTGTTTAACTCTTTTTCCTCTGGAAAATTTTAAACATATTCAAAAGTGAAAAAAAATTAGTGTAAGGTATCCCCAAATACCTGCCACACAGCTTCAACAATTATCTCATAGATGAATTTCATATATACTCACTGAACGCCCCTCAGTAGATTATTTTGAAATCAATTCCAGACATTATATTAGTATATTGATGTTTTTTGTTTTTGTTTTGTGGTGCAGGAGATAGAACCTAGGCCCTCATGCATGCTAGGCAAGTGCTCTACCACTGAGCAATAGCTCTGGCTCTTCCAAGTGTTTTTATCAAAAGAATACTGGAGCCGGGTGAGGTGGCCCAGGCCTGTGATCTCAGTGACTCGGGAGATTGAGGCAGCTGGATCGAAAGTTCAGATCTAGCCTCAGCAATTTACTGACAGATTAAGGATTGAGTCCAGTTCTCTTGCTTTTTTTTTTTTGGGGGGGGTACTGGGGATTGAACCCAGGGCCTTGTGCTTACGAGGCAAGCACACTACCAACTGAGCTATATCCCCAGCCCAGTTCTCTTGCTTTTATAACCTTTGGATGTTACCTGTGATCCAGAATAGTTTATTCGTCTGTGTAATGAAGACAGTAATACCTAAATGAAAATTTCATGAGTTAGGTTCAGTGGCACATATCTATAATCTCAGCTACTTGGGGGGCTGATGTAAGAGGATTGCAAAATTTGAGACCAACTTGGGCAATTTTGTAAGACCCTGACTCAAAATAACAAAATAAAATATGCTGGGGAAATATTTTCAAATACTTTCTACATATTTCCCATCTTCATTGATTTTTATTTTCCCTGGTTTTATGTAAAACATTGCAGCTCTTTTCTTGGGGGAGATCCTGGGGATTTAACACAGAGACACTTAATCATTGAGCAACATCTCTAGCCCTTTTATTTAATTGTTTTTTTTTTGCGGTGCTGGGGATTGAACCCAGGGCCTTGTGCTTGCAAGGCAAGCACTCTACCAACTGAGCTACACCCCCAGCCCCTTTTTATTTAATTTTGAGACAGGGTCTCACTAAGTTGCTTAGGACCTCGCTAAGTTGCTGAGGTTGGCTTTGAACTTATAATTCTCCTGTCTCAGCCTCCTGAGTCACTGAGATTATAAGCATGCACCACTCTGCCTGGCTACAATTTCCTCCTTTAATACTGCAGAGCTATGTGAAAATTAGATGTAGTCTGAAATATAGAAAATATTAGGAGAGTCATAGTAAGAGCAATGGATCTTCCTTTCCCCTGTGTTATCACTGGTTTATTTAGTGTTTTTTTTTTTCTTTTTTCTTTTTCTTTATACTGGAGATTGAACCCAGGGCCTGGCACTTGCAAAAGCAAGTACTGTACCATTAAGCTACATCCCCAGCACTTTTTTTTCTTGTGATAATCATTCAACTTTAATTCTAGCACCCAAAGTTATTCAAGGGTATGTTCAATAAATGTTATGGGACTGTTGTACACATTCATTAAAGGGACACTGCCACTTAATATCTCAACATCAGGAACATACTTTTGAATTGTTAAATAATCCACAGAATTAAAAACAAAATTAGAAACCATCCACAACTAGAGTAGTTGTCAATTAAAAGTTTTCCACTTGCTGGGTATGGTAGTGCATCCATGTAATCCCAGGGACTCAGAGACTGAGGCAGGAGGATTACAAGTTTAAGACCAGCCTTAGCAACTTGGAGAGACCCTGTCTCAAAATAAAAAAAAAAAAGTGAACAGGGCCAAGTATGTGGCTCAGTGGTAAAGCACCCCTGAGTTTAATCCCCAGTACCAAAAAAAAAAAAAGGTTTTACACTTAATACTTGACATAATAGTTAAAACCTAGCAGTGAATGTTGAAAGTGATTTCATAGTTTTATCCTGTTGTATTCTTTTGGGAAGGTTTCTTGAGTGAGATATTACTGGCCCAAGGTAGATCCAGCCATGATCAGATCAGCAAGTAAAATTTTTACCAATTTCTACTTTTTTCTTTGTCAGTTAAATGTGAAGTGAGAATTAAATACTTATATACAGAAGGTATGCTGTGAAAGCCTGTTTGCTTGGAAACATAAAATTACTTCTTTTTTTTTTTTTTTTTTTTTTTTGGTACCAGGGATTGAATCCAGGATGTTTAACCACTGAGCAACATCCCCAGCTTTTGTTTGTATTTTATTTAGAGACAGGGTCTCACTGAGTTGCTCAGGGCCTCGCTAAGTTGCTGAGGCTGACCTTGAACTTGGGATCATTCTGGGCCACTGGGATTACAGGCATGCACCCTGCGCCTAGCATAAAAATACTTTTTTACAGTTAAAGTAGATTGGACAAAGAGGAATGAAGGGAAGGGGGGGAACAGAAAAGTAGACAGTAGAAGAAGTGTCAAATAATTTCCTGTGTATATATATGAATGCACCATAGTGAATCCCACCATCATGTACATCCACAAGAATGGGGTCCTAATTAGAATAAGATATATTACATGCTTGTATAATTATATCAAAATGGATTTACTGTCATGTGTAACCAAACAGAACAAATAAAGGAGGATTATAGCTGGGGTTGTGGCTCAGTGGTAGAGCACTTGCCTAGCATGTGTGAGGCACTGGGTTTGATCCCCAGCACCACATATAAATAAGTGAATAAAATAAAGGTCTATCAACATCTAAAAAATATTTTTAAAAAAGGATTATAAATAAATAAAAAAAGATTATAAAAATACTTAACTAGTTGAAAAAATAATGTATTAAAATATGTGGCAAAGCATTAAGAATCTCTGACTCTAGAAAGATCAATTCCATATTTCATATTATATCAAAGAAAGATAAGTTTACTTTTTTTGACTCCCTTCAACAAGAAATACTTGAAGATAAATTATTCATTGGGGGCTGGGGAAATAGCTCAGTTGGTAGAGTGCTTGCCTTGCAAGCACAAGGCCCTGGGTTTGATCCCCAGCACCCCCCCAAAAAAATTATTCATTGCAGTCTTAGCATGGCTGTGAAGAGAGGGAAATTAAGAATTAAGTACACATTGAGATACCTAAGTCCAGAATGATTCCTAATATTTGTCCACATAGAATATTTTCTTCAAGAAGAGGAGCAGTAACAGGTTTGAGTAGCAGTTTTTAATCTATAAATGCAATAGGCATTTTGGTATTTTGGCCACTGGTAAACAAAAGCTGCAGCATCCAGAAAGGTCTTAGATGACTGGGCGAGGTGGTGTATACCTGTAATCTCAGCGACTCAGGAGGCTGAAGTAAGAGGGATTGTAAGTTCAAAGCCAGCCTCAGCATCTTTGTAAGGCCCTGAGCATCTTAGTGAGGCCTTGTCTCAAAATAAAAAACAATAAAAGATCTGGGAATGTGGCTTAGTGGTTAAGCACTAAGTACCCAAGGTTCATTTCCAAATACTAACAACAACACAAGAAAGGTCTATGATGTCTCATTTTGTAGATGTAGTGTATTTAAGTTTAACTAAAGTTTACATCAAAATTTTTAAAGATAGGGCAAAAATTCTCATTAAAAACCTTTCTATTTCTGTTTAGAGTAACAGTTTCAGGAGTTAAAAATTATTTCACAGCCTGTGATATCAACTTGGCAAACAGCTTAGGTTGCAAAACTGATTCATTCCTATTAAAATGTAAACTCTTAGAAAAGAATGTGTGTATGTAGACATGTATTTTAGAGGAATCAGATAATCTTTGAAGCAGCTTTGGTGTTTCCTTTAGATTAGTCTAGAAAGGATCATTGTATTAGCTTCATGGAAAGGATCAGTGGGCTTCTTTGTATAAGACTAACATGTTGATCATTTGTCTAAGGCTATCCTTATGATATAAACCATAAGGAGAGAATGAGATAAGAACTTTTCCTGGCAGTTGGTAGCTAAAACTCAAGGGATTCTTAATGGCAGCCTTTCTGTTCTGTCTCCACCATTTTGTTCTTGTGACCTAGGAGATTCTTTTTTTTTCCAACAAATTCTCCTTTTTTTAGGGCTGGGCAATATAGCTCAGTTGGTAGAGTGCTTGCCTCGCTTGCACAAGGCCCTGGGTTTTATCCCCAAACAAAAACAAACAAATAAATTCTTCTTTTTTAAAACTAGAATTCAATTTTTTTATACCTTTATTTTATATATTTTTATGTGGTGCTGAAGATCGAACCCAGTGCCTCACACATGCTAGGCAAGTGCTCTACCACTGAGCCACAATCACACCCCTGATTCTTGCTCTTGAAATTTCCGTATAGCCTGGACAAGTTCATGGAAACTTTGATCTACATTCGTTGTAATCTTTGCTGATTCCTCCATGTATGCAATTTATTTATTTATTAATATTTTGTTTTAGTCGTAGGTGGAAAAAATACCTTTATTTTATTTTTATGTGGTGCAGGGCCTCACGCATGCCAGATGAGTGCTCTACCACTGAACCATAACCTGAGTCCCCATGTATGTTATTTAAGTTGCCATGCTATCTGCTGTCTTTCCTCCTGTGTTACATGCCCTTGCTGATCCAGATCTGCTTTATTACCAATTAAAATAATTGGGATCTCATTACAGTGCTTTATTCTGAGAATCTTGTCTTTGAAATTATAGATTTCTTCAAAACTTCTTCTATCTGTAACTTAAAGACCAACAGGAAGCCCTCACCATTTCTTGTATACTGTGCTCTCATGACTCCAAGTTATTCCAGCTATGTCTAAAATATCTAGCCGAACTGCTCTGTCGTCTATATATCACACATTGCTTTTGTAGGAATCTTCAATGGTTGGAGCATAATCAGTTACAAAATAAGACTGGATATACTGGAAGGCGAACTCTGACTTTCCCATGTCACCACCACTTACCTACGTGAGTCTGTTCTCCTGTCCAGAGTCTTCCTGTGAGCCAGCCATGGCCATGAGGACACTGCCAGTCTAGCTCAGGTGGGTTGGGCTGTTGCCCGCCCTAGCTAGCTCTGGGACGTGTATGACCTCCAGGCTGTAGACGGGCAGCAGGGCAGGCATCTAGAGCACCCAGAGCTACAGGGAGCAGAGTAGTCCCAGGGATATGAGGATCAGGGAGGGTGCAGGAGGCAGCAGCAGTGCGGTGCTTCTCTCTATACTTCTCAACAGCGCCAAACCCAGTCTCCAGCTTAACTATATGCAGTCTCCTCAGCCTTCCTCTACCTTTTTAAAAAAATTTTATTTGAGACATGAACTTACTAAGTTGCCCAGACTGGCCTGGAACTTGAGATCCTCATCCATCAGTCTGCTGAGTAGTTGGGATTACAGATGGTGTGCTACTACATCTAGCTTGGGCTATTTAGTATTTCTTTATTATTAGCTAAAATCTGAGCTCAAAATGCTCATAATTATTTTTTATTCAAATACCATGTGTCTGGAATATGTTCAACATTTCATAAATACCATCAAATGAATACATGAATTAAGTCTTTGTGAAAAACAGATGAATTCTTATTTACTTATTTTTTATATGCCAGATATTTTGCTGATATTATATGGGTTGATATAAATAAACCTGCACAAAATTAAACTATTCAAAGAAGATTCTTTGTCTTTGATTTTAAAGTCATCAACAGATACATTACACACTAATGCCACATTGTGTTTTGTGCTACCAGTGATATTGTACACTGACTCAATCATACTTACTGAAACTTTAAGTTTACCAAAGGCAAGATAATTATTTTATTTTATTTTATTATCATTTTTGAAGAAAAAACCAAATCCACAAGGAGATTTCCTTAGATATTTTATGAATATATTTCTTTACAACCATGATCACTCTGTTTAGATCATCTCCTAAAGATTGGAGATAAAGGGACTGGCCATGGTGGCACAAGACAATAATCCCAGTGACTTGGAAGGCTAGGCAGGAGGATTGTAAATTTGAGGCCAGTCTTAGCAACTTAGTGAGGACCTAATAACTTAGCGAGATCCGTCTCTAAAATAAAAAATAAGATAGGCTGAGGATATGGCTCTGTGATTACAAGTATTCTTGTGTTCAATTCCCCATACCAAAAAATGGAGATAAGAAAGTAGTCAGCTTTCCCTCCTCCTTTCCATTGTTACCACATTCTTTAGAGACCTTCTTACCTCACTACAAGCTTTTGTAGGCACTGATTAGTGTTTAACCCAACAGTAGTAATCATTTAACCTGAGATCTACCCTCTTACAAATTTGAAAATTTGTAATACCATATTGTTAACTGCATGTACTAAATTTTATACAGCAAAGCTTTAAAACTTAGCTAGTGTAATTGAAACTTTACACCCATTAAATAACTCCTCCTTTCCTCTACTCCACAGCCCTGCAATCATGAGTATATTCTGTTTTATGAGTTTTTTTTTTTTTTTTTTTGGCGAGGGGAGGTCTTTTCTTTTTCTTTTTTTGGAGTTGGGGTTGAACCCTGTGCTTCGTGCATGAGAGTTAAGCACTTTACCACTGAGCTACATCTCAGCCCTGTTATACGAGTTTTGACATTATAGTACCCATGTAGGCAGAACCATGTAGTATTCATTCTTTTTTTTTATTTTTATTTTTTATTTATTTATTTTTATTGTAAACAATGGGATACATGTTGTTTCTCTGTTGTACATGGAGTAAAGGCATACCATTTGTGCAATCATAAATTTACATAGGGTAATGTTGTTTGATTCATTCTGTAATTTTTTCCTTCCCCCCCACCCCTCCCACCCCTCTTTTCCCTCTATACAGTCCTTCCTTCCTCCATTCTTGCCACCCTCCTTAACCCTAACCCTAAACCTAACCCTAACCCTAACTAGTATTCATTCTTGTATGGAGAATGTACACAAAGAATTTCCAGTTTCTTGACAGCCTCTTGTATGACTGACTCATTTCATTTGCCATGTAATGTCTGCAAAGTTTATTTATGTTTTTGCAAATATCAAGATATTCCTCTTTCTTAAGGTTGAATAATGTTTCCATTGTGTGTGTGTGTGTGTGTGTGTGTGTGTGTGTGTATGTGTGTATCACATTTCTTTATCCATTAATGACTACTTAGTTTGTTATCTATATTTTGGCTAGTGTGAATAATAATACAATAAACATGGCAACGCAAATGTTTCTTTGAGATCTTGGTTTCTCTTCATTGTATGTCTATCTAGAATTGAGATTGCTGAACCATATCATAGGGTTGTGCTACTTTTAAGTTTTTGAGAAAATTCCATACTGTTTCTGTACTGGGTGTACCATTTTACCATCCACCAACAGTGTACAAGGATACCAATTTCTTGGCAGCCTCTCCAATACTTGTTTTATGTTTTTTTTGTCATTGGGGGAAGTTATAAATTTATTTTAGTTGACAAATGAAATTTTATGTATTTCTGTGTACAATAGGATATTTTGAAGTATACATTGTGGAATGAGGAACTCTAGCTAGTTGACATATGCATTAGCTCACATATTCACCCTATTTGTTTTGAGAACACATGATATCACTCTCAGCATTTTTCAAGAATCAATACATTTATTATTATTATTATTATTATTATTATTATTATGATGTGGTTCTGGGGACTGAACCCAGGGCCTTGTGCTTGCAAGGCAAGCACTCTACCAACTACAGTATATCCCCAGCCCACAGTATGTTATTAACTATAGTCACCAAGTCATACAATAGATCTCTTGAACTTATTCTTCTTGTCTAACTGAAAATTTTTAACCTTTGGCCAACATTTTCCTGAAACTCCCTGCCCCCATCTTAGACCCTGGTATCCACCACTTTAACTCACTACTTCAGTGGGATCCAATTTTTTAGATTTTACATGAGTGAGACCATACAGCTCTTAGATACATTTATTTGTTCTGTTGTTCTTATATTGTTTCATTTATTTGTGCTCTGATCTTTATTATTTCTTTCCTTCTACCAGTAATGGGTTTAGTTTTTTTTCTTATTTTTCAAGTTCTAGAGGCATAATTTTAGTTTTTTTTTACATGTTTTGTTTGTTAAATTTTTTGCAATTATAGATGGACGCAATGCCTTTATTTTATGTGTTTATTTATATGTGGTGCTGAGGATCAAACCCAGTGCCTCTTACGTGGGAGACAAGCACTCTACCACTGAGCCACAACCCCAGCCCCTTAAGTTCTTTTTTGAAATCTTTGTTCTTTTTTGATTGCTACAAACTTCCCTATTAGTTCTATTTTACTGTTTCCTGTAGGATTTTGGTATGTTTCCATTTTCATTGTCTCAAGAAATTTTATTTATCTTCTGATTTCTTCATTGATCAATTGATTGTTCAGTTTCCACACATTTGTGAATATTCCAGAGATCTTGTTGTTATTAATATCTAGTTTTATACCATAATTGCCAAAAAAGATAATAGGATATGATTTCAATCTTAAATTTGTTAAGACTTTGTAGCCTAACATATGATCTATCTTGGAGAATGTTCAATATAGTGATGAGAAGAATATATCTATTCTGTAGCTGTCGTGACTATTATTAGGTAAATAAGGGTTACTTGAATGAGACAGCTAATTTAACAGGAGAGTAGAGTGTCTTGTGTAGATATGCTGGATAAAGGTTGATTCACCTCTTAGATGGAAACAGATGGAATAGCAGAAGATTTCTTCATGGTACTCAGAGGGCATATGATAAAGTTTGTGAATTGTTTATTTCTGGAATTTTAAACATTTAATATTTTTAGACCCAGATGACTGCAGATAACTGGAATTGCAGAAAGTAAAAGTATAGATAAGGAAGGACTGCTGTACCATTTACTTTCTCTTCACAATCAGCACATTGTGAACCTGTGTGATATTCTGTGAAACTGATAAGATTACAAAGCTCTCTGTGGATCCAAATTATGGTAAAAATTAAATTAAATGACCAGAGTGTACTATAGTCTCCACTATGTGAAATAGTTTTAAGAACCACATGACTAATTAATCATTGATACTGTTGCCTGCTGCTGCAGCTTCTCTTGAGTGGGTCTGAGCAAAGGGAGGAAACAGAATTCACTGTGCTTCCCAGTCTGTGTCCTCCCTACCAAATTTGAAAATTTAAGTACAGTCCCAGAAGTTAACACATAACCATGCCCCATTTGATGCTAACAGATTTACTTGGCTCTAGAGATTCCATGAATCTGTAACAACAACCTATGATAATTCTGAGTTCCAAAAGCCACATCTTTTTTCTAAATTTTTTTTTAGTTGTTGATGGACCTTATTATTTATTTTTTTATATGCAGTACTAAGAATTGAACCCAGTGCCTCACACATGCTAGGCAAGTGCTCTACCACTGAGCTGCAACGCAACTCCAGTCCCCACATATCCACATCTTAATCACTGATGCATTTTAGCTATTGGAGAAACCTAAGAATTGAAAATTGATTCTGGCGAACAAGATCAATAAATAGAGACTCATTTCAAAGTCAACCCAATAAATTAAAAGTGCTCTATGATAATACCAAGAAATACTAAAGAAAGAATAGCAACTTGGAAAGAATCTAGAAAAAGCAATATTAAAAATGACAGTATTTAAATGTATAACACATTTTTAAGAGTCAGGTATAGTATTAAGGACTTCAAATATATTATCTCATCTAGTCCTTAAAACAGCACTATACACATTATATAAATAATATAACCGAGGTTTAAGTTAAATTGCTGAAAATCACAGAAGGAATAGCAGTTGAATCTGACTATTATCAGAGCCCCTACACTTAATTGCTTTGCTTCTTGACCTAGTGGCAATGAATTTGGTGCATGTACTTAGTGCCAGTTTATAATAAAGGGTGTACATGATAACTTCATTTCATATGTGCTAATGACCCAATGTAAGAAGGAATGTATGTGCCTATCCTAAAGGACTTCCTAATCCTATAGGACTTTTTGTTCTTTTTTTATTAATGTATGTATATTCTTATAAATGTATGTTATTTATTTTTTGTGTGATGCTGAAGATTGAACCCAGTGCCTCATACGTGCTAGGCAAGTGCCTCTACCACTGAGCCACAACCCCAGCCCAACTTTTTTTCTTTTGTGGTACTGGAGACTGAATCCAGGGGCACTCCACCACTGAGCTACATCCCTAGGTCCCATCTACTTTTCTTTTTTTGAGACAGGGTCTCTCAAGTTTCCCGGACTGACCTTGAATTTGTAACCCTCTTGCTGACTCTGTAGTCACTGGGATTACAGGCTAGTGCCACCATGCGTGACTCTAATCCTAAGGGAATTTGACATCACCTGCCGTTGCCAAATTTATTGTGTCCTGGTTCACTCATGCTTAGATTATTGCTTTTATTTGTGCCTATCAGACTATACAGAAATTTAGGAGAAATGAATTTGAGCACAGAAGAGACATGATAATGAAAGTATGAAAAAAATTCCAACAAGAACACTGTGGACTTGGTGGCACTTGCCTGTAATCCCAATGACTGGGGAGAATGAGGCGGGGAGGATCACACGTTTGAGGGCCAGCCTTAGCACTTTAGAGAGACCCTCAGCACTTAAAGGAATCTTGGGGGGGGGTAGGGAAGAATGAAGGAACTTTGGATTGTACAGAGGGGAGTGTGGGCAGGGGTGGGGTGGTGGGGATGGGAAGGACAGTAGATGAGACAGCCATTATTACCCTATATACATATATGATTACACGAACCCCATATGACTCTGCACCGTGTACAGCCAGAGGAATGAGAAGTTATGTTCCATTTGTGTACAATGTGTCAGAATGTGTTCTACTGTCATGTACAACTAATTAGAACAAATAAAAAATAAAAAAGATCCCATCTCAAAATAAAAGATAAAAGGGGCTGGGGGAGTTTTTTTCATATTAAAGCCAGACCATTGGCATTCTTCCACTGAACTGCGTGCCTGGGCCTTTTAATTGTATTTTGAGATAGGTTCTCACTAAGTGGCCCAGACTGACCTTGAACTTTTGAATACTGTCTTAACCTTCTGGGTCATTGTCATTACACACGTATACCACTGTGCCTGGCCAAGATGATTTATTTTTCTTACTGTTAGCACCTTATTTTTACTTGCTATTGTGTGCTTATTTGTATATTGTATTAAGAATAGTGACTTAGGCATAGAAGTAAGGCTAGTGACCTTGGGCAGTTTCATGTGTTCATATATGTTTTATTTAAAATTTAAGGAATAAGTGAGAATATAAATAAGACAGTAGTAAAGATTGCAAAGAAAAAAAAGATGAAAAACTCTGGGAATAGTGCTGTGTTCACTGAAGGTATTTTTATGGGCATCTTAACTTATCCCTTCATCTTTTATATATTCTGGGTTTTGGGTATTACCTATTAGGATAAGTATTTTTGTATTCATTAAATCCTATTAGTCACTGTGCCTTAAGTTCCCCTGGGGGATGACTTATGGGCTAAACTTTTGTTGAAGATAGACTTCCTAATTTTCCCCCAGTAGTTCTGAATGCAGATTATTTTCTTTCCTTATTGTATTTAGCAAATAAGTGTTCTTTTTTTTTTTTTTTTTTTTTGGTCCTGGGGATTGAACCCAGGGTCTTATGCTTACAAGGCAAGCACTCTACTGACTGAGCTATCTCCCCAGCCCCAATAAGTGTCTTTCTGAGTCTTAGTTTCCTGTAATAAACTTCTCATGAGGTTTAAATCTGTTCATATATTTAAGATAACACGTTAAAATGTGTTAAGGTTACATAAGTAAACCGAAGCATTTGGACCCTCCAAGAAATTTTTTGGGAGAGTATTGGGGATTGGACCCAGAACCTTGTGCATGATAGGCAAAGGGCATAAAAATTTTATAGACAATTAGACTTACATAGTTAATACTTGAAACCTTTGGAAAGGATTTCCTATACTTACACTTAAATAAGGGCATACACTAGGATATTTTCAACATGTCAGTGAGAAGTACACTTGTAAATTAAAGAGTGTGGATTCTGCTGGATTATTGAAAAGTTGATTGTTAAATACTAATTAAGTTATAAGTGAGGTTATTGGTACTTACAAATTAATGAATTCTTTGTGTGTGTGTGTTACCGGTGATTGAACCTAGGGGCATTTAATCACTGAGTAACATCCCCAGCCTTTTTAATAGTCTGAGACAGGGTCTCACTAAGTTACTTAGGACCCTTGCTAAATTGCTTAGACTAGATTTAAAATTGTGATCTCCTGCCTCAGCCTCCTGAGTTGCTGGAATTATAGGCCTGTGCCACTGTGCCTGGCTGTTCTACCAGACTTTTAATGAAGCACTAATACCAATTTTTCTCAGATTATTTATTCCACGAAATTGAAAGGGAGGGAACACTCCCAAATACATTCTGAGGCCAGTATAACCCCTACAAACTTACCTTGCTTTTGCTGAGGCTCTCTTTGAACTTGTGATCCTCCTGTTTTAGCCTCCCAAGCCACTGAGATTACAGGTTGTGTGCCACCATGCTTGTCCTCATATAGTTCTTGAAACACTAGTCAGAGCAATCAGGCAAGAGAAGGAAATTAAAGGAATATATATAGGAAAAGAAGTCAAATTATTTCTGTTTGCTGATGACAGGATCCTATATCTACAACACCTAAAAAAAATCTGCCAGAAGACTTCTAGAGATGATAAATGAATTCAGCAAAGTAACAGGATACAAAATCAACACTCATGTCAATAGTTTTTCTATACTCCAATAGTGATTCTGCTAAGAAACAAACCAGGAAAACCATTCCATTCACAGTAACCTAAAACAAAACAAAACTTGGGCATTAATTGCATGGAAAACCGAAACAGGAGGACTGCAATTTAAGGGTAGTCTCAGCAATTTATCAAGGCCCTAAGCAACTTAGACTCTGTCTAACATAAAAGCTAAAAAGGGTTGGGGATGTAGCCCAGTGGCTAATTGCCCTGGGCTAAATCCCGAGTACCACAAGCCCCCCAGATGAGGGAAAGGATGATCAGTAAAGTAGATGAAGTAGAATAGGGGGAGGGAAGAGAAGAGAGAGGGAAATGGGGACTGAAATAAAAAAAAAACTTACTGTGAGGGAATTAGAATTGCATAATACTATATTTTTGTTTTTGTCAGTGTTTTACTTTGGTTATATTTTAGTATTGATTTTTATATATTTCATATAAAGTAAACAACATGTAATAATGAATCAAAAGATGATCCTAATTAAGTCAATAGTTGGAAATAGTTGCATGTAAAATGTTTGTGATAGAAATAATTGAACAAGGTAATGAAAAATAAAAGACATTGTAGAGATTTACTTATTAAACTGAGTTTCTTTATTTCACAGGTAATTCCTGTCCAAAGGGAGAGTGGAATTTTTATTACACCATTTTACATATCTGTTTACAGTTGACACTGTTCATAACTTATTCCACCATTCTTTCCATCTTTCTATTTTATAATTGGGCTTTCCTTCCCATCATTTCCTGGTTTGAACCAATGCACCATGTGTAAATTTGCAGACTGAGTTTTTTTTCTTTTGCCATTATGTGTAGTTTTTTCAAACTTCTCTCTCAGTTGACAGAAGACTGTTGTTTTTAAAGTATTGTCAGTTATTGTGATTTGGGACTTGTTGTCAAAGTGATAATACAATCTGACTTTTCATTGCTACTCTACTTTATATACTTAGCAAAATTTTTACTCTGCACCAGATACTTTCTTCCTAACAGCTGCTGAATCGTAGCCATAGTGTGATGGGCAAGTGATATGGGGAGCTGTATTTGTTCGGCAGTGGGGTGCATGACTGTGGGTTACACGTGGCCATGCCTTGTGCGATCCCTGCTGTTCTTCGTTTTCACCCAGATCAGGAGGTTAAAACCAGCTCTACCTGAGCCAGGATGCAATTAAGGGCTTCTGTATGCCTTCTTCTGTAAGCCTGGTCTATTTTAAAAGCAGTACGCTACTGTAGAAAAAAATTGCTTGTTCTTTAGATTTTAGAAACTAACTAGAATGTTGTAGCTAAAACTCATGTCCATTTGTGATTTTTAAATTTTTTCATTGTTTTTATTTTTTGGTACTGGGGATTGAACCCAAGTGTGCTCTACCACTGAGCTCCATCTCTAGTCCTGTTTTTTTTTTTTTTTTTTTTTGAGACAGGGTCTTGCTAAGTTTTTAGGGCCTCGCTGAGTTGCTGAGACTGGCTACAAACTTGTGATCCTCCTGCCTTAAGCTCCCGAGTTGGGGATTATAGGCATGCACAGTGGTGTCCAGCTACGCCTCTTTTCTTTTGCAGTGCTGGGGATCCAACCCAGTGTCTTCCATTTTTTAGATAGGCAAGCACTCTACATGGAGTTATGCATCCAGCCATTTTAAGTGTACAATTCAGGTACAGAGGGTGCATTGACAGTCTTCTGCAGCCATTACTACTCCATTCCTGAACCCTTCATTAGCACAAACTTATAGGCATAAACAACTCCTTTTCCCCCCCTCCTCCTGCCAGTCTTGGTAATCTCTGTTTTCTCATATGTAATTTCCCTATTCTAAATATGTCATAAATGCACATAATTTATTTTGTTATTTCTGGCTTATTTAATTTAGTGTAGTGGGTTTTCAAAGTTCAGCTATGTTGTGGAGCATGTATCAAAATTTCTTTTGGGGGAATTGTATTCCTTTTAGTATATTGTATGTATATGCAACCTTTTATTTATCCATTCATCTGTTGTGGAAGGACACTTTGGTTGTTCCACCCTTTGAATCTTGTGAATAATGCTCGTTTGAGCTGGGCACAGTGGCACATGCCTGTAGTCCTAGTCCCAACTACTTGAGAAACTGAGGAATGAGCATCCTTTGAGCTGGGGAGTTCAAGACTGGCCTGTATGACATAGGGAGACACTGTTTCAAAATGTGATGCTGTGAACATTGGCGTGCAGGTATCTTGAGTCCTTGATTTCGTTTCTTTTGAGTATGTACCCAGAAGTGAATTGCTGGATCTTTGAAGAAACTTATTTGATATCAGCTCTATCATTTGACATTCTTTCCAGGAGTGAACCAGGGTTCCATTTTTTTCTACATCATCACCAGTGCTAGTTCCCTCTTTTTTTTTTTTTAAGGCAGCTTCCTAATAGGTATGAGATAGTAGCTCATTGTGGTTTTGATTTGCATTTCCCTCTTCCCTAGTAATGCAGGGCATCTTTTCTCATGCTTTTTGGCCATTCATGTGTCTTTGGAGAACTGGCTTTTTTTTCCTTGCAGTGCTTGGAATTGAACCCAGGGATTGTGCTTGCAAGGCAGGCACTCTACCAACTGAGCTATATCCACAGCCCCAGAACTGGCTATTTTTGAAATAGGTTGTTTGTTTTGTTGTAGGAGTTCTTTCACTTTTTAAATATTTTTTAGTTGTTGATGGATACAGTACTTATATTTCATTTATTTATTTATGTGGTGCTGAGATTGAACCCAGTGACCCATGAGTGTGAGGCAAGCACTCTACCACTGAGCCATAATCCTAGCCCCCTTTCTCTTTTTTTTTAATAAATTTTTGTAGTTGGAGATGAACAGAATGCCTTTATTTTATTTGTTTATTTTTATGTGGTGCTAAGGATCAAACCCATTGCCTCACATGGTAGGCAAGTGCTCTGCCTCAGAGCTACAGCCAGCCCAGCCCAAGTTCTTTCTCTATTTTAACCACTAGAACTGTTCAGTCTGTTGAATTTCTGCTTAATATATCAGTTCAACTCTGTTCAACAGAATGTACCCTTTGTAGCTCTTGATCATTGAGGCCAACAACAAATGAATACCCAGACTTGGAGTGCAAATAGTGAATTCAGATAGCACACTACTGAAAATGTGTAGCCAACTTGTGTATGCAGTGAAATGTACACTTCATATTGCTAAGTCTTGGAATGGCTTCATTGGGCAAGGATAATCAAATGATCTTTTATTTCAAAAAAGAAAAGTAACTTACCAGAATCAGTATTGTTTTAGTCAGCTTTTTTTTTGCTGTTGTGACTAAATGATCTGACCAGAACAATCATAAAGGAGGAAAGGATTTTGAGGGCTCACAGTTTCAGAGATCTTAGTCCATAGAAGGCCAGCTCCATTCCTTGGGGCTTGAGGTGAGGCAGAACATCATAGTGGAAGAGCTTGGCAGAAGGAAGCAGCTCTCATCATCAGGAAGCAGAAACTCCACTGTCCAGATGCAGAATATATACCTCACACCCTACCACTTTAATTAGTCCTACCAGGATTAATTCACTGATTGGGTTAAGACTCTTAAAACCCAATTATTTCTCCTCTGAACCTTCCTGCATTGTCTCACATGTGAGCTTTTCGGGGACACCTCACATCCAAATCAACAACTATAGTATCTAATAAAGCTATTACAGAGACAAATACACTGATGCCCCTATGAAAAATAAATTGGCAGATTGTCAGTTACCACTGTTTGCAGAGTAAAGGACAAACCAATTTAATATGCATGTGAACTCGAAGACATGGAGATGAGGAACAGTTAGGGAAAAAAATTCTCAAAGTTGGATGATTAGTAGTGTTAAAAAGGGATGGGGTTGTAGCTCAGTGGTAGAGTGCTTGCCTAGCACTTGCGAGGCACTGGGTTCCATCCTCACACCACATAAAAATAAATAAATAAAGTAGTTATGGTGTCCATCTACAAGTAAATTTTTTAAAAAAATAGCGTTAAATAGTACCAAGCATTTCCCAAAATTTCTATTAGTTTGAAGTACTTTATACCAGATCTTCAAATAACAACATGAGTTCAAAGTTTCTTAAAAGAAGACGCTGTCCTTTATTAAATGTTTCACAGAGCTGGGAGTTGCATACTTTGAATTACTACTAGAAAGTAAAAATCCCACATACATGTACTCTTCACTGATAGACCTGGGGTAGTTTCTGCATGACACACGAAGTCTGGGCATGGGACTTACATATGGATCCTTCAGAACTTTCCCTTTTGTGTGGAACTCTTGCATCTGAGGAAGATGGTCCTGGGCAGTGATCTTTGTAGTAAGAGAGTCTAGTGGAGCTTAATTAGTTACGTATATCCTTCAGGCCTGACAGGAACAATCACAGAGGTGTATCAGACTCTATTCCTGGGTTCTCCTCATCCACTTCCTCATGGAGGGATGTTAGATTTCTTTCTATGTTCTTGATATAAAGCTTTATCACATATATGGTGAGCAGATATTTTTCTCGTTCTGTGGGTTGTCTTTTCATTTTCTCCCCCCCCCTTTTGGTACTCTACCACTGAGCTACATCTCTAGCCAATTTTATTGTTTGTTTGAGACAGGGTGTTGCTAATTCTCCAGGCTGGCCTTGTACTTGGGATTCTCCTGCTTAAGCTTCCAGAGTTGCTGTGATTACAGGTGTGCACCACCATGCCTTCTTGTTTTTTCATTTTATTGACAGTGTTCCTCGATGCACAAAATTTAAATTTTGATTACTTGTGGTTTTGGTATCATATTTAAGAACTCATCACCAAATCCAGTGACCTGAAGACTTCTTCCTTTTTTTCCTCTAAGAGGTTTAGAGTTTTAGTTATTTTTTTTAAGTTTTAGTTTATATTTAATTCTTTCATGGATTTTGAATTCATTTTTATATGGTATCGGGTAGGGGTCCAGCTTCATTCTTTTTGTATATTTGTGTGCAGTACTTTTCCTAGCATTATTGTTTGAAGAAGACTCTCTTTCCCCATAAAACGGTCTTCACACCCTTGTTGAAAAGCTGTTGATCATTTATTTGAGGATGTGTTTCTGGGGACTCTGTTCTATGTCATAGATGTATGTGCTTGTCTTTATACCAATATCACATTGTTTTGATTACTTCATTAATATTCTTTGAAATCAGGAAGTATGTGAGTCCTCAAACTTTGTTCTTTATAAGGGTTTTTGTTTATTTGGGATTCCTTAACCTTCCTTATGAATTATGGTATAGTTTTTTCTATTTCTGCAGAACTGGTATTTTGGGGAGGGGCACTGGCTATTGAAAGGTGTGCTTAACCACAGACACATCCCCAGCCCTTTTAAATATTTTGTTTAGAGACAGGGTCTTGCTGAGTCGC
Source organism: Sciurus carolinensis (assembly GCF_902686445.1). Classification (NCBI taxonomy): domain Eukaryota; kingdom Metazoa; phylum Chordata; class Mammalia; order Rodentia; family Sciuridae; genus Sciurus; species Sciurus carolinensis. The sequence goes on along the minus strand of NC_062232.1, from coordinate 59,270,851 downwards.
TTAGGGCTTCACTAAGGCTGGCTTTGAACTCACGATCCTCCTGCCTCAGCTTGGAACTGTTTTTTTTTTTGATATGGATTACAATTAATCTGTAGATTGCTTCCAGTAACATTATATATTTAATAGTATTAGGTCTTACAATGCATAAACATGGGATATCTTTCCAGTTGGGTAACCTTTCTTTTTTTCAGCAGTGTTTATAATTTTCAAATCCTTTCTCTCCTTGATTAATTAAATTTTTAATTCTTTTTTTTAAATACTGTTTTAGTTGTCAATGGACTTTTATTTAGTTAATTAACTTCCTCATATGTGGTGCTGAGAATTGAACCCAGTACCTCATGCACGCTAGGCAAGCACTCTACACTGAGCCACAACCCCAGCCCCTAATTCTTCTTTTTTAAAATGTTTTCTTGCTCTGTTGCCTCAGGCTCATCTCAGATCTGGTTTTCTCCTGCCTCAGCCTCCTGAGCAACTGGGATTACAGACATGTGCCAACCCATCAGGCGAAGTTTTAATTATTGTTGCTGATAATATAACTGCAATTATTTTATTAATTTCCTGTTTGGGTTGTTCATTGTTAGTGTACAAAAATGCAACTAACTTTGGGGAATGGGGGCACTGGGGATTGAACCCAGGAATGTATAATCACTGAGCCACATCTCCAGCCATTTTTTAAAATTTTATTTTATGTTTTATTTTGAGACAGGGTCTCCCTAAGTTGCTAAGGTTCTTCTTGAGCTTGTGATCCTCCTGCCTCAGCTTCCTGAGTTGCTGGGATTACAGGCATGCACCACTGAGCTTGACTTGCAACTGATTTTTGTGATTTTGAGTTAGTATTCTGCAACTTTGCTGACTTCAACTTCTAACAATTTTTCTGAATCTTAAGATTTTTTATATAAGCTATTGTTATCTGTGAACAGAGGTCATTTTACTCCTTCCTTTCAATTTGGACTGTAATACTCTATTTTAAATAGTCACAAAGTGAACAAAATTTTAAAATTATTTGCTCTTAAATTTTCTATAATGAAATAATTTCATCAGTATACCCATGATCACTTGTCCAAATTTCAGAGATCCTTTGTTTTACTTTACTTTGTCTTCTTGCTATGTCTTAAAGGTAGGAGCCCATCTTTGGGAACACAGATAGATGAATAGGTGGGAATAAAAAGTAGTTTTGTAAGATGTTGCCATTATGTGAAAGGGATAAAGGGTATAAAGGCATTCTGTTTATTATATACCTTCTCTCCCTCCCCTCCCCATCCCTCCCCATCTCTTCCTTTCCCTCCCCTTCCCTTCCCTGTTAAACCCAGGGGCACTTTACCACATCCCCCTCCTTTTGATTTTGTGATAAGGTCTCATTTATTTGTTGAGTGGCCTCTAACTGTGATTCTCTTACTTCAGTCTGACAAGTTTATGGAATTTAAGGCATGTATCACCAGGCCTGGCCTTTTCTATTATTTCTTAAAACTCCATGCCAATCCATGATTAAATGAAAAGCTTAATTTTTTAGAAAGCACTATGTACATATAGTTCCTTAACAGTAATAGTGTGCTTGTGTCCAAAAGAGGTTAAAACAGTGAATAATTTTTGAATTCCACAATTATGGGAAAAATATGGAGTAGTGAAAGGGAAAAGAACATGGCCTGTGATTTAAAAAGTGATGCTACAGTTTAAAATTAGTCTGAGACCCAAGTCATTTATGAGTTCATTAGCTCACATTAGAAATTCAGATTTTTTTGATAACAGGGATTGAAACTAGGGGTACTTAACCATTGAGCCTCATCCCCAACCCTTTAAAAATATTTTTTAAAATTTGTTTGTCCTTTTTAGTTCTACCTGACAGTAGAATGTATGTTGACATATCATACATAGTTGGAGTATAACTTTGCATTCTTGTGGTTGTACATGATGTGGAGTTACACTGCTCATCCATATATAAACATAGAAAAGTTCTGATTCATTCTACTGTCTTTCCCATTCCTATCCCTGCTCCCTTCCCCCCACTCCACTCCCTGCAATCTGGTGAAACCCCCTCCCAACCACAGTGTCTCACTGAGTTGCTTAGGGTTTCACTAAGTTGCTAAGACTGGCTTTGAACTTAGGATCCTCCTGTCCCATTCTCCCAAGATGCTGGGATTACAGGTATATGACATCACTCCCAGGTCAACTGGGCAATTTAGTAGTGATAACCTGTCTCAAAAATAAAATCTTCTAAAGTGTTGGTGGTGTAGCTCAGTGGTAAAGTGCACCTTGGTTTAATTTCTAGTGATACACACACAACAGCAACAAGCCAGGCATGGTGGTGCATGCCTGTAATCAAAGTGGCTCAGCAGGTGAGGCAGGAGGATCATGAGTGCAAAGTCAGCCTCAGCAACTTAGCGAGGCCCTAGGCAGGTTGGTGAGACCCTGTCTCTAAACAAAATACAAAAAATAGGCTGGAGATATGGCTCAGTAGTTAAGCGCCCTGGGGTTCAATCCCCAATACCAAAAGCAAAACAAAATAAAAGCAACAAACAAACAACAAAACACCAACACCACAACAAAACAAGAACACTACACTTGGTCTGGTATTTTGAAATATCAATTTCAATAGGACATACACATTTTTGAAGGACCATCTCTAAAATGTGATTCTAGAAATTAGATTTCTGAAATCTATATCAGAACCCGTATATGCGAATGAATGTTTTCATTTTAATTAGTTATGCTGGAAGGCCATACAGATACCAATCATGGTGTCCTTCCTGAGGACATTTAGATCAAAGTCTGCAATTTATCAAGGTTGACAGTTGGGCAAAAACTTTGGTTCTTCTTTAAGTGGTTGTGCCTCATACTAACTTTCCCAATGTAACCTGGGTGATATTTGTTAAAGTCAGTTCTGTGGTGATGCATGTCACCAGCATTACTCCGGACTCCTGGGTGCTTCTAGTGCTTGTTGAGTTGGCTGTAGACATGGCTCACGTGGTCCCTGTTTCTGACTTTCTCAGTTTCGAACGGCATGTTAGTAGCTGAGACAAAAATGTCTGAAGACATTTTGAGAACTCTACTTTCGTAAACAGTTTAGAAGTTGTTTAAGAAAAAATTGTTTGGGAATACTTTAGATTTTGGATATAACTAGTTTTACCCAACTTGATCATTTAGCATTATTCACTATATGTGACTCAAAGATGTATTTGACTATTTCCAAAGATCATATCCATCCTTAAGTGTGAGTCTTTTTGAAGTCAACGGGCAACCTTATTTATGTATCAATTTTTTTTATTATCTGTGTACTTCTAGCTGGTCACATAGTTTATAATTGATGAGTATTCCTTATCCAAAATACTTGGGACCAGAAGTGTTGCACATTTTAGGTTTTTTCTTTTTTTAGATTGTGGAATTTGTGTAGACTTTACAGGTTGAGCATCTTCAATTGAAAAGGCTGAAATCTTGAAATGCTTCAAAATCTGATTTTTTGAGCAGCTGTCTTGGGTTTTAGATTAGTGATGTTCAACCTATAATACCACACAAACATATTTATGCCTTAAAGTGCTATCCTTCTGAGAGAAAAATAATTCTACTGATTCTGTAGACATTTGCTTTTATTTTTGTGGTGTGATGATACTTTTGATCCATTACACTGATTTATCCATATTCATGCTCCCACCTTTTTTGTGGTATTGGAGATGAACTCATGAGCAAACTACTACTGAGTTACCTCCCAGCCTTTAATTTTTTTTTCAATTTAGAGACAAGTTCTCACTTAGTTGCTGAGGCTTTCCTCAAACTTTGTCCTTCTCCCTCATCCTCCCTACTTACTGGGTTTTCAAGCATGCATCACCGGGCCTGGTTTTTCTATAACCTTTACCTTGGTTACTCACTGAATGTGAATTTATGCAATAGCTGACTTTTGTGGTTAAATCATTATAATATCTGGGACTTGAGTGGGGAGATCATAATTCTACAGGTTTGCTGTACTGCTTTCATTTTTAGAGAACCACTTTTCTTTGGTGATTCAGTGGTGGGATAAGATATAGGATAACATTCATTACTATTTGAATTTTGGTTCAAGGAATTTTGTGTGCTGTGGAACCTGAGCATCTTTCCCTTAGATTTCATTTCTAACAACATGATTGTGGACACTGACCTAACTGTAATACTTTTTTGTACATCTCTTTTCAAAAGAAGGGTGTTGGCAAAAAGTATCCTTATTATATAGGCAAACTTCATTTCATACTTTCTGAAACAATCTTCTCCACCAAAAGAAAACAACCAAATACCCCATCCAGAACTCAACTTGAAGGATGTCTGACATTTTCTTTTTTTTCCCCCTATATATCTTGGATTATTCCTAACTAAACACACAAAAATCATGCAGCGAGGCCACTGACCTAGGTGTCTCACTGTGCTGCTGCTGCTTGAGTGCAGTTGGTGCCTGTATGGGAAGACCTGACTTAGCTGCAGCCTCATTCACAGTATTTGAATTTGTATTCTTTTGATTACTCATGAAGTTTAAGTGCTTCCTCCTTTAATAGTTCTCCTGTATAATAAATGTTTATTCCTGTAGTTTTGTAAATTTTCAAACTAGTTTCCTTTCAAATTGGTTGTGGATTTTTTTCAGAGGTGCCTATGAAGTTTTGTTTTTAATTTAGTTAAATCAGTTGCATTTTCTTGAATATCTATCCGGATTTTAGGGTCACTTTTATGGAGATGTAGCATAAAAGTCATCATTTTAACCATTTAATAGTATACAGGTCAGTGTTTAAGTAAATTCACAATGTTTTGCAACTATTTCTACTACCCTAATTCTAAAATATTTTATCACCCTAAAAATGATACTCTTTATTTCCCAATTCTCCCTCTTCCTGTCCCTACCACTACTGATGTGCTTTTTGCCTTTGTGAACTTTGACTGTTCTGGACAGTTCATAGATATAAGTGGAATAATATTTGAAATGTTATGTCTGCCTTTTTAGCAGATTGTTTTCAATGACCATGCATGTTTTAGCAAGTATCATATTCAGTATTTCATTCCTTCTTACTGGGGTGTAAATTCCATTGACAATACCTCATTTAGTTATTCACTTAATAATTGCTTCCTACTTTCCTGCTGTTAAGAAAAATGCTGCTATGAACATTTTTGTAAAATTTTTATTTCCATCTGTGAGCATGTTTTTATTTTATTTCTTTGGGTATATATGTAGAAGTAGAATTGCTGGGTCATTTCATTACTCTATTTGACTTTTTTTTTTTTTTGCAGTTCCTAGATATCAGAACTAAGGCCTTGCACATGCTAGGCAAGCATTTTAACAGTTTAAATTTTTGTATGACTTCCAAAATGTTTTCATAGTGTCTACCATTTTACAGTCTTACCAGCAACATACATGGCTATTGAGTGTAAATGGTTCGAATGATCTTGAATGTTTATGTGCTTATTGGCCATTTGTTATGTTTTCTTTGGAAAGATGTATATGTAAGTTATTTGCCCATTTTATTTAAATTAATTAATTAATTTGCAGTACATGTGATTGAACCCAGCAGTGCTTTACCACTGAACTACATCCCTAGCACTGTTTATTTTTGAGACAGGGTCTTGTTAAGTGCCAAGACTGGCCTCAAACTTGCAATCCTCCTGCTTCAGCCTCCTAGTTATTTGGGATTGCAGGCTTTTGCCACCTCACCCAGCGTCTTTGCCCATTTTTAATTTGAGTTTTTTAAAAATTTAATTGAGAGAATTCCTTATGTATGCTGGATACTAGACCCTTTTGAGCTATTTGGTTTAACAATGGTTTTCTCCTATTGTGGGTTGTCTTCACTTTTTTGATAGTGTCCTTTAACATAGAAAGTTTTGAATTTTGATGGAGTCATATTTTTCTTTTCCTGTGTTTAAGTTTAGAAAATCTTATTTTACTAAAAATGGTTGATTTATTTTCTGCATTTAAACTTTGAATTCTTTGTAACTTGTTGGATTATTGTATAATTTGTTTATGCTATAAAATTTGTTATATAAATGTTGCCCTGAAAGTCTCAACTCTTCCAACTCCTATTCTGTTTTATTTGTCAGTCAGATATGCAATTATACTGTGCCAAGCAGAAGATAGTATAATTATAAAAACACTGCATAGACCTTCAAGATAGTTAATATTCAGTAAATACATTTGCTAAATTACTGATACTCTTAGTGTAAGAAAAAAAGTCTTGCTTCCCTTGTTTTGGATGTGCTGTGTTTAAATCCTTCTTGAAAAGCTGTTTTGGTTTCTAAGACTTATCTATATATAGCCTGTGTACATGAGAGAAAATAATAATGACTAAAATGTTAATGAAAATACAATAAGATTTGTAAAATTGCACACTTTTTTTTTTTTTGGGTGCTGGGGTTCAAACCCAGGGCCTTGTGCTTACAAGGCAAGCACTCTACCGACTGAGCTATCTCCCCAGCCCCAAATTGCACACTATTAATAGAGAAAAAAGATGGATAGTTAAAATTAAAATTAAAAAGTCCCCAATTATCATTTGTTTTTTTTATTTTTTAAAATTATTTATTTATTTATTATTATTTTTTGCAGTACTGAGGATTGAACCCAGGGCCTTGTGCTTGCAAGGCAAGCACTCTACCAACTGAGCTATATCCCTAGCCCCATTTCATTCTTTTTAAAAAACTCTTATCATAGGGAAGTTTATTTTTTTTTTTCAAAATGAGGTTAAGGGTAGTATTTTATGATCCATTTAAAATGATTTCACATAAAGTAAAGTATAACTAATTTTGTTGAAACACATCAGTAATAGCACACTTAAAGTTCTCAACATCTTGAAATGGTTTAGTGAGTAATACAGCACTTTCCTTATGATATTTAGATCCTGGGTAAGGGTACAGTTAGGTTGTATTACTTGTATCCTTAGGGATATAAATTCAGTTCCCTAATTTTTTATTTTGAGTATACATACTCACAGAATATTTACAGTATAGATAGGTTTTAGTTTGTTAGAGATTATTTTTAAATGCATGGCAGGCTAATTAAGGAAATTCATTCTTTAAATTTTTGTTTCAATAGTGAAAGCAAGTTGAATACTTTGGTGCAGAAGCTTCATGACTTCCTGGCACACTCATCAGAAGAATCTGAAGAAACAAGTTCTCCTCCACGACTTGTGATGAACCAAAGTATAGGTAAATTGAAAAAGAATCTACTTTTCTTGTAGACTTTTCAAAATTTTTATTTGGAGGATACAGCTGTTAAAAGAATTTCAGTTTATGAGCTGGGTGTTTTGGCACACACCTGTTATCCCAGTGGCTCAGGAGGCTGAGGCAGGAGGATTGAGATTACAAAGCCAACCTCAGCAACTTAGTGACACCCTAAGAAACATGGTGAAACTCTGTGTCTAAATAAAAAATATAAAAACAACTGGGGATGGGCTCAGTGGTTTAGTGGAACCAAAAAAAAATCAATTTGTGGAAAATGATATTAGCAAGCTTTTTAGGAGCCCCTCCTGTGTATTTGTACATGATATTTTTATTTTGGTAATTAAAAATGTAAATTTGTATGGTATTATAGGAATTTGGGGGAAGGAAGCACTTAATATAGTTTTATGTATAATTAGAAGAAGTTGGAATAATATAGAAATATTATCATAGTAGTTACTCATATTAGGAGTTAAAATTTTATATTGTTTGAGAACATCTCTGAGTGGATTCAGTGAGTATTTTTTATAAAACTACTTAAGCCCTCCTCTATACCTCCATTTCTCCTTATAAAAAAGAAAGAAAAATCCCCCGTAATGTGATGATTACTGGTTTTACATAGCTACGCTTGGGCAGGGGTTGGGGGTGGGGGTTGGGAAGTGGGAGAGAAAGAAAAGTTACATAGAAAAAATAAAATCACAGTGAAGTTCAACCATATTTATAATTAAAGTTCCAGAAGGAGAAAAGAATGAGAATCCTAACCAGGATAAGTATGAAGAAAACTGTGTTTAATTATATCATATGAAACTCCTAAACAGGAAAACCAAAAAATATTTTAATTACCTAGAGAAAAAGTGACATTATTTTCAAAGGAACAACAGTAATATCAATGACTTACTTAGCTGCAGAAATGAGAAAATAAATGACAATGAGATAATTTCTTTTTTTTTTTCTTTTTTTGCGGTGCTGCGGATTGAACCCAGGGCCTTGTGCTTGCCAGGCAAGCCCTCTACCAACTGAGCTATCTCCCCAGCCCGAGATAATTTCTTTAAAGTGCCAAATGAAAATATTTGCCAGTGTATAATTCTGTATTCAGCAAAAACATCCTTTAAAAATGAAGGGTGGAATAAAGACATATCCAGACAAACAGAAAGTGAGAGCTTGATGTTAACAGACCTACACTAGAGGAAATACCTCTATACTAGAAGAAAGGGTTTTCTGAAATCAGAAAGAAAATAATTGAAATAGTAACACCAAAATATAGGACATAGTGAATAATAAAGGGAAAGGTAAGTATGTGAGTAAAACTTAATTTAGACTGTTACCTAATCTATTGTCCCTATTTTTTTCATCATTTCTCCCAACGATGTTCATAGGTAAGGTTTTTTGCCTTTATGTCCAGGATCCAGTTCAGAATTGCGCATTTCTTATAATTGATATGTGTCTATATTCTTTTAAAAACCAAAACAGTTTCTCTGTCTTTCAGGACAATGACTTCTTCCTTTTGTGGTCCTGGAGATTGAACCTAGGGATGCTCTATGACTGAGCTTCATTCCCAATCCTTGTTATTTGTTATTTTGAGATAGGATCTCACTAAGTTGTCAAAGTTGACCTCCTTCCTTAGCTGCTGCATGGATTGAATTGTAGGGCCACACCACTGTGCCAGTGGATGAGAAATTTTTGACATGTGCAGATTTAATACTTTTAAGTGTCTGTTCAGTTCTTTAACCCATTTATTGATCGGGTTATTTGTTGTTTTTGTGTAAAGTTTTTTGAGTTCTTCATATATCCTGGAGATTAGTGCTCTGAGGGTGTGTGTTAAAGATTTTCTCTCCATTCTGTAGACTCTGTCTTCCCATTGTTCATTTTTTCCTTTGCTGGAAAGAAGCTTTTTAGTTTGAATCTATCCTGTTCATTGATTCTTGATTTTACTTCTTGGGCTTTAGGAGTCTGGTTAAGGAAGTCAGGTCCTAAGCTGGCATGGTGGAGATTTGGGCCACTTTTTATCCATTAGTTGCAGGGTCTCTGGTCTAGTGCCTAAGTCCATTTGAGTTGACTTTTCTGCAGGGTGAGGGAGGGATAGAGGTTTAATTTTATTTTGCTACATATATATTTCCAGTTTTCCAGTACCATTTGTTGAAGAGGCTATCTTTTCTTCAATGTATTTTTGGTGCATTTGCCTAGTATGGGGTAACCGTATTTATGTGGGTTTCTCTTGGTGTCTTCTATTTTGGACCATTGGTCTACCTGTCTATTTTGGTGCCAATACCATGCCATTTTTGTTACTATGGCTCTGTAGTATAATTTAAGTCTAGTACTGTGATGCCTCCTGCTTCACTTTTTTTTTTTTTGCAGTGGGGATTGAACCCAAGGGTCTTGTGCTTGCAAGACAAGCACTCTACCAACCGAGCCATCTCCCCAGCCCCCTTGCTTCACTTTTCTTGCTAAGAATTACATTGGTTATTCTGGGCCTCTTAGTTTTTCAAATGAATTTCATGATTGCTTTTTCTGGTTCTGTGAAGAATGGCAATAGGAATTGCATTAAATTGTATAACAGTTTTGGTAGTATGGCTATTTTGACAATGTTAATTCTGCCTATCCAAGAGCATGGGAGATCTTTTATCTTCTAAGTTCTTCTTCAATTTCTTTTTTTAGTGTTCTGTAGTTTTCATTGTACAGGTCTCTCATCTCTTTAGGTGGGTTGATTCCCAACTATTTTATTTTTTGAAGCTATTGTAAATGGGTTTGTTTTCCTAATCTTTTTCTTGCAGTGGATTCATCATTGATGAATTAAAATGCATTTGATTGATGGGTATTGCTTTATATCCTGATATTTAACTGAATTCATTTATTTATCTTAGAAGTTTTTGGTGGAGTTTTGTGAATCTTCTAAATATAGGATTATGCCATCAACAAGTAGTGATAGTTTGAATTCTTCTTTTCCTATTCGTATCCCTTAAATTTCTTTGGTCTGTCTAATTGCTCTGGCTAGAGTTTCAAGGAGCATGTTGAATATAAGTGGTGAAAGAGGGCATCCCTGTCTTGTTCCAGTTTTTAGGGGAACACGTTCCATTGCTCTGCATTTAGAATGATGTTGGCCTTGGGCTTAGCATAGATAGCGTTTGTAATGTTGTGGTATATTCCTACTATCTCTAGTTTGCCTAATTGTTTTTTTTGCAGTGCTGGGGATCAAACCCAGGGCCTTGTGCATGCAAGGCAAGCATCTACCAACTGAGCTATCCCCAGCCCTTGCCTAATTTTTTAAAAAATTAAGGATATTGGTCTGAAATTTTCTTTCCTTGATGTGTCTCTGTCTGCTTTAGGTATCAGGGTGATATTGGCTTTATAGAATGAGTTTGGGAGGGTTCCCTCCTCTTCTATTTCATGAAATACTTTGAGAAGTATTGGAATGAGCTCTTCTTTAAAGGTTTGTAGAATTCGGCTGAGAACCCATCTGGTCCCAGACTTTTCTTTGTTGGTAGGCTTTTGATGACTCTTCTATTTCTTATTTGAAATTGGTCTATTTAAATTGTGTATGTCCTCCTGGTTCAGTTTAGGTAATTTATATGTCTCTAGAAATCTGTGGATGTCTTCGAGATTTTCTATTTTGTTGGAGTATAGACTTTGAAAATAGCTTCTAATTATGTTTTGTGTTTCAGTCGTGTCTGTTGTGATATTTCCTTGTTCATTCCAAATTTTAGTAATTTGGGTTTTCTCCTTCTCTTGTTAGTGTGACTAAGGGTTTATTAGTGCAGCCACTCTGCACAATTTTATTAGTGCAGCCACTCTGGAAAGCAGTGTGGAGATTCCTTAGAAAATTTGGTATGGAACCACCATTTGACCCAGCTATTCCACTCCTTAGCCTATACCCAAAGGACTTAAAATCAGCATACTACAGAGATACAGCCACAACAATGTTCATAGCCACTCAGTTCACAGCCAGATTGTGGAACCAACCTAGATGCCCTTAAATTGATGAATGGATGAAGAAACTGTGGTATATATATACAGTAGACTATAACTCAGCCATAAAAAATAATTAAATTATGGCATTTGCAGGCAAATGGATGAAATTGGAGAATATCATGCTAAGTGAGATAAGCCAAACTCAAAAAACCAAAGGATCATGATCTCTCTGATAAGCAGATGATGACACATAATGGGGAGTGGGAGGGGGGCAAGAATGGAGGAAGGAGGGACTGTATAGAAGGATAAGAGGGGTGGGGGGGAGAAAAAAAATAACAGAATGAATCAAAAACTATTACCCTAGGTAATGTATGATTACATAAATGGTGCCTCTACTTCATATACAACAGAGAAACGAGATGTATCCCATTTGTTTATAATAAAAATGAATTAAAATTTTTTTAATTGTAATGGATCTTTTTTTCTTTCTGTGGGGGTCCTGGGTCTTGAACCCAGGGCCTCACACAGGCCAGACAAGTGCTCTACCTCTGAGCCTCAACTCCAGCCCCTCTAGTGTTTCGAAAATGAAGAGGTGCTGTTTTGTCAAATACTTTTTCTGCATCTATTGAGATGATCATATGATTCTTGTCTTTAAGTCTATTGATGTGATGAATTATGTTTATTGATTTCCTTATGTTTATCCAACTACCTCTCTTGGATGAATCCATTTGGTTATGGTGCACTATCTTTTGGTGGGGTTCCTTTTTATTTTTTGTCTTTTTTTTTTTTTTTGGAACTAGGGGTCAAACCCAGGGCTTTGCAAATGTAAGGCAGACACTTTGCCACTGAGCTACATCCCAGGCCTGCATATTTTCAGTATGGTTTTGTATGCAATTTGCCAGAATTTTATTGAGAATTATATACATCTATGTTCATCAGGAATATTGGTCTGAGGTTTTCTTTCTTTGATGTGTCTTTGTCTGATTTTGGTATCACGGTGATAATAGCCTCATAGAATGAGTTGGGAAGGGTTCCCTCCTTTTCTATTTCATGGAAATATAATTTGAGGGAGTATTGGTGTGAATTCTTTTTTAAAAAATTTATTTATTTTAGTTGTAGATGACACAATAGCTTTATTTTATTAATTTATTTTATACCATGCTGAGCATTGAACCCAGGGCCTCGCACATGCCAGGCAGGCGCTCTACCACTGAGCCACAACCCCAGCCTGGTGTTAATTCTTCTTTGAAGGTCTTGTAGAACTTGGGGGAGAATCCCTCTGGTCCTGGGCTTTTCTGGGTTGGTAGGCTTTGATGGTATTCTATTTAATTGCTTGAAATTGATCTGTTTAAATTGTTCATTTCTCTTGATTCAGTTTGGGTAATTCATATGTTTCTAGAAATTTGTTGATGTCTTAGAGATTTTTTTTTTTTTATTTTTTTTAATTGTAAACAAATGGGATACATGTTGTTTCTCTGTCTGTACATGGCGTAAAGGCATACCATTTGTGTAATCATAAATTTACATAGGGTAATGTTGTTTGATTCATTCTGCCATTTTTTCCCTTCCCCCCCTCCCCTCCCACCCTTCCCCTCCATCTATACAGTCCTTCCTTCCTCCATTCCTGCCCCCCTCCCTAAACCCAACTCCAACCCCAACACTAACCCTTCCCACCCCCCATTATGTGTCATCATCCACTTATTAGCGATATCATTCTTCCTTTGGTTTTTTGAGATTGGCTTATCTCACTTAGCATGATATTCTCCAGTTTCATCCATTTGCCTGCAAATGCCATAATTTTATCATTCTTTATGGCTGAGTAATATTCCATTGTATATATACCACATTTTCTTTATCCATTCATCAATTGAAGGACATCTAGGTTGGTTCCACAATCTGGCTATTGTGAACTGAGCAGCTATGAACATTGATGTGGCTGTATCTCTGTAATATGCTGATTTTAAGTCCTTTGGGTATAGGCCAAGGAGTGGGATAGCTGGGTCAAATGGTGTTTCCATTCCAAGTTTTCTAAGGAATCTCCACACTGCTTTCCAGAGTGGCTGCACTAATTTGCAGCCCCACCAGCAATGTAAGAGTGTACCTTTCTCCCCACATCCTCGCCAACACCTGTTGTTGCTTGTATTCTTGATAATTGCCATTCTAATTGGGGTGAGATGGAATCTTAGGGTGGTTTTGATTTGCATTTCTCTTATTACTAGAGATGTTGAACATTTTTCCATATGTTTGTTGATTGCTTGTATATCTTCTTCTGTGAAGTGTCTATTCATTTCCTTAGCCCATTTGTCAGATTGGATTATTTACATTCTTGGTGTAGAGTTTTTTGAGTTCTTTATAGATTCTGGAGATTAGCGCTCTATCTGAAGTATGATTGGCAAAGATTTTCTCCCACTCTGTAGGCTCTTTCTTTGCATTGCTGATAGTTTCCTTTGCTGAGAGAAAGCTTTTTAGTTTGAATCTATCCCAGTTATTAATTCTTGCTTTTATTTCTTGTGCTATGGGAGTCCTGTTGAGGAAGTCTGGTCCTAAGCCGACATGTTGAAGCTCTGGACCTACTTTTTCTTCTATAAGATGCAAGGTCTCTGGTCTGATTCCGAGATCCTTAATCCATTTTGAGTTTAGTTTCGTGCATGGTGAGAGATATGGGTTTAGTTTCATTCTGTTGCATATGGATTTCCAATTCTCCCAGCACCATTTGTTGAAGAGGCTATCTTTTCTCCATTGCATATTTTTGGCCCCTTTGTCTAGTATGAGAAAATTGTATTTATTTGGGTTTGTGTCCGTGTCCTCTATTCTGTACCATTGATCCACCTTTCTATTTTGGTACCAATACCATGCCGTTTTTGTTACTATTGCTTTGTAGTAGAGTTGAAGATCTGGTATTGCGATACCCCCTGCTTCACTCTTTCTGCCAAGGATTGCTTTAGCTATTCTGGGTTTTTTATTCTTCCAGATGAATTTCATAATTGCTTGCTCTATTTCTGTAAGGTACATCATTGGGATTTTAATTGGAATTGCATTGAATCTGTATAGCACTTTTGGTAGTATGGCCATTTTGACAATATTAATTCTTCCTATCCAAGAACATGGGAGATCTTTCCATCTTCTAAGGTTTTCTTGAATTTCTTTCTTTAGTGTTCTGTAGTTCTCATTGTAGAGGTCTTTCACCTCTTTTGTGAGATTGATTCCCAAATACTTTATTTTTTTCAAAACTATTGTGAATGGGGTAGTTTTCCTAATTTCCCTTTCTGAAGATTCATCGCTTATATATAAAATGCCTTAGATTTATGTGCATTGATCTCATATCCCGCTACTTTACTGAATTCACTTATGAGATCTAAAAGTTTTCTGGTGGAATTTCCTGGTTCCTCTAAGTATACCATCATATCATCAGCAAATAGGGATAGTTTGAGTTCTTCTTTTCCTATTCGTATCCCTTTAATTTCTTTGGTCTGTCTAATTGCTCTGGCTAGAGTTTCAAGGACGATATTGAATAGAAGTGGTGAAAGAGGGCATCCCTGCCTTGTTCCAGTTTTTAGAGGGAATGCTTTCTGTTTTTCACCATTTAGAATGATATTAGCCATGGGTTTAGCGTAGATGGCCTTTACAATGTTAAGGAATGTTCCCACTATCCCTATTTTTTCTAGTGTTTTGAGCATGAAGGGGTGCTGTATTTTATCAAATGCTTTTTCTGCATCTATCGAAATAATCATGTGATTCTTGACTTTAAGTCTATTGATATGGTGAATGACATTTATTGATTTCCTGATGTTGAACCAACCTTGCATCCCTGGGATGAAACCCACTTGATCATGGTGCACTATCTTTTTAATATGTTTTTGTATGCGATTTGCTAAAATTTTGTTGAGAATTTTTGCGTCGATGTTCATTAAGGATATTGGTCTGAAATTTTCTTTCCTCGATGTGTCTCTGTCTGGTTTAGGAATCAGGGTAATATTGGCTTCATAGAATGAGTTTGGGAGAGTTCCCTCCTCTTCTATTTTCTGGAATACTTTGAGAAGTATTGGAATGAGTTCTTCTTTAAAAGTTTTGTAGAACTCGGCTGAGAACCCATCTGGTCCTGGACTTTTCTTTGTTGGAAGGCTTTTGATGACTTCTTCTATTTCATTACTTGAAATTGGTCTATTTAAATTGTGTATGTCCTCCTCGTTCAGTTTAGGCAATTCATATGTCTCTAGAAACCTGTTGATGTCTTCGAAATTTTCTATTTTGTTGGAGTATAGATTTTCAAAATAGCTTCTAATTATGTTTTGTATTTCAGTCGTGTCTGTTGTGATATTTCCTTGTTCATTCCGAATTTTAGTGATTTGGGTTTTCTCTCGTCTTCTCTTTGTTAGTGTGGCTAAAGGTTTATCAATTTTGTTTATTTTTTCGAAGAACCAACTATTTATTTTGTCAATTTTTTGTATTGTTTCTTTCGTTTCAATTTCGTTGATTTCAGCTCTCAGTTTAACTATTTCCTGTCTTCTACTACTTTTGGTGTTGGTCTGTTCTTCTTTTTCTAGGGCTTTGAGCTGTAGTGTTAGGTCATTTATTTTTTGAGTTTTACTTCTTTTATTAAATGCGCTCCATGAAATAAATCTTCCTCTAAGTACCGCTTTCATAGTGTCCCAGAGATTTTGATATGATGTTTCTTTGTTCTCGTTTACCTCTAAGAATTTTTTAATTTCCTTCCTAATATCTTCTGTTATCCATTCATCATATAGTAGCATATTGTTTAATCTCCAGGTGTTGGAGTAGTTTCTGTTTTTTACTCTTTCATTAATTTGTAACTTCAATCCATTATGATCTGATAGAATACAAGGTAGTGTCTCTATCTTCTTGTATTTGCTGACATTAGCTTTGTGGCATAATATATGGTCTATTTTAGAGAAGGATCCATGTGCTGCTGAGAAGAAAGTGTATTCGCTCTTGGTTGGATGGTATATTCTATAAATGTCTGTTAAGTCTAAATTATTGATTGTGTTATTGAGATCTATGGTTTCTTTGTTCAATTTTTGTTTGGAAGATCTGTCCAGTGGTGAAAGAGGCGTGTTAAAATCACCTAGTATTATTGTGTTATGGTCTATTTGGTTTCTAAAATTGAGAAGGATTTGTTTAACATACATGGATGAGCCACTGTTTGGGGCATAGATGTTTATGATTGTTATATCTTGCTGATTTATGCTTCCCTTAAGCAGTATGAAATGTCCTTCTTTATCCCTTCTAACTAACATTGGCTTGAAGTCCACATTATCTGAAATGAGGATGGATACTCCAGCTTTTTTGCTGAGTCCATGTGCATGGTATGTTTTTCCCCATCCTTTCACCTTTAGTCTATGGGTATCTCTTTCTATGAGGTGAGTCTCTTGCAGGCAACATATTGTTGGATCTTTCTTTTTAATCCAATCTGCCAGTCTATGTCTTTTGATTGATGAATTCAGGCCATTAACATTCAGGGTTATTATTGAGATATGATTTGTATTCCCAGTCATTTGGTTCATATTTAAAATTTTTGACACATCTTGGTTCCTCCTTTATTTGACAGTTCCTTTAGGATAATTCCTCCCTTTGCTGATTTGCTTCTTTGTTTTTTATCTCTTCCTCATGAAATATTTTGCTGAGAATGTTCTGTAATGCTGGCTTTCTTTTTGTAAATTCTTTTAGCTTTTGTTTATCATGGAATGATCTTATTTCATCGTCAAATTTGAAGGTAAGTTTTGCTGGGTATAAGATTCTTGGTTGGCATCCATTTTCTTTCAGAGCTTGAAAAATGTTGTTCCAGGCCCTTCTAGCTTTTAGGGTCTGGATTGAAAAATCTGCTGATATCCGTATTGGCTTCCCCCTGAATGTAATTTGGTTCTTTTCTCTCACAGCCTTTAAAATTCTGTCTTTATTTTGTATGTTAGGTATTTTCATTATAATGTGCCTTGGTGTGGGTCTGTTGTAATTTTGTGTATTTGGAGTCCTATAAGCCTCTTGGACTTGATTTTCCATTTCATTCTTCAGATTTGGGAAATTTTCTGATATTATTTCTTCAAATAGATTGTTCATTCCTTTGGTTTGTTTCTCTAAGCCTTCCTCAATCCCAATAATTCTCAAATTTGGCCTTTTCATGATATCCCATAGTTCTTGGAGATTCTGTTCATGATTTCTCACCATCTTCTCTGTTTGTTCAACTTTGTTTTCGAGGTTAAATATTTTGTCTTCAATATCTGAAGTTCTGTCTTCCAGGCTGTTCTATCCTATTGGTTATGCTTTCTATGGAGTTCTTAATTTGGTTTATTGTTTCCTTCATTTCAAGGATTTCTGTTTGTTTTTTTTTCAATATCTCTAACTCTTTATTGAAATGATCTTTTGCTTCCTGAATTTGCTCTGTTAACTGTCGATTGGTGCGATCGTTCAATGCCTGCATTTGCTCTTTCATCTCATCGTTTGCTTCCCTAATCATTTTAATTATGTACATTCTGAACTCCCTTTCTGTCATTTCTTCTGCCATGCTGTCGTTGGATTTTATTGATGTAACATCTAGATTTGTTTGGGGCATTTTCTTCCCTTGTTTTCTCATATTGTTCAGGAATCAGTGGGTCATTAAGATATTGCAGATTTCCTCTATCAACTTATAATGTCCCTGAAGATTGCTAGTATATCCCCTCTTATCCTTCAGTAGCCTGAAGTCTTGGAGGAGGTTGATAATGCAGAGCTCCACGAAGAAGCTGCCTCTCTAGGTGTGGTAACCCTCAGGTGGCGTATATTCCCTGCTAGTGGGCAGAGGTGCCTCCACTTGTTGACCAATGGTCATCCAATGGGGAACTAGACTGGGGCTGAGGCAAGGCCTGTTTGTGCCTATGTCTCTGGCTTTACCGTCCCTGTGGGAAAACCTCCCCGGCGGGAAGAGTCACTCGGTGGGGACGTCTCGCTGGTCAGTTGCCCTCCTAGAGGTTCCCCTCAATCTACAACTACCACCTGGGCTGGGCTGTCTTCCTTCTGCAACGATCCCAGGGGCCTGGACCTACGTCCTGGGCCTGGAGCCTCACCCTTCGCAGGCGAGTCTCTTAGGCTGCCTCTCCAGAGAATCTGCCCGCCGCCCTGGAAACTTCGCTCCGCCCCTAGGCGTGTCTCTGTGCGGCCTCTTCCAGCAAGAAGCCACCTAGCTCCTGGGACCCTGCTCTGCACCAATCGCCTGGCTATGCAGCCCCTCCCCTGAGCCACCACCTGGAGCCCCGTACAATAGCTCCGAGACCAGAGACCCGCCACACACCTCCTCCTCCGGACAGCCGCCGGTTTCCGACGCAGTCACTAGGAGTCCAAACAACTCACTTCGGGTCTCCTCCTCCCGCCAACCACCCGTAGCCCTAGGCAGTCACTCCAAGTCCAAGTGACCCGCCCTGTTCCTCCTCCTCCTCCTTGGGTAGCCCCCCGGGTGTTCAGGAGCGGTGGCTCCGAGACCAGGTGACTCACCACGCTCCTCCTCCAGGCAGGCCACCGGTGTTCAGGAGCGGTCCCTTTTAGTCCAATCAACTCACCACTCGCCTCCTCCTCTGGCAACCACCTGTGGTTCTGATGTAGTCACTCCAGACTAAGCGTCCTACCGCTCTCCTCCTCCAGGCAGGCCACCAGTGTTCTGGAGCAGCTGCTCCGAGTTCAAACAGTTCACCACGCAGCTCCTCCTCTGGCAACCGCCTGTGGTTCTGATGCAGTCACTCCCAGACCAAGCGTCCCGCCGCGCTCCTCCTCTTCCCTCCGGGCAACCCCCCAGGTGTTCAGAACCGGTTGTTCTGGGTCCAAACAGCTAGCCATGCAGCTCCTCCCCAGGCAGCCGCCCGGAGCCCCAGCGGCCTGCTCGAGTCCAAGCGCTATGCTGAGCCGCCTCCTCTACGATGATCCCAGTTGTCCGTGTTTACCGCTCCAGGGGGGGAGGGGCGTCTCGCCGAGCAACTCCACTTCACAAATTCCCTGCGTTTCGGGGCTACCGCCCCATCCGGGACGCCTCCCCAACAGGAGAGACTCACCCGGCAGCTTTGAGTTGGTCCCAAGTCTCTCACTATCTCCTCTTTTGAATCTTGCGTCCTGGAGCAGCTGTGAAATGCAGCTGCCCTCTCGGCCGCCATCTTGGTCCGCCTCGAGATTTTTTTTTTTTATTAGAGTATAAATTTTCAGAATAGTTTGTAATTATCTTCTATTTTTTAGTAGTGTCCATCATGATAGTTCCTTTTTCTTCACAAATTTTAGTAATTTGAGTTTTCTCTTTCTCTTTGTTAGTGTAACTAAGGGTTTATCATTTATTATTTTTCCCAAAGATCAACTTTTTTGTCAATTTTTTTTTGTGGTGCTGGGATTGAACCCAGGGCCTTGTGCATACTAGGCAAGCACTCTACTGACTAAGCTATATCCCCAGCCCCTTGTTTTGTCAGTCTTTTGAATTCTTTATTTTGTGTCAATGTCATTGATTTCAGTTCTAATTTTCATTATTCCTGTCTTCTGCTTTTGCTGTTGATTTGTTCTTCTTTTTCTAGGTCATTTATTTGTTGATTTTCTATTCTTTTAGTGAATGAGCTCAATTAAATGAACTTTTCTCTTAGCATTGCTTTCATAGTATCCTAGAAAGTTTGATATATTGTATCAGTGTTCTCATTTACCTCTAAGTATTTTTTTATTTCCTCCCTGATTTCTTTCTGTTATCCATTCGTCATTCAATCAGTCATGTATTATTAGTCTCCAGGTGTTAGAGTAGCTTCTATTTTTTATTTTATCTTTGATTTCTAATTTTATTCCATCATTATCTGATAGAAGGCCATGGTAGTATTTCTCTTTTTTCATTCACTAAGTGTTGCTTTGTGGCATAACATGTGCTCTATTTTAGAGAAGGATCCATGTACTGCTGAGAAAAAAGTGTATTCGCCTTGTTGATGGATGGAATAATCTATATATGTCAATAAGTCTAAATTATTGATTGTATTATTCAGTTCTATAATTTAAAATTTTTTTTTGTTTGAAAGGTCTGTCCAGTGGTTTATATGGAAACTATTTTTATAAGTACAATACCTTTATTTTTTATTTTATTTATTTTTATTTGGTACTGAGGATTGAATCCAGTGCTTTATATGTGTGAGGCAAGCACTCCACCACTAAGCTACAACCCCAGTCCTGTATAGGGACTTTTGTTTAGAAAGAAGGTTGATTAACAGAGGGGAAAAAGACCTAGCCAGTGGTGTGAGAGGAGTGTTAAAGTCACCCAATATTATTGTGTTGTCATCTATTTGATTCTTGAAATTGAGAAGAACTTGTTTGATGTACATAGATGCACCATTATTTGTGGCATACATATTATGATTTTTGTCTCTTACTGATGTCTGATTCCCTTAAGCAGTATGAAGTGTCCTTCTTTGTCCCTTCTGATTAACTTTGGCTTGAAGTCCACTTTATCTCATATGAGGATGGAAACCGCTTATTTATGGAGGTCCATGTGAGTGATATGTTTTTTCCCAAACTTTCACCTTTCAGTCTGTGGATGTCTTTTTCTAGGAGGTGAGTCTTTTGAAGACAGTATATTGTTGGATCTTTATCCAGTCTGCCAGTCTGTATCTTTTGATTGATGATTTTAGACATTAACATTCAGGGTTATTACTGAGATGATTTGTATTTCTGGTCATTTTGGTTTATTTTTGTTTTTTAACTTGACTTGTTTTTGCTTTGATAGATTTTTGCTTTTGCTTTTGTTTCATTCCTCCCTTTGGTAGTTTTCATCTTTTTTTTCCCCCATTTCGTCCTTGTGGAATATTTTGCTGAGAATGTTCTATATTGCAGGCTTTCTAGTTGTGAATTCTTTTAACTTTTATTTATCATGGAAGGTTTTTATTTCATCTTCAATCTGAGCTTAGTTTTCCTGGATATAAAAGTCTTGGTTGATATCCATTTTCTTTCAGAAACCTGATATTTGTTATTCCAGAATCTCCTGGTGTGAGGGTCTGGGTTGAGAAATCAGCTGAGGTCTGAATTGCTTCCCCCCTATATGTAATTTGATTTTTTTCTCTCACAGCCTTTAAAATTCTATCCTATTCTGTATGTTAGTCATTGTCATTATAACATGCCTTTGTGTGGGTCTGCTGTAATTTTATACATTTGGGTCCTGTAAGCCTCTTGTAGTTGATTTTTCCATTTCATTCTTTTGATTTGGGAAATTTTTGATATTACATCATTGAAAAGATTGTGTATTCCTTTGGTTGTATCTACATGCCTTTGTCTATTCTGATAAATCTTATAGTTGGTCCTTTCATATTATCCCATATGTTTTGGAAATTGTGTTCATGGTTTCTACCACCTTCTCTGTATGGTTGACCGTATTTTCAAGAGTATGTATTTTGTCTTCCTTGCCTAGGGTTCTGTCTTCCAAGTGGTCTAGTCTGTTGGTGACTATTTTCATGGAATTTTCAAGTTGGTTTATTGTTCCCTTCATTTCAAGGATTTCTGCTTGATTCCTTTTATAATCTCTACCTCTTTATTGAAGTTGATCTTTCACTTCCTGTGTTTTCTTTCCAGTAGCACTTTTTTTTTTTTTTTTGAAGACCAGTCTATGTACCTTCTAAACTTCTCGGACATTTCTTTTACTGTGTTGTCTTCGGATTCTGTTGTTGGAACATCTTTGTTTGTTTGAAATACTTTGTTCCCTTGTTTTTTCATGTTGTTTGTGTGTCTTCTCATGCAGCAGTATGGAGCTGAGACAGTGTAGATTCTACCCTGTAGTCTTATAGTGTCCCTGAAGGCTTCCAGTACCTCATCTTTAAGGGGGAGACCAATATTAACAGGACTCATGTAAGCAATATGCTACCTTAAACCAAATAACTCTTATTAAGGCACTACAGTTTTTTCTCAGTAAACAAAAATGATGTGTTCAGTTATTATCTACAATATGAACAGTAAGTTTGCCTAAAGGTTTACCATTTCAAATGAGGGATCAAGAGGGGACAGAACTAGTGTAGGATGTGATGTTATAAGTAGAAGGAACATGATAGAGATAACAATTTATAGTCAGAATGAAGGAGGAATTAATAGAGGTTGACTGTTACCATGAGAGAAGTGAGAAAGAGAATCCAGGGAGACAGGTAGTTGAGAGAAAAAAATATATATATAGATTAAAAAAACAGTAAAAATCTAAGAACATACAACCCAACTTTCAATAAATTGATGGATGAAAATATTTGGGTTCAGCGATGGTAGAGATGTGAGGGGGAAAAATAAGGAAAGTTGGTATGGAAATTGATGAATTGCTTCCATTGGCTTTTAAATATTTTTTCAGCTTTGCTTCTCCCCTAATCAGTGGGGTTGTCTGATATTTGATCTTAGCTCTAGTCCAGTAGGTGCCAGATCAATTGGATGGATAAGCTGATAGCAAGATGCCCTCACACTCTCTTCTAGTCTTCCTACCTGTTGAAGCTGACCCCCCTCCATCCCCATGCACTTCAGGACTCAGTGAGCTGGAGAGAGCCCACTTTTCTCCAGTTTCTCCAACTTGTATTTCCCCTGAGGAACTACCCCCAGTCTCTGGCTTTCCACAGCTTGTCAGGCCCAGACTGGCCCATGCACACCCAGTTGCAATCTGACAGACCTGGGCTTCAGTTTCCCCAGCCTCTCCCTTGCTGCAGTCCCAAGATCTCAATCCTGTTTCAACTTGCAGAGAGACCACCAGGGATGCACTTACACAAAGGAGCACTCCTGCA
The DNA here is from genome assembly GCF_902686445.1 of Sciurus carolinensis. Classification (NCBI taxonomy): domain Eukaryota; kingdom Metazoa; phylum Chordata; class Mammalia; order Rodentia; family Sciuridae; genus Sciurus; species Sciurus carolinensis. The sequence continues at coordinate 59,248,055 of NC_062232.1, read as the reverse complement.
AAGAGGCAGCCAGATGGTAGCCACTAGCACATCCAGCAGGAAGTTCTCAGGTGCAGTGAGACCTGCAGGTACCCTGAGAATATATCTCCAGGCCCTTGCCTGTGTCCCTAGACTGAGACAGCTGCACCCTGAGATGGCGGCAATGATGGTGGCAAACCTGCAGTCCCCTTTGACCCTGGTCTCCCAAGACAAGACCTGGCTGAGTCCCAAGTTGGCAGCAACTGCATGTAACCAAACCTGCACCTACCTTGACAGTGAACTTGTGGGCAACAGTGGGCAGCAGGAGCTCTGTGGATGGTCTGTGGGTTTTCTGTAGGTAAATACTGGGTGCTTGGTTGGGTGGACGGCAGACAATGGGCAGGCAAAAGGCGGGCAAACAAGCTACCAGTGAGTGGTTGACTGTGGTCAGCGAGAGATCTGCATGCAAAAGGTGGGCAATAGATATCCTGGCAAAGGGCTGGTGATCATGGCATGACAAACGGGGACAAAAAGCAGGGATTGGTGGGCAGCTAGTGCTGTCTCACCGAGAAATAGTATTTCCTCTGCTTGAATCTGGACTCCTAGAGCTATAAGGAATGCAACCTCCATCTAGTTCACCTTCTTGGATCTCTGAATAATTTATCACTACCTTATTAATTGAAATATTACTAAGGGAGTAAAGGAGGCATTTATGTTCTACACTCCATTTATTTATATTAATATTTATTAATACTTGAAAATTTTCCACGAATATTCTCTTACTATCATTATTTAGTGGTATGCTTAAATTGTACCAGTTTTGACCATTATCTGGATGGCTCTCACTTACCTTTTTATAAGTCCTCAACATTCCTTGAACTTCCTTTCTACTTCACAAGATATTCAAGTCTTATTTTCCACCTGCTTTTCCCTAGCCATGGAATCAGTTATTTCTCCCTGTAGTTTCTGATTCCTTTTAGTGCAATATTATATTTTGAAACAGTATCAGTGTGCATGATGTGCTCATACTCTTTGTTTCTGGGCCTTTCACAGAGAAAGCCAGTATATATGTGTGTTAAATTTTCATGAGTGAGTATTAACTTCTAATTTAATGCCACAGACTTCTTTCTAGTCTACCCCCTTTTTACATTCATAACTTTGTTTCTCCAAAAGAAAGAAAGCTGACTTCCATTGTCCTCAGTTTTTGTTTTTCTTTATCTAGTCCTTATTCTACTCATGTAATTTCAGAGTTGCTAACCATATCACCACAAAAGAAACCTAATTAGTGTTCAGTATTTGTTTAAAATTCTTTTTGTCTCTAGAATTGTTATATTTTCAGAATCCTGGGTTCATTTTCTAGTTGAGTTCTGCTTCCCTTTTTTTTTTTTTCTTCTGTGAGTGTGTGTGTCGGGGGGTGAGTCTTGGGGTCTTGCACAATGCTAGGCAAGTATTCTATCACTGAGGTATTTTCTCAAGCCTTTTTTTTTCTGTCTGGGATTGAACCCAGGGCTTTGTGCTTACAGGCAAGCACTCTACGAACTGAGCTATATCCCCAGCGCACCTTTATTTTTTCATTACTATTATTATTTTTGGTATTGGATTGAACCCAGGGGCACTTTACCTCTGAGCTACATCCCCAACCTTTTTCTTTGTAAACTTATTTTAAAACAAGTTCTTGCTAAGTTGTCAAGGCTGGCCTCAAACTTCCAGTATTCCTGCCTTAGATTCCTAAATTTGCTGGGATTGTAGGCATGTGTCATTACAACCCCGCTTTTTTAGAATTATTTTTATTTTGAGAGAGAATTTGGCTATGTTACTCAGGCTGGCCTCAGAGAACTTGTCATCCTACTGCCTCAGATTCCTGAGCAGCTGGGATTCCAGGCAGGCTCCACTGTGTCTAGCAGAGGAGTTCCACTTATGGGGCAGAGTAGCTTCAGTTGCACAAACACATATTGATTACAAATATCAGTTGCTATATAACTCTGGGCAGTATACCTAAGGGACTAGAAACAGACAAAATAAGAAATTGAAAGAGGAGGCAAAACAGGGAGAAGGAAATGCAAGTGACTGAATTCCCTATTGTTAATCCTTTTTGCTCTGGGGATGGATCCAGTTACCTCCATCTATGATAGTTAAGGCTTACATTAAAAGCTGCAGTATTATTTGATGTGGTAGAAAGGAAGACATTTGGGATGACCATAAGCAGCTATAAAGTGAGTAGGGAGATACCATTTACAAGAGAACCACTGAATGGGAGTTACAAATTTTATATAATTGAACCCCCCCACAACCATAAATCTCTACCCATTTATACCTCTGCTGAATTGACTAAGGGAAGCCTAGATTCCAGGTAATCTAGTTAGGGCTATGAGAAGAGAACAAAGCTTCCTGCTGTTTCCTACAGAGTAGAAAGACTTTGGTTTTGATTTCAGGTAAGTTAACTGTCTGCTTTCACACAATTACAAACTTTTTGGAGGAGGAACCTATCTGAATGAAGGGTCTTCACTGGATCTTTTCAATGTTCAGTATCCAATGTGACATACTATATAGACCAAGAAAGGAAATATCACCCATGCTTAAAAGGAAAGGGAATCAGTGAAGACCAGCTCACATATTGAAATTTGCAGACCAGAATATAAGCAGCTATTTTAACTATTTTATGCTGACCTGCAAAAATCCAAATATGTGAATGGACAGATAGGAAATTCCAGTAAGAAATAGAACCATAGGAAGAAAACCAATATGAAATTCTCTAACTGAATTTTTTTTTTTTGTGGTACTGGGGATTGGTCTCAGAGATACTCCACCACTGAGCTACATCCTCAGCTCTTTTTATTTTCTTAATTTTGAGACAGGGTCTTGCTAATTTGCCAAGACTGACCTTGCACTTGTTGATCTGCCTGCCTCAGCCTACCAAGCATTAAAGAATTAAATTCTGAAAAACAAATTATTTTATTTAACTAGACAGTAGAGGTAGCAGATGTGCCAATGATTTGGTAATAGGCTAATAGAAATTATCCACTCTGAAAAAAGAAAACATTAAAAAACATATAGAACAACTTGCTTCTCAAATTTTCTCCCCAAGAAACAACTATAAAACTTGACAGTTATCAAGTAAACATATGTAAAGAATAGGAATGTTACTGTAATCTCAGTGATATGGGAGGCTGACACACAGGAGGATCACAAGTTTGAGGCCAGCCTCAGCAATTTAGTGAGACCCTCAGCAAGGTACTTAGACTTTTTCTTAAAAATAAAAAAAATAAAATGGACTGGGGATGTAGCTCAGTGGTAGAGAGCCCCTTGATTTAATCCCCATTACTAAAAAAGGAAATTGTGAGTCTGTAGATATAACTCAGTAATTTGCTACCTGGCATGTACGAAGCCCTCAGTTAAATCCCCACCCAGTACTGAAAGAAGAAGGGAGGGGAGAAGAGAGGAAAAACATTTAACTTGTATTCAGGGAAAATTATGAGTAGAATCTTTTAGTTGGTTTTGTGTATTTACTAATCTTGCATATATTTTGTTAGATTTTTACCTAAATATTTCAGATTTTTTAGCAGGTTTTAAAAAATTTTTGAGAAGGATCATGCTATGTTGCCCATGCTGGCCTCAAACTCCCTTGATTCAAGAGATCATCCTGTTCCAGTCTCCCAAGTAGCTGGAACTATAGGTCCATGCCAGTGCACTCTGCTTGGTCTCTATTTTAAAATCTGTTGTTTTAAAATTTGAGCTTTCATTATTTCAGTTAGGGTTTCTTGTATTTACAGTACTATATTTAATAATAATAATAATAGTAGACCATGGTCTTCTTAGTTTTAGTGGGAAACAATTCAGTCTTTCAAAATTAAGTTTGATGTTTATTGTATAGATTTCTTATAAATGCTTTATATAAAGTTTTGGATATTCCCCTCGACTTCCAGTTTGCTGACTTTTAAAAAAACTGAGTTTTTATTGAGATAATTGTAGATTCGCATGTAGTTGTAACAACTGATACAGAGAGAGCTCTACTCTTTGTTCAGTTTCTCCCAATTGTGACATTCTATAAAATAGTAATGAAACATTACCCGAATATTGATATTGGTAAATATACCAATCTAAAAGTCTGTTTCCTCACTTTTACTTGAACATGTGCTTACTACATGATACACTGTTTTATTACCTATTATTGCTTTATGTATATACTACCATAGTCAAGATATAGAACAGTTCCATCTTGACAGGATTCCTCACTTTGCCCTAATTTTTTTTTGGTACTGGGGATTAAACTCAGTGCCTAGCACATGCTAAGTAAGTGTTCTACCACTGAGCTGTAGCCAGTCCTGTTTCTGAAATTTTATTTTGAGATGGGAGTCTCACTAAGTTGCCCAGCCTGACCTCAAACTTGGATTCTCCTGCTTCATCCTCCCGAGTACCTGGAATCACAGTGTGCACCATCATACTTAGCTCCCCTTACCCTTTTATAATCACGCTCACCACTTTTCCTCCTCCCTTTTCCTGTGTCTTAATACCTGGCAATGACTAATTTGTCCTCCATTTTAAAAAAATTTCATTTCAAAAATGTTATATAAATTGCTTCATATAGTATATAATGCTTTCAGATTTTTTTTATCATGTAGCATGTTTCTTGGTGATTCATCCTAGTTGTCTCATTATCAATAATCCTCTCCTTTTTATTGTACATTAGAATTCATATGGTTGTACCACAGTTTAACTGTTCAGCTGTTGAAGTAAATCTGGGCTGATTTCAGATTTGGGTTGTTACAATTAAAGCGGTGAATATTTGTGTATAGGTTCTTGTATGAACCTAAGTTTTTATTTCTCTGAGATGAATGTCCAGGAGTACAGTTGGTGAGTCATATTATGGTTGCATGTTGATTTATTAATAGAAACTCCTAAACTGCTTTCTAGAGTGACTATACCATTTTATATTTCCTCAGCAATGTATGAATGGTTCAATTCTTGCATCTTTGCCAATATTTGATATTAACATTATTTTAAAAATTTAAGGGCTGGGGAGATATCTCAGTTGGTAAAGTGCTCACCTTGCAAGCACAGGGCCCAGGGTTCAATCCCCAGCACTGAAAAAAAAATAATAATAAATAAAAAATTCCAATAAATATTTAATGATACCTCATTGTGGCTTGTGTGGGGGATGGATCATGAGAAATTTAACCCCGGGGCACTGTACACCTGAGCTATGTTCCCAGCCCTTTTTTTTTTTTTTAATTTTGAGACAGGTTCTTCCTAAGTTGCCCAGGCTAACCTTGAACTTCCAAAGCTTTTGCCTTATCCTCCCAAATAAATGGAATTACAGATATCCACTGTGCTCATTGTGGTTTTAACTTACATTTCCCTCATGGGGGTTTAGTACAAATTTTTAACCTTAATAGAGGTAGAATTTACTTACTGTATAATTCACCCATTTGAATCGTATAATTCCATGGTTTATAGTATATTCATAGATGGGTGGAACAATTACTACAGTCAATTTTATAACATTTTTTTCATATGAAAAGGAAACCCTAAACCCTTTAGCTGTAAGTATCAGTAATATACTTTCATGTCTTTATAGATTTCCCTATACTAAACTTCCCTATGAATGACATGATAAATATGTGGTCTTTTGTGACAGATTTTTTTTTCACTTTGAACATATTCATGATTCTTCCATGTTATATCACATATTAGTACTTTGCTTTGGGACTCGGGATATAACTTAATGGTAGAACACTTGACCTTACATGCATGGGACTCTGGGTTCCATCCCTTGTACCTCCAAGAAGGACCTTTGTTTCTTTACATGGCTAAATATCTATTACATGTATGTACACATATACGCCCATGTACTACATTTATTTATCCTTTGATCCATTTATGGGCATTTGGTTTATTCCCACCTTTTGATTATTATGAATAATGTTATTATAAACATTTGTGTAAAATTTTGTATGTGACCATATATTTTCATGTTCTTCAGTATAGGGTTGGGATATATGGCAACTTTTAAATTGTTCGAGGAAGCAGCAAACTGTTTTCCAAAGTGTCTATATACTATTTAGCAATTCCACCAGTAGTATATGATTCTGATTTCTCTGCACCTATTCCAAATGTTGTTACTTGACTTTTTGATTCAAGCCATTCCAGTTCATGTCAAATAGCATGTCATTGTGGTTATGGTTTTCAACTGCCTGATAGCTAAAGATATTGAGCATTGTTTTGTGCTTATTCATAGTTTATATGTAGTTTTTACAGACATGTTTATTCAGATTTTTTGCTCATTTTTAAAATGTTTGTCTTTTCATTGTTGATTTGTAAGCATTCTTTATAAAATTTACGCTTTTGTGGTAAAGTATGCGACACAGAGAATGTGTCATTTGAACTGACTTTAAGTGTACAGTTCTATAGCATTAAATAGTTAATGTGTAACTGTTGCCACTATCCATCTCCAAAATGTTTGTGTAATCGCCAATTAAAGTTCTGTACCCATAAAGCACCAGCTTCCCAGTTCCCTCCTTTCTCAGCACAGCAATTATCATTCACCATTGTCTCTATGAATTTGACTATAGGAATCCCCTTTTATACTAAGGGATGCCTAGAATATTATGAACATCGTATTTACTTGTTTTTTCCTTATATAGACATATCTGTGATTAAACTCACCTTTTTATTTAATGGGAACACTTTATAATTTCTCTTTGGATTATTCATATTGCTCACATCACTACTAGTGCACTTTCAAGCCATTGTTAAGTAAAATAAGGGTAGCTTAAACACACGCTGATGACCAACTTGACTACTAAGTGACTAATAATATGGAAACTGTATACAGTATGAATACACTGAACAAAAGGATGATTCATGTCTCTGGTGAGGAGTGGAATTATTCAAGATTTTATCATGCTATTCAGAATGGTATGCAGCTTAATTCTTATGAATTGTGGCCAGGGTGATAATGAATCCCTATAATCCTAGCTACATGGGAGGATTCCTTGTTTGAGGCCAGCCTAGGCAATTTTGGGAGACTCAGTCTCAATAAATTTAGAATAGGGCTATGGCTGTAGCTCAGTGGTAGAGCACATGCCTAGGAGATATATGTCCTTGGGTTTAACACCCAGTACTGCCAGAGTGGGAGAGAGGGAAAACCTTATGAATTACTGTTTGAATTTTCTTTTTAATAAATATTAGACCACAGTTGTCATAGCTAACTGAAACTGCAGAAAGTGAAACCTTGGATAAGGATAGACCATTGTACTCTAATTGTACTCTAGGGATCTCCGGTAAGTGGAGTCATGTAATCTTTGTCCTATTGTGTCTAATTTTATTTAGCATAATATCTTGAAGGTTTATCTAGATTGTAGTATGTAGAAAAACGTCCTTTTTAAGGCTTAATAGTATTTATACCACATTTCATTTATTCATTTCTCATTGGATGCTTGGTTTAGATATGTGATTTGAAAGTATTTTGCCCCATTCTATGATTTATCCTTAATTGAAGTACAAAAACCTTTTGATGGAGTCTAATTCATCTTTTTTTTTTTTTAATTTTGCTGCTCATGCTTTTGGTGTCATATCTAAGAATCCATTACCAAATCCAAGGTCATAACCCCCCCCCAGTTTCTTCTAAGAGTTTTGTTTTGTTTTTTGGGGGGGGGTACCGGGGATTGAACCCAGGGGTGTTTAACCACTGAGCCACATCCCCCGTCTTTTTAAAAATATTTAGAGACATGGTCTCACTGAGTTGTTTATGGCCTCGCTAAGTTGCTAAGGCTGACTTTGAACTCACGATCCTCCTGCCTCCACCTCCAGTCGCTGGGATTATAGGGGTGCACCACTGCCTGGCTCTTCTAAGAGTTTTATACATTTAATTCTTACATTTTTGTCCTTTATCTATTCTGAGTTAATTGCTTTATGTGGTGTGAAGTGGGAATTCAACTTCATTATTTCATAGAGGCTTTCTAGTTGTCCTATCACAGTTTGTTAAAAACTGTTCTTTCTCTATTTATTTCTCTAAGGGTCCTGGTACCCTTAAAAAATCAGTTGGCTGTAGCTATAGGAGATTATTTCTGGACCTAGTTTTGTTCCGTTGATCTGAATGAGCATGAAGCTTCCTTTTTATTTATTTAGTTTTTGGATATTATTTGCCTGAGAGTTCCTTTCAATTTCATGTGAATTTGTTTGTGTATTGGGTATTAAATCCAGGGCCTAGCACATGGTAAGTATACATTCTACCCACTGAGCCATACCCCCTATCCACCATATGAATTTTAAGAATAAGCCTGTCAGTTTTTACAAAGAATTCTTTTTGGAATCTGATAGGGATTACATTTTTTTTTCTGTAGATTAGTTTGGGGAGTGTTATTGTCATAATGAGCATAAGGTATTTTCCCCTTGATTTAGATGTTCTTTAATTCCTTTCAATTATGTCTTCTAGTTTTCAAAGAATAAGCTTTATACATTTTTTTTTCTGGTGTAGGGAGGGTCTTGCTATGTTCCCTAGTCTGGCCTTGACCTCCTGGACCCTAGCAATTCTCCTGCCTCCCTATTTGCTGGGATTAAAGGCATGTACCACTTTACCAGGCAGATTTTTGCTTCCTTTTGTTAAATTTATTTCCAAGTACTTTATTTCTTTTGATTCTGTTGTAAATGGAATTGTTTCCTTAAGTTCATTTTCAGATCATTCATTGCAAATATATAGACATACAATTGCTTTTTGTATTTTGTTCTTATATCCTTCTACTTTTCCAAACTTACTGATTCTAGTGGTGTTTTCAGTGGATTTCTTTGTCTTCTGTATATGCAAGATCATGTCATGTCTGCATAGGGTTTGTTTTATATCTTCCTTTTCAATTTTTATATCTTCTCTTTATTTTTTCTTGCCTACTTGTTTTGGCTAGAAACTCTAGTGAAAAGTTGAGTAGAATGACAAGAGCAGGTTTTCTTGTCTTATTCCTGATCTTAAGGGGAAAGCATTCAGTTTTTTACAATTAACTATGAAGTTATCTGTTGGGCTTTTGTAGATTTTTGGTAATACTCCTTTTTTTCCTTAATTTATTAAAAAGTAGACATTTTGTGGAGCTGTTTTATGTTATTTTTTGAGCTGTTTTAGATTAACAGCAAATTTGAATGAAAATACAATGAGTTTCAGTATGTTCCTGTCCTCCCACAGTTTCCCCTACTGTCAACAGTTTTATTTTTTGATACTGGCTATTGTATCCTGGGGAACTCTTCCACCGAGCTACATCCACATCCTTTATATTTTATATTTTAATTTTGAGACAGGGTCTCAGTAACGTGCTTAGGGGACCTTGCTAAATTGCTGAAGCTGGCCTTGAACTCAAGATCCTTCTGCCTCAGCTTCCTGATTTCCTGGGATTGTAGGTGTGTGCCATATCATCCAGTACCACTCAGCTTTTTGCTCTCTTCATAGCTTTTCCTCTTTCAGAATGTCATATAGTTAGAATCATACATGTGTATCCTTTCTAGATTGGATTATGTAACTTAGTCATATGCTTTTAGGTGTACTCTAGGTCTTATTGAGGCTTGATAGTCCATTTATTTTTAGCTCTGAAATATTCCAGTGTTTGGATGTACCACCGTTTAGTTTTCTATTCACCTTCCAAAGGCCATCTTGACTGCTTCCAAGTTTGACAACTATGAATAAACCTTATAAAGATTTTTATATATAAAATTTATATAAATACAAATGTTTATAAACCTGTGTGCAGATTTTTTGTGAACTTTTGTTTTCAGTTCCTTCCTGTAAATGAACATGTAGCTACATCCCATAGAGTGTGTTTTGTTTTTAAAAAAGCTAAATGCATGCTCCACCATACCTGACAAAATGTTGGTGACTAGAATGGTTGCTCTACTCTGTACTGGGGTTTGAGCCTAGAGCCTCAATCATGCTAGGCAAGTGCTGTACCACTTAGCCACATTCCCAGTCCTCATTGCTCTTTTAATTTGTAGTTCTGCAGTGACATATATTGTTGAGCATGTTTTCATGTGATCATTTACCATCTGTATAACTTCATTCAGGAAGTGTCCAGATACCTTTTGCCCATTTTAAAATCAGGTGGTTTTATTATTTTTGAATTTTAAGAGTTCTTTGTACAGTTTGGAAAATTGTCCTTTATCAGAGATGTGATTAGTAAAGATTTTTTGCAAATTAGTGGCTTGAGTTGTCAATTGAAGTTTTCTAGTATTTTGTTGAGGACTTCTGTGTCTATATTTCTGAGTGATACTGGTATGTAGTTTTTTTTTGTTTTTTATTATCTTGTCTGGTGCTGGACTAATCAGGATAATGCTGGACTAAGAAAATGAATTGGGAAGTACCCCCCCTTTTTTTTTTTTTAGAAGATTTCATAAAGAATTTCTGTTAATTGTCTTATAAATATTTGGTATAATAGAGTGGTTAAAACATCTGAGCCTTTGCTCATTTTCCTGGTAGTTTTTTATTACTAATTTAATCTCTTCAGTTGTCTATTTTTTCTTGAGTCATCTTCAGTGGTTTATGTGTTTAGAAGTATGTCGTTTTATATGTTACTTAATTTTTGTCATATAGTTCTTATTACTCCTTTTATTTTGGTGAGGTTGGTGATAATGTCCCTCTTTTCTTTTTTTTGCGGTGCTGGGGATCGAACCCAGGGCCTTATGCTTGCAAGGCAAGCACTCTACCAACTGAGCTATCTCCCCAGCCCCCCTCTTTTCTTTTTGATTCTAGTAACTTAAGTCTTGTCTCTTTTTCTACCTGATCAGTTTAGCCTAAGGTTTATCCCATTTCTTCAGAGAACTAGCTTTTGATTTCATTGATTTTTCTATTGCTTTTGTATTTCATATTTCATTAGTTTTATTAATTCAATTTATCATTTTCTTCTTTCTGTTTGCTTTAGGTTTAATTTGCTCTTTTCCAATTTTTATGGTGAGATGAAATATATTTGAGTATTTTGACTTTCTTGTATAAGATGGAGGCTTTCTTTTAATGGGAAATATCTTAGAAAATTATAATAGGAGATGTTTTGAAACCAGTGTACTCTTTTTAGAAATTTCATGTTTTATAAGAAGCAGTGTGTCAAATGAGAGTGATTCTAGTCAGAATACTCTTCTTGGAATATTTTAATATGAGTATTACCAATACTGTAATACTTTGCAACTTGAAAATGGATTCATGGTGTCATAGGTATTGTTGTTCAATTTGATAATATGTCAAAAAGATAATGTTCTGTATTTCTAATTTTTTAGATAAAACCAGTGGTTCTGCAAATAACTCTGATATGATGGAAAATAACAAGGATGAGGTAAGAATAATTTGAAGTATTTTGAAGATTTACTAATTACCAATAATTAGCTAGAGTATATGTCATTTTATTGTTTATAGTCAGTACCTACCTATGTGTAAGGGTTTTGTTTTTTAGCTTGGTAGTTGTCCAGTTTGAGATTTTCATTGTTTTTGGTATTGTGTTGTTTCATTTGAGCAGTTTACCTAAGTCAGAACACTGAAGGATTACTAACAGATAGATATTTAATAGTAACCATCTAAAATGGGTATTTTAGCAATGGTGTTTGAGGTAGGTGTTGCATGGCTTCATAGTTCTTAGATTTCTTAAAACTTGGTATTCAGAGTCTCCTAAGCATTATGAAAGCAACCCAATACTGAGTTTCTTTACCTGATATGCAGGTCAACACTATGATTTTGAGGTTCTTTCTACATAGTGGCAAAAAGAGGGTAAATTTAGTATCTCAATGCAAGTTATAGAAGTGACTTCATGTAATATGTTAGCGTAGAGAAAATTGAAACTCAAAAAGTTTCATTTAAGATCTAAAACTTTAGATCTGAAAATTCCCTTCTTACTTTGGTGTCTAATTACCTAATTACCTCTGTACCTTTGTTCTATCTTTTGAACAGGGCAAGGATCATCATATAGCAGTGTATCACCTCTGTTCCCCTAGTATGCAACAGTGATGTTTAAAAAAGACATATATGAGGATTTAGCTCAGTGGTACAGCACTTGCTTAGCATGTGTGAGGCATATGGTTCATTTTGCAGCACCAGAAAAAGAAAACCAAAGACATGAATTTGGGGTTGGAGATGTAGCTTAGTGGTAGAGTGCATGCTAGAGGATTCAATCGCTAGCACCAAAAATAAAAAAAGAAAAAGCACTACTTCATGTACAGAGAAATAAGATGTATCCCATTTGTTTACAATAAAAATAAATTTAAAAAAAGAATAAAAAAGCAGAAATTTTATCTTTAGTCAAGGACACCTGACATTAAAAATGAGAATTAGTTCTTTTGAGGATTTTAGGGATTGAATCCAGGGCTCTGCATGTGCTAATAAGCATGTGGTTTATCACTGATCTATATCCTTAGCCCCTAAGAATTAGTGTTTGAAGTTTCTTTTAGGGAATTAATTTTAGGCATGTAAAGTATCTCATTATATCAGTGTATCTAAGATCTTGTTATTTAGCAAAATGGATGCTTCTTTGAGAGTTTTACTTACCTTTGTATTTTTTTCTCATGTTTAGGGAACCAGCTCTTCAGAAAAATCCAAAGCTTCAGGATCATCACGATCAAAGAGGTTGGTTGATAGTGAAGGGAAAAAGTTATTTTCTTTTTCTGACTGTTTTATTTTCTATTTCCAAATATACAATTCATTTTCTGAATTTACCTCAAGTCTTCTTGTTTTGAAACTTTTATAAAAACATGCATATTTTAAAATGAGCAATATGGTATAATAAATTTCCTTGTATCTCCTGGTTTCAACAAGTCATTCTAACTTTGAAATTTAAAGAAATTTCTAGAGAAGGTTTTATTATGTAGCAGTGGTCCTTGCAATATATATGTAGTTCTTTTCTTTTGATAATGTATGTGCTTAAAAAGGAGAAAAGAAAAGTTAAATGTGTCAGACAACATGTTTTTTTTTTTTTTAAGGATTATGTGAAATTATCTAGGATGTGGAGTAGTTATTATAGTTGTAATTTATAAGGAGATCAAAAAGTGCTAAAATTTTTTTTTTGTTAAATTCTCAAGTTATACGTGAGGACAAACTACTTCCAAGTATTCTTAATGTTCAACCCATAGTCAAATGTAGTTATTACTAGAAGTTTGCAGTTTAGTCTATTTTTTTTTGGACTTTTTTATTGTTTTTGAGCAATGGGAATGTTTCTTAATAAACATAACTTGCATGTGTTATCAGTTTATTCTCTAAAGTAGTGATTCTTAAAGATAGCCAAAAATTCCCTTTGTAGCTTTTTCAGGATGCACATGCCCTCTTCCTACTTCAGACCTACTGAATCATAATCTTCTGTGGTAAGGCATAGAGATGTATGCTTCCCTAAGTGATTTTGATATACATACATATCTGCTTGAGAGCCACTGCTAAATCGAAACATGTTTATGTTCTTGGAATGTCAGTCCAGTTGTCAGACATGTCCATAATTCTATGGACTTAATTGTTTCATAGGAAACCTTCAATTGTAACAAAGTATGTAGAATCTGATGATGAAAAACCTTTGGATGAAACTGTGAATGAAGATGCTTCTAATGAAAATTCAGAAAATGATATTACTATGCAAAGTTTGCCAAAAGGTAATGTGTATTAATTTTTCATATGAAATTAAAATTGAAATTATTTTAAAATGTCATTGTTATAAAATTGGAACTTGATTACTGCTAGCTATATATAAAGGACCAAGATTGGCATTTTACTTATAGTGATCTGGAAATGTATTAGTATGATAACAATAGCATGTTCTTGAGGTTAAAAATTTGGAACATTCAATTATGTTTGAAAAGAACAAAATCAGATATTTTTTCTTTCTGTTGTGTTTTATACTGGGGGGGATCATTTCAGTTTCCAAATTATACTTTAATGTGGAAATAGGTTTAAAAGTTTCATATGTTGTTTTGATTCAGTAAATGTTAATGTTCTTGCTTTATGTAAAACATGTATTGAGCATTCCTAAAAAGTTAGAAAAAACATTTACAATTTAGTCCTATTGCAATCTTATTTTTTGTGGTGCTAAAGGTCAAACCCAGGGTCTCACACATGGTAGGCAATTGCTTTACTGCTGAGCTACTTCCCCACCCCTATCTTATTAGATTTTAAATTCCCCAAGGCTAAAAGCCAGAGTTAACTATTAAAGGTAGATAAAGGTGTATTTTTTAATTAGTCTTTAAAAAAAGTTCGTCACATACCTCTCAACTCTTAGAGTTCTAATTGTAAAAAATATTAATTAGATTGAGGAAAAGGTCCAAATGAAAATCTTGGACTCTCATAGCTCAATTTTGAGAGCAGTGTGATTGCATGATGAGAGAATGAAAAGGGACTTGGTAATTTTATGGTGTTTCAAAGTGTCAAAATGTTAGTTTTCCCCCCATTGTTAACTATGTTCAAGTTTCTTAGCAGATTTAAAAAAAAATTCTCATAGTCAGATTTCTTATAACAGTGTTTATTAAACCTTGTTCCCTGTCTACATTTATGTTTTTGTGATAAATTTTTTAAATTATAGAAGTTTAAGGAATATGGTGAGTAGGAGGTATTGTGCATTGCTTATAAATAGGATAAATTTGGAGTTATAAAGTGAAAAGATAAATGAGGAAAGGGAATGATGGAAAGAAGAGGGGTTGAAGGAGAATAGATGGGCCTACCATTTACTTAGCTTTGCAAATCATGTCTGACAATTTTGTGTAATGGTTTTTATGGCCAAGGGCAGAAACAACTAACTCGGGAGACTGAATACCAAAGGCAGTGACTCTTTGGATTTTTACATTATTGGTGGATGTCACTTGCAGTGCTGAATGATGTAAGAACTAGGAATTCAAACTTTTAATGACACTATGGAAGAAAGTTAGTATAGGGTGGTCCTAACTAATTAAGCTAAGCTTAGTTCTTTCATACTAAAAAATCTATTAATAATCTTAAATCTGGTTGGTTATTTTTCTTGTTATAATACTACAATGAGTATGTTTGGGTACCAGACTCTTAAAGAATTAACTTCTTTAATTCTTAAAACAATGTAGTAAGGCTTGTTTCTATTGTTAGAGATGAAGGAACAAATTCAGAGGTCAAGGAATTTTTTTTCAGTTTGAAATTAAGAATCTAAGATTTTAACCCAGGTCTGCCTTAATCCAGTGCTAGTGGGTGTTCTTTCCAATTTGGGCTTTAGTTCCAATTAGAGAAGAATCTTCAGGAATGAAGGGCTCAATTACTTTTTGGTTAATTTAAAATCTTTAACTCTTTTCAAAATGCTGGGGCTTCTCTGAGAGTATATAACATGAAGTAATTATTTTAAATAACATTTTTTGGGGAGAATGGGGATTATTTAAATATACCACAATCTGTAAAATCTCAATCCTGTATGTTTCCCCCTTCTTCAGATATTCGGAAATTCATTTAACAACTAGATGCTATAAGTAGCTAAAATCTGCTTCTTGATTGCCGTAGACCTATATTTTAGAGGAAGCACTGGCAACTATATGCTTTTACTTTCTTAATTGTTGTCAGTAATAGCCAATTACTAATCTGAGCAATGTAGTTAAAAGTTAAGACCTGGATCCTTCTTACTATGCTTGTTTAATTTGCTCTTTAGAAAATATTACATTAATTTAAATAGATAACCTATTTCCTCAATCCACATGTTTTATAGTTAAGAAAGATCATTCTAAAATATTAAATAGGCACCAACAGAAGATCTCATTCTATAATTTTATTTATTGTTAGAGCACTTCAGCTTAAGTATCTTAAAGTAATTACTACTCCAGAACTTTGCAGGGTAGTGAATCTTTGACATACTATTTGGGAAATGTTGTAGAATAGGTATGGCAGTAATAAAATGAACTTCATTGTCCCCTCCGCACATCCCCACAAAGTAAAATAAAACAACACTTAAAAATCTTTTCCCAATATTCTGATTTGGATTATGAGATGAATAGGATGCCTTTTCATCCTCTAGATTACTCATTTTACGAACTCTTCATGGAATTTAGTCTGAATGTTCATATTCATAACAGCTTTTGTGATAGACACTATAAAAATTCAAAACTGGGATGAGGCTATTTGATTCATACATTTCTGTTACAATTAGTTCATAATACCTCCCCCTCCTGAACTATATTCCAATAAGTAACCTGATTGTTGAAATCTGGCCCTTTATCTACTTCCCCATTTTATTTACTTTTGTGAGGTCCTTAGACAAGTATTTTAAAGCTTGAAAGAAACAAACTATGTACCAGCAATGTTGGCTTTATCTGAACTGAAGTCTTGTACTTCACTTGCACATTTAATATGTGTAATGGTTTTTTAAATGAAATCATTCTAGGTACAGTGATTGTACAACCAGAGCCAGTGCTGAATGAAGACAAAGATGATTTTAAAGGGCCTGAATTTAGAAGCAGAAGTAAAATGAAAACTGAAAATCTCAAAAAACGCGGAGGTAAATACAAGTGAAAATGAACCATGAGTTTAAATTGCTGTTTATGACCATATTAGAAAATCTTATGTGCTTACTAAAAATACCTCCACTTTTCTGCCCATTGTTTTTTTAAAAGCACTATTTAAAAATAACTTCTGTTTCTCTTTGAGCTCTGAAGCAGAAAAGGTTTATACACTACTTATCTAAAGTCCTTTGCCTTCAGTGGCTATTAAGTTATCTCAAGAAACTTGGCATTCCCTTCTTCCACATTAGTTCTATAATACCTATATACCAGAATACCATGTGTTTCCCCTTAATCAGAATTTCAGATTTGTGCAAAATCTTGCCCATGGCCTTTAGGTAGCTGCATACATATTCAGAACATTGTTATATAGAGTGACAGACATCTGCGTTTGGTATTTCCTGGGGTACTTATTAAAAATGCAATTTTTTTTGGGGGGAAGGGGTTACCAGGAATCAAACTGAGGGACACTCAGCCATTGAGCCACATGCCCAACCCTATTTTGTATTTTATTTAGAGACAGGATCTCACTGAGTTGTTTAGTGCCTCACTTTTGCTGAGATTGACTTTGAACTTGTGATCTTCTGCCTCAGCGCTGGGATTACAGGTGTGCACCACCATGCTCAGCAAAAAATGCAAATATTTTGACTCCACTCCTAACAAGATAGAATTTCTGGGGATGAGGTCAAGAATGTGCCCCAATTTGTCCTTAAAATATACTCAAATTTCAAATCCATTGATGCAGTGCAGAAATGAATGGGAAAAAGAAGGGAGCTAGAGCCAATAAACCTCCCTCCATCTGTCTGAGCCACCTCTCCCTTTGTCTATTGTCACTTATGTTCACAGCCAGACTGGCTAACAATCTATATAAACTCAGCACCAGGAGAATTTATTTAGAAATTTTATGAGAGTGGAGTATGTTTCCCACTTGTTCATTTTTTACTTTTAATTAGTACCTGTATATTCTATTTGGGCAGATTAACAGAGTCAGAAACCATAACCATAAAAGATATGAATCTCTTAAATATAGAACATGATAATAAATTTCTAAATAGAAACAAAGGTGTGGCCATTTAATACTGATCATGTTATATAATTGTGAAATAATAGTGAAGTTCTTATATTGGTGAAAGTGTGCAGATTTTAATTATCTTGATGGAGCTAATAAAATGTATCTGTAGTTGTAAAATATCAGTTTTCAGATGAAATAATTTGAGGTTGCTGGTGAAAATCAAGGAAATGTTGTTTAGCCTTTTGTCCACAAGGGGGTGATCAGCTCTTTTGAGTATAAGGAACATTTTTTGAAATCTAGTTCATAGTAGGGAAATTGCCATTGCAGCAACACAACTTAGTTGAAGCTAAAGTACTACTCTTAAAGAATCAGCAAGTAGAAGGTGAGGTAAGGATTAGTAATGTGATAAGAGTTTCTTTCCTCTGAGCATGAGTTCTTTAGCAGAGATAGACGATTATGTGTATTGCATTGTGTCAATTAATGTTTAAATATTGTCTTTTGGGAAGGGATCTTAGAGCAGTCAGTGTGAGAAATGTGGATAGGACTTCAGAGCAGAATAAAGAATCATTGTTGGGGAGGGTATTCCTAGTGCCACTCTGGTATGCTGCTGGTGTTTGGTCTCAGCTAATATTGTTTTCTGGAATATTTTGTTGAATGTTCTGTGTAAGAATGTTTATATCATGCTTAAGTGAATATGTATGTTTATAGCCATATAGTTGCACTTAATTCTTTTACGTTTATTTTTGTCTTAATGATTTGTTACATCTGTAAGCTGTCAGCATTCACACAGGAAATTTCATTTTAGGCTTATTTTATATGCATGGTGAATAAACTAGTGATCTGAGATACTAGATTGCTGTAGTTAGTATTCAAACTTTGGTAAAATTAGTTCCAAAACTGAAGCCTAATTTAGAACACTGTCAAGAAGGTAAACTTTATATATAAAATAATATTTTTATTTGGAACAAAATTATAGCACAGTGTCATAGTTAAAGTGATCATTCCAGGAACTACTTTTAAAAAAAATCATAGCCTGTTTTGACATACTTTTCCCAGTTTAGTTGTTAAAAAATATGTTACACCTAACTTTTCTACATGGCAAAATAATTTTATTCTCTCTTTAAAACACCAAAATGTATTGAGCTCAGAAATGAAAATGTTTTTTTTCCATTTACACACTGTTATAATCTTTTAGATATTTCATAACTAGATATAAAAATTTAAAACATACGTGTAACAGAAACAAGTACATAAAATAAAGTAACATTTCAACATTTTACCATATTTGCTTCAGATCTCACTTAAATAAAATATTGGTTCAGTCCTACTCTCATCCATTTCCCCTTCTTCCCACCCCACAGGTAATGATTATCTTAAAGTTTTATGCATGTGCATGTGTATGCATGTTTTTCTATGTTTTCTATATATGTATTTATTCAAAAAACATTTTTCATTTAAAAAATAAAAATAGTATGCTATATATATTATATACATATATATATATCTATCTCCTTTGGGAACATTTCTCATTCAACATTGTTTTTGAAATTTATCCATGTCAGTAAATATACATCGAGTTGATTTTTCACTGTTGTATAGAATTCTTATAGTATAGTTATTTATTTCTCAAATATGAAATTATTTCCAGTTTTTTATTTTCTAATTTTCTAATTGGTGCTATAGTGAATATCCTCATATACAATTCCTTTTTCATGTGGAAGAAATTCTCCAAAGGATCACCTACTTTTAAAAATTTCTTGAGTGATATATATGCAGTAGCACTTAGAAGATGCTGAATTAATAGTATTTAACATTGGGTGCATATTCATACTCTAGCTTTCATTTATCTTGTTTATCTGAATGAAATTATTATTTGAAATGAAAAGTACACCAAATATTTGTTTCTGTTAAAACAAATAACAGAATACATGAATACCCAAGATAAAACACCAATGTAGGGCAATGTCATTAAAAATATCCTATTAATAACCTATAGTAAGCCTTGAAATTCTCTTTTATCCTTATACTTTATATACTATTTTATCCTCTGCAAGTAAAGATACAATAATGTTTGGGTCCATGATTGCTTTGGATCTTAAAACTAACCAAACACAAAATAGAAAATTATAAGTTGAGAAACACTTGTGGCATTTTGTCTCAATTAGGGATAGAGATCTTTTTTTGGGGGGGGGTGTTTCTTCCAGTTGTTTCCTTTTTATTTGTGAATGAAGGCATTTTCACTGACCTCTTTTGAATCATAATCTACCATTTTATTTGGATCAAAGTCTTGGTTGCACTTCAAGATCTTGTATCAAAAAGAAAGAGGGGGGTGGGGAGGGATTTCAGTTTCTTGTTTTAGAAGTGGGAATGGCTGGGTGTTTTTTTCCCCCCTTTTCTTTTTCTTGAGATGGGATCTCACTGTGTTTCCCAAGCTGGTCTTGAACTCTTGGGCTCAGCCTCCCAAGTAGCTGGGATTTCAGGTGTGTGTCTGTGTTTTTAAAAAAGATTCTTCAGATGATTCTGATGTTCAGCTTAGATTGTGAAGCACTGCTTTAGCAGAAGTAGGAACAAGAATGAGGCAGGAGAGGTTTCCTCTAATTGTTGCTTGACTAGGTTATCTTCAGCCTGTTTTCCTGCAGGTAGTAGAGAATGAGGCTATGCCTTTCCCCGCCCCAGCTGATGTTTTGCTGCTATATAGATAACCTTATAATGTCTTATAAGCAGACATTGTTGCAGGGAGTGGAGAGTAGACATAGGAGAAAGGCAGATAAGTGGGGATTATGGATAGTGTTGAAGCAAATCTTAGGAAGGAAATGGGTAATATCAAATTGGCAGGTTTCATGTACCCTATAGTTAGAATCTGTGCAGACAGTTCCTCTTTGAGAATAAAAAAAAATTTATGTCATTTACTTCCCTATTCTCTAAGAACCGATAGTGTATTTATTTGTAAAGCAATAACAATGAAAAAGAGCCCTTGAACTTTATTTTTAGAACTTCCTTATGGGGTCTCTTCATGTTATGCCAAGTTGTGAGGAATGAATGGGGTTTGCATATGTAAAAAGAAAGAAGTTTAGGATTTATAGCTAGGAATTTGACAAGGTTGTCAGGAGTATTTTTAGAAAGTCAGTAAAAATCAGTCTTTTTAATGTGTGTCCAAAAGGTCATTTTCCCACAGATTATGAGGTATTTCATATCTAATACAAAGTTTACAAAATGCTGACTAAGGTAAATATCGTTTTCTTCCCTGTGTAAATGTGTGAATAATGGTCACTCCTTTCTCCTAGAAGATGGGCTTCATGGAATTGTGAGCTGCACAGCTTGTGGACAGCAGGTCAATCATTTTCAAAAAGATTCCATTTATAGACACCCTTCACTGCAAGTCCTTATTTGTAAGGTATGTAAAGATTTATTGATCAGGTTTACATTGTAGAGGGGAAGACCAATATACAAAAGGTCTGAAAAATGACATTTTAGGGGAGATACTGTGATTATGGAGCAGATAGGAAGCCTTTGTAATTAGGACTTGGTTGGCTTTCCAGTGGAGGTGTTATAAACTAATACCTGAAATGTGAATAAGAATTAGCCTGGTGAAGTGGGATTGGTTCAGCTCCTAGGAAATGCAACACAGTATTCAACGATTGAGAGGTAAAGGAAAACCTGTTAAGTATCAAAACCTGATATATATGTTTATGTTGTATATGTTGTGCATGCTTGTGTTTTCTAACCCTCCCTTTTATGTGCCCTACTACTTTAAGTCTCCATGTGGAAGAGAGTTTTGATGTAACTTGAGATAAAAATTTTAAATGTTTCTTATATTGATTATGGTTTTAATAGTCTGTCCACACCTTTTTGCTGGTAATACTGTGGAGTTATTTTAAAATATCTATGATATAAAGTTATGGGCTCCCCAACTCTTGTTAGTACTGAGATGAATCCTGTGTTATTTTCCCATTAAAAGTCACCTTTGAAATACAGGGGCAGGCCATAGTTTCCTGGGAGTTCTAGCTCTAGTTTTTATTTTTCATTGAGTTGGTACTGATGATTGAACCTAGAAGTATTCTTCTTCTGAGCTGTATGCCCAGTCCTTTTGTTTAAATTTAAAGTTTGAGACAGGGTCTTGGCAAGTTGCTCAGGCTTGCCTTGAACTTGTGATCCTTCTGCCTTAGCTTCTTGAGTTAGTTTTAAATTTCAACAGCTGAATTGCTTATTGCTGGATTTCTAACCTGCGATTCCTTTCTCTTTTCTCATTTGCTTTTTTCTAAGGACCAGTCTATAAGTCTAGGCAGTTTTCAGTAATTGGTAGGTTTTGGCAGTCTGTTTTGGAACCTTTCCTTTTCCCAGTCTCACTGGAAAGGAATTTGAAGTTAGTGAAACTTGAATTTGAATAACGGCTTTGCCTCTTGATAGTTGAGTGATAGTAGATTAATTTACATATTAAAGAACCTTAAGTTTTTCCCTTTTAATACCTCTTCCCTTGTGGGTAGATAATTTGAGATTTAAAGATAATGTAGATCAGTAGTTCAGTTGTACACTTAGTAGCTGTTTGTGTGTGGTGACTGTTAAAATTAGGAAGTAGAATCATCTAATACATTTTTATATACAACTTTGTTAGTTGTATAGGACCAGAAATTTGCTTTGCCAAATCTTTAAAGCACTTTCATATAAGGAATAATGGTGCTTGATGATAGGGAGATCTATTTCAAGAAGTTAATTTCTTGAGATATTCCAATATCTGGAAAAATACTAGTATTGGGTAGTACAGTGTTCTGTTTTAATTGTTTAAAATGTGCACATTCCTTTTACTTTATTAATGGCTTAAAATGTTAATTTTTTGGAGTAGATGTAGCTCAGTGGTAGAGTCTTTGTGTAGCATGTGTATCCCTGGGTTTAATTCCTGGTACTCTCACCTCCCCCCAAAGTTAACTTTTTGTCCCTTATGAATGTTAGGAATTTTGAATAAAATTTCCCCTTCCCCTTTTCTTTCAATAGAATTGCTTTAAGTATTACATGAGTGATGATATTAGCCGTGACTCAGACGGAATGGATGAACAATGTAGGTAGGTAATAAATTAATATCACCTAACATTCAGTGTCATCTACTTTTGGGGGGAATTCTTACAGTCTTTTACTACATCCATCTTTTGTAATGTAATCATTGATGTCTTTAGTAGATGGTTATTCTTTTACACAGAGCCTTAAGTTTATGATTAGTTTTAAGCTTTCTGATAAGGAATAAGCAGATGATCTAAACTACTACTAAAATTGCTGACAGGAAATTTTAAATTGCTTTCATAATGAAGAGATTAAAATTAGTTTAATTTGGAATAATATTTTAATCTTTAAAACATTTCAGATGGTGTGCAGAAGGCGGGAACTTGATTTGTTGTGACTTTTGCCATAATGCCTTCTGTAAGAAATGCATTCTCCGCAACCTTGGTCGAAAGGAGCTGTCTACAATAATGGATGAAAATAACCAATGGTATTGCTACATTTGTCACCCGGAGCCTTTATTGGACTTGGTCACTGCATGTAACAGTGTATTTGAGAACTTAGAACAATTGTTGCAACAAAATAAGAAGAAGATAAAAATTGACAGTGAAAAGAGTACTAAAGTATGTGAACATGCACCCAGATTTTCTCCAAAGAAGAATACTTCAAATTGCAATGGAGAAGAAAAGAAATTAGATGATTCATGTTCTGGCTCTGTAACCTACACTTATTCTGCATTAATTGTGCCCAAAGAGATGATTAAGAAAACAAAAAAACTGATTGAGACCACAGCCAACATGAACTCCAGTTACGTTAAGTTTTTGAAGCAAGCAACTGATAATTCAGATATCAGTTCTGCTACAAAGTTACGTCAGCTTAAGGCTTTTAAATCTGTGTTGGCTGATATCAAGAAAGCGCATCTTGCATTAGAGGAAGATTTGAATTCAGAGATTCAAGCTTTGGATGCTGTAAACAAAGAGAAAAATACCAAAGAGCATAAAGGTGTAGATGCTAAGTCAGAAACAAAAGTACGAAAAGGAGAAAAAACCTTTGCTTTGGAAAGGAAGGATATTTCAAAGTCAGAAGGTAAACCATCAAGAAAGCAGGTAGATAATGAGCACATGGATCAGAGTGTTCCAGCAGAGGAACAAAGAGCAAATAAAAGTACCAGTGGTGAGCATAAGAAATCTGACAGAAAAGAGGAACCTCAGTATGAACCTGCTAACACTTCTGAAGACTTAGACATGGATATTGTGTCTGTTCCTTCCTCAGTTCCAGAGGACATTTTTGAGAATCTTGAGACAGCTATGGAAGTTCAGAGTTCAACTGATTATCATGGGGATGGCAATAGTGGAACTGAGCAAGAATTGGAGAGTTCATCCGTAAAATTAAATACTCCTTCAAAAGACAACAGAGGAGGTATTAAGTCAAAAACTACAGCTAAAGTAACAAAGGAATTATATGTCAAACTCACCCCTGTTTCCCTTTCTAATTCCCCAGTTAAAGGTGCTGATTGTCAGGAAGTTCTACAAGATAAAGATGGCCATAAAAGTTCTGGTTTGAACCCCAAGTCAGAGAAATGTGGACCTGGTCGGGAAAACACTGATAATGAGCATTTAATTGAAAATGAAGCTCCATTAATTTTAGAAGAATCTGATCTTCGAAGATCCCCACGCGTAAAGACTACACCCTTGAGGCGACAGACAGAAACTAACCCTGCAACATCCAATTCAGATGAAGAAAGTAACGAAGCAGTTAAGGAGAAACAAAAACTACCAGTTCCAATGAGGAAAAAGGACAAGCGAAATTCTTCTGACAGTGCTATAGATAATCCTAAGCCTAATAAATTGCCTAAGTCTAAGCAATCAGAGATTGTGGATCAAAATTCAGATTCTGATGAAATGCTAGCAATCCTCAAAGAGGTAAGCAGGATGAGTCACAGTTCTTCTTCAGATACTGATATTAATGAAACTCAGACAAATCATAAGACTCTGTATGATTTAAAGACTCAAAAAGGGAAAGAAGATAAAGGAAAAAGAAAACGAAAAAGTTCTACTTCTGGCTCAGATTTTGATATTAAAAAAGGCAAATCAGCTAAAAGCTCTATAATTTCCAAAAAGAAACGCCAAAACCAGTCTGAGTCTTCTAATTATGACTCAGAATTAGAAAAGGAGATAAAAAGCATGAGTAAAATTGGGGCTGCCAGGACAACCAAAAAAAGACTTTCGAATAAAAAAGATTATGATTCTTCTGAAGATGAAAAACACAGCAAAAAAGGGATGGATAATCAAGGGCAGAAAAGTTTGAAGACTGCACAAGAAGGATCATCCGATGATGCTGAAAGGAAACAAGAGAGTTTTTCTTCAGCAGAAGGCACAACTGAGAAAGACAAGACCATAATGGAATTAAGAGATCGACTTTCTAAGAAGCAGCAACCAAGTGTTTCTTCCGATGTTGCTGATAAGCCTTCTTCAGGGAAAGAGGAGAGTTTAAATTCCCCAGAAGACAAAAAAGTTGTTGAAACTAAAGAAAAGAGCAAGTATCTGAAAACCAAAACATGTAAAAAAACACAGGGTGGCTTATCTGATGTTGCTGAGAAATTCCCAAAGAAAGAGCAGAGTGATGAATCCTCTGAAGAAGATAAAAAGCAGAACAAAAAGGGAATTGAAGAAAAAGAAACAAAGACTGTAGACTTGAAGAAAAAAGCAATTAAGATAGAACAGCAATATGAATCATCATCTGATAGTACTGAGAAGTTACCTGAGGGAGAAGAAATTTGTCATTTTTCTAAGGGCCTAAAACAAAGTAGGAGTGACATAACTGATGGAGAAAAGAAAAGTAAAAAAATGAAAGATAAAATTTCTAAAAAGAAGGAAGAATTATCTGATAATGTTGAAAAGGTACCAGGGAAAGGAGATAGTTGTGACTCTTCAGAAGATAAAAAGAGTAAGAATAGAGCATCAGGTAGAGAGAAGAAAAGACGCAACTTGCCTGAAAAGAGTTCAAGGAAGAGACAAGATTGTTCATCATCTGATACTGAGAAATATTCCATGAAACAAGATGGTTGTGACTCTTCTGATAAGAAACCGAAAAGAATAGAATTGAGGGAAAGAAGAAATTTAAATTCAAAGAGAAATGCCAAGGAAATACAAAGTGGCTCATCATCTTCTGATGCTGAGGAAAGTTCTGAAGATAATAAAAAGCAGAAGAAACAAAGAGCTTCAGCTAAAAAGAAGGCAGGCAATGTCAAGGAAAAAAAGAGAAACTCCCTAAGAACAAGCAATAAAAGGAAGCAAGCAGACATTACTTCCTCATCTTCTGATGTAGGAGATGATGATCAGAATTCTGTAGGCGAGGGGAGCAGTGATGAACAGAAAATTAAGCCTGTGACTGAAAATTTAGTGCTTTCTTCACACACTGGATTTTGCCAATCTTCAGGTATGCAAAGATAAGTGAAAATTTTATAATTTGTGCTTTCTAAACCCTCTTTAATAACTACATTGTTTAATTTTCCTTGAAGAAAATCTAATTCAGGATTACTATTTAGAAAAAATCTATTTAAAAATTATTTCCAGTTTACTATAAGACCTTTCTTGATTTATATCTATGTTATCTTTATAAAATATTTCATACATTGTTAGTATTCTTGTGTCAGGCAGACCAAAATTTTTGGGTAAATAACCAAAAATTTTTATAAGTGTTTAGTGCTTTTTTTCTGGGGTAATGACCTGTAAAATTCATGAAGGAAAATCAGACTGGTGCCAGTAATCAGGTAGATGTTCATATAATGGAAATGACTGCTTGATACCATGCATATGGCTTTTAAAATTGGAACAGAGAGCCTTTTATTTGGTACTGGGGATTGAACACAGGGATGCTTAGCTACTGAGCAATATCCCTAGCATTTTTCATATTTTGAGACAAGGACTCACTCAGTTGCTGAGGCTGACCTCAAACTCAGATTCTCCTCTCTCAGCCTTTTGAGTCACTGGGATTATTGGTGTGCACAACTCCTGGCTTCAGAAGAGATAGCTATGAGTTCCATGAAATCCCATTAAATAGCTTAAATTTAGTGTATTGAAACTCTTTGTTAATGTTCCTCAACTACATTCTGATAGTACAAACAGAATCTTCTCTTTTTAGGCTTCCTTCCTCCCAGATGTTTTGCTTTAAAATACTATCAAAATAAGGAAGAAAGAAAATCCAGACTGTAAATGGTATACCCCAACATGACAAGATAGAGAATTAGGAACATTAGGATTCGAGTTAATTGGTCAGTGATACCTAGAAACATAAATTTTTTTAAAAATAATTTTTTAATTGTCAGTGAACCTTTATTTTACCTATTTATATGTGATGCTAAGACTCTAACCCAGTGCCCCACACATACTAAATAAGCAAGTGCTCTACCACTGAGCCACAACCCCATCCTGAAACATACATTTTTTAAAAATAATTTTAATCATTATTACATTTCTTTTTAAACATTACTTGTATAATAAATGTGGACTGTTTGCTTGTATCATTTATGTTTTTAGTAAGACCTGTTTGTTAACTGGGGGTACTTTGATTTTGATGGGGAGGTACTAGGGTTGAACCCAGGGGTGCTTTAACACTGAGCTATTTCCCTAGCCCTTTTAGCAAGACAGCATCTTGCTAAGTTGCTTAGGGTCTGGCTGAGACTGGCCTTGAACTTGGTATCCTCCTGCTTCAGCTTTCTGAGTTGCTAGGATTATAGGCATAGAATACCACTATCCAAATCTTTTGGTGTGTATGTGTGGCGGGGGCAGTGTACTCTCCCCCTGAGCCATATACCCAGCCTCTGTGAGTTTTTATTTTTGAGACAGGGTCTTGCTAAGTCCCGTAGGCTGGCATTCAATTTGCAAGCATCCTGCCTCAGCCTCGAGTAGCTGGGATTATAGGCATGGCAATACTCAATATATTTACACTTTTTTTTTTTTTGGTGGTGCTGGGAATTGAACCAAGGGCTTTGATGCTTGCAAGGCAACCACTCTACCAACTGAGCTATGTCCCCAGCCCTATTTATACATTTTTATAAAGTAAGTTGCACATAAAACTATGTTCCAACATAGGATGAAATTTAAAAATTTTCTTTTTTCCTCTTTCCACATGTCATTTTTACATTTGTTCTAATTAGCTATACATGACAGTAGAATGTGTTTTGACATATTATACATATGCAGAATATAGTTTCTCATTCTTACGGTTGTACATGATGTAGAATTACATTGGTCATGTAATCATATGTGCACTTAGGATAGTAATGTCTGATTCATTCTACTGTCTTTCCTATTCCCCCTCTCTTCCCTTCCTTCCTCTCTTCTAATCCAAAGTACTTCTATTCTTCCTTAACTCCCTCCCCCATTGTGAAATTAGCATCTGCATGTCACAGAAAACATTAGACCTTTGGTTTTTTGTGATTGGCTTGTTTCACTTAGCATGATATTCTCCAGTTCCATCCATTTACTGACAAATGCCATAATTTTGTTCTTTGTTATGGCTGAGAAATATTCCATTGTGTATATATACCACATTTTCTTTATCCATTCATCTGTTGAAGTGCACCTAGGTTTTATGTTGGCATTTCCCATTTATCCCAGTTGAATTTTTAAAAAATATTTTTATTTGTAGATGGATGCAGTACCTTTATTTATTTAGTTTTTTAATGTGGTGCTAGGGATCGAAACCAGTGCCTCACGCATGCTAGGCAAGTGCTCTGTCACTGAGACACAACCCCAGCCCCCAGTTGAATTTTAATGTTAAAAATTAAGTTGAAT